>NC_085138.1:49592672-49909757 GCF_035046485.1 Aedes albopictus | reverse complement strand
AGTATGGAATATCGCATAAACAAATCATTGCAGATTACGAAAGCAGTCCGAAAAAATATCTTTCAACGATAATTATGCAGTTAAAGGATAAGTTCAATCACCCTACAACTGACAGAAGCGAACAGATTAAAATACTATCTGTACTTCCTAAGTCTTGGTCGGTAAATAAAATCACAAGAGAGTTTAACGCACCAATGTATATGGCGAGGCAGGTGAAGGATCTTGTTTATGAACAGGGTATTCTTTGTACCACCGAAAAAAGAAGGGGGCATGGTATTGATGACGATACAAAACAAATAGTAAGAGAATTTTTTGATGATAATGATATCAGCAGGCCAATGCCAGGAACAAATGATTTTGTTTCTGAGGTTCGAAATGGAAAAAAACAACAAGTTCAAAAACGACTTTTGATGATGTCGCTCAAAGAGGCTTATATGATTTTTGTAGATATGTACAAAACTGTGAATATTGGTTTCACAGTATTTACACAGTTGCGACCAAAGCATTGTATTTTACTTGATTCTACTGGTATACATAATGTATGCATATGTACTATTCATGAAAATGTAAATTTAATGTTCAACAGTATAAGAATTGTGTCACAAGATGAAATAATACAAAAAATGCTTTGCGATATTTCCACCAGAACAGATAATTGCTTTTTCCGTGCTTGTGAAAAGTGTGCTTGTAATGAACACATTGAAGAGGAACTTACATTGATATTAGAATCAAATGACAAAGAAGAGATTATATTTCAGCAGTGGTTGAATACTGATCGCTGTAATTTAGAAACGATTATTAAACCTGTTGATGAATTTGTTCCGTATCTTGTTGATAAAATTGACAAACTTATAACACACGACTTTATTCATAAACAACAATAATCATTTCTCAGAAATAAAAAAGATACATTAAAGGATGATGAAATTCTTGCGATTTGTGATTTCTCTGAAAACTATTCATTCATAATTCAAAACGCTGCTCAAGGATATCATTGGAACAACTTGCAAGCAACAATACACCCATTTGAAATTTACTATATGAAAGATAATAAACTTGTAAATGTTAGCTTCATTATCATATCGGAAGTAATGGCTCACGATACAGTTGCGGTCCAGTTGTTCATCTCAAAAATGATAGATTTTATGAAACAATTAACGAACTTTTCTAAAATTTATTTTATGTCTGATGGGGCAGCATCACAATACAAAAATAAGAAGAACTTCGCTAGTCTATGTAGATTCCAGTCAAAGCATGCATTAAGAGCAGAATGGCATTTTTTTGCAACGTCCCATGGTAAAGGTCCATGTGATGCTATTGGTGGCACTCTCAAGCGAATGGCAAAGAGAGCAAGTCTTGCTCGAGATTATGGAAATACCATAACAACTCCACGAGAGTTATATAACTGGGCAGTTGTACAGACAGATAAAAATATAACTAAATTAAATTTCTGTTACGTATCCACTGAACAGTACATTAAAATGTCAGAAGATCTCGAAGAAATATATAATAACGCCAAAACAATACCAGGCACTCAGAAATTCCATAGTTTTTTGCCTATTCCTGGCGACAAAGTAAAGGCAAACAGGTATTCTAATTCAGAAGATGAACCAAAAATATTTAGTATGATCGGAAAAAATAGAAAAGAACATGTTTGAAATTGGCTCTAAGACACATATATATATATTTGAAAAATTCATAATTATAAATAATTGTATATTTAAAAGTGCACTTCAATACATATTGCGATCAAACATTACATTTCCTAAGAAAATACATTTGTAATATTTTGAAGTTTTTTATGTATAGGAAAACCCTTCCAAATGATTGAATAAATAACACAAAATCTCCTAGAAAATTGAGTTTCATTGGATTCTGGGATTGTTATGGCCTTCGCTGGTTTTATTGTTGATAACAAAATACACTGAAAAAAAAAATCATTCGAACAAGAAAAAGTTTTTGTTAGAAAAATTTTTTTTCCTTAAAAGTGCCCATCTTGTGATGTATGGACGGTTGGTAGGGAACATAATTACCTGTCTTGAGACAAAATTTCATCAAAATCAAAAATGGTGTTTTTTTTTTAAATCAACTTTGAATTTTTAGAAATGATTTTTTTCAGTGTAGGGCTCATTTTGGATTTTTTTCAGTATTTTTTTCTTAAAATTTGACTTATTTTGTGATAATCACCCATACAACACTTTTTTGTAGGAGTAGTCATTTTTTGATTAAAAACATTTTTAAAAAATCCATAAAAAAAGTTTAGCCCTTTTCAAAAGTCAGTCGAGAAAAAAAATTAGAAAAATGAGTATGCAAAGTGGCTTATCTGGGCAAGGTCTACACACCAAGAATGTTTCGTTGTAATCTGAGAGGGTTCTGCCAACATTTGTTCGAGTTGGCGCGAAATCCGTCTATGATTGATGTAGACTGGATGCATGGCTCCTACTCGTTCTGACTGTTCAGAGTTATCTTAATAAGTTTATCTTCGACTTCATCTTTACCACATTTGCACAAACTTCTGCCTCGCACTTAAGTTATTCAAAGGCATCCTTAAGGTAAAACTTCCCAGAATCCAAATATGCCTGCCACATTTTTTTTGTCGAAAACTTCCAGCTTCCCTGCACCGTCTCGTGATTGATGCTCCAGAACTTCGCGCGGAGGAGGCTCGACCCAGTGATTGGCTGCGCTCTCTGGCCCCTTGATTTTACCGGAGACCGGATTTAACCGGTTCACATTCCTCAGTCGCTAGCTGTCAAAAGCTGCTCGGAACGCAGTGGTGCAAGCTTGTACCAATACGTTCAAAGCTGGTTTCGGCCTGTGGTAGTGCAATGTAGGTACATGCGTATTGTGAGTAACACAACAAATACAAAACACTACGTATGGCGACGGAATAACATCATCAATGGGATTACATTCGAGATACTCTACAGCCTAGCCACTACTGTAGCGTATGTATGTCCGTCCATAACCGTGGACCGTAGTGTGTTCTGTTTCTGTATATAAAAACAGAAAAAAAAACTCACGCTAATGTATGCGAGAGCGAAATAAGGAGTAGCTCGTTCGTGGGTTCGTCGTCGTTGTCGGGTCGTCAGTCACGAACACGAACTCATATGCATAGAAGAAGAGTCGCTCGAAGAGGAAAAGTGTCGTCGATAAAAATTTCACAGAGTCCGTAAAACTCGCTAGGGCTGATAAATCCTGGGCTTGGAAAATAGCCATAGCCTGCGACGGTTCCTAGTAGGAAACGCAAGATACTGTTTTTCACGGGCGTTGTTCACGGATTTCGGAGTGCGGTCGATTAGGTGTCGCGCGCGCAAAGGTGCGTAGGTTCGAGGAATTCCGATCATAGTAGGCTGGCTGGAAGTCTCGGTGGAGCTCGCTGGAATACAAAAAAAAAGATTGTGCAAATTACACTGTGTGTACTATACACCTAGGGTAGTGGCCACGGTCGTCGGGCATTGTATAGTGCGCTAGAGCGAGAGGTTTCGAAAAAAGTGTCGCCGAGAAGGGCATTGTGGATGGAGGATTCGGCCTGACCTGCTAGATGGTCGGAAGAATATCGTGAGGAAAAATAATACAATCGGAAGTCGGAAACAGGTGCAGCGGAGCAATAAGGCAGAAGCCCTAAAGCAGTGTTTTCTGGTGGGAATTTTCGGGTGTTTTGATTGCGGAAAAGCGAGTAGAAATAAGGTGTAAGTGTTATCAAGGAGTCGCAATCGAAGAAAGCCGTGATCGTTGTGCCAGAGTGTGAAAATCAGTGTCTGGCAAGGCCCACTAGATCATGTATCATTGAGAGGAAGAAAGTGGTTCCATTTGAGGGGCACGAAAGTGAATTGTGTGTATATCGGTGTGTATGTCAAAGTATTGATCCGGTTCCTGCCGTTCCCGAGGATTTTTCTGTACGTGGGAGGATTGAAAACGGAAGCTTCCAGACGGTTTACAGCTGCTTACTACTGACAACTCTGGATAAATTCGACAACTCTGACAACAAATAATGTTCTAAGGTATGTGTTGAAAGTTTTCTCCTAAAAATCATTCCAATTTATATTATTGAGTCGATTTTACATTTTGACTTAAATTACAATTGTCGCGAAACAACAAATTAAGTGAAAAGCAGCAAAATTAGAAATCACCAGGTGCGGGTCATGGCCTTACAATCGTAGAAATAGTAAGCTAGCCAGCGCACTATCGGAAATTAGGTGGACAAAAATAGGAATATACATATTTTAGAATTATCCATTCAAAACTTTTCAGGGTTGTAAATTGCAAAAGTCGGAAAAAGCCTAAAAAGTGAACTTTGCACCCTAATCTATTGTAAACATAACAAAACTTCAGAATACAGAAATATATGCATAAGGTATGAAATATTGAAATTTGAACCGCAAGAAAATTGAAAACTCTACAAAACCACACATTTTTTCGTACAATAAAATAGAACCCTACAAATGCACGACAAAATAAAACATTACAAATCAACATGCGAAACAAAATATAAATCCTACCCTGTTACCCAAATGGATTTAAAAGTCCAATCCCAGTATCTTGATTCTTAATATGTTGTTGTTTCCTCTGTCTATTGATTGTGATCTGTGGCTGGTTGCCTTTTTGTTCGCAACATTTCATGTCTTTGTAAACCCCGCCCTGGGTGGTTCACCCCCTTCTCTTCCTGATAATGGAAGCCTCGAAAACACTTATACCTATTAATTGCGATAATGGTAGCGAAGTAGTTTTGTCCGCCTGCCAGTACGGGGATTTCCCATAGTGCAGTGCAAATGTAAATAGAAGCAATATTTTTTGTTTTCATTTTCATCTTCCTTCTTCATCTTGCTTGGGCTGCTGAAAAGAAACTGCGCTCTCTAGCACAGCGGTGCAATATTTTGATATGCCCCTGAGATTAATTCAATTTACACCTTTTCACGGTTTCGTCTTCAAGTTCGAGACGAATCTACGAATATCGAATGAAAAAAATATCATTTTCTTTCGCAGTTGTGCATTTGTTGCATTGTCATGCCCCTCAACCCCATGATAGTACACGAAAATACTATGGCAGTGTGGTTAATGGGTGTAATACATTCAAGAATATTGCTGAAAAAAATAATCTCGGATTTCACATTCATCAGTCACATTCATAGCCTGATTGGCCAGTGAAGTAGCTAGTCAGTCTCAATCCGTAGACTGCGCTTCGGTATCGGTTCTTGATTAGTTGGCTGGATACTAACCAACCACGCACGACACCGACGACGACCACGACCAAACGACAATATTATAGCAGCAGGCGAGGTGTGTGTGCGGATGTGTTTGTGTTACCACCGTGCCGTAGTCAGCCCTGGGTGGACGAGAACGGCGAAAGACCTGGCCTGGTGATGGCCCTCTGTGTTGGGTCTGTCTGCTGCGCTGCTGCTTTGCTTGTGGGTTGTCAAAGTGGTGTTTGTTTTGGTTTTATCCATCACTAATGCAGTGGTTGTCGTCTGCGACAAGTACTGTTGTAATGGAGCACTCTGTTGTTTACCAACACAGCTACGGATGCGATGGATGACGGACTGGGTCTAATAGGTTTGTTTTGAAATCCTAGTTTCGTTTTCAAAAGGAATCGCTCAAGAAAGTTCTTGACAGATTCCTGGCAGAAACTTTCTACAGTGACTGTCATTTGAATTGTCCTTTTGAACTGCAAACAGCCCTTAAGGTTTGAGACCTAAATAACAAAACACATGAGAATTACATTTTTAAGAAAATCCTCAATACATCCTATGGAGATAAACTAAACTACTAATAACTAGGTAGGACTTATTATAGTGTGGCCCACACCCTATGTTCTGCTCATACAGCTTCAAATTACGGAGGGAATCATAACACCCACGTTTTTTGCAGCATTTTATTTCAGAAACGGAGACTTTACCTCTTCACCATACAAAAAAATCGTGCGATCAGAATTGTAAAAACTTGCTGTTTCACCAGATTTTTGCGAAAAACTGATGGTTTTCAACATGTTAAATTCTACCCTTACTTTAATGCAGATCTAAATTTAGACTGTATTCAGTGTGTCTACTGTAATGAACGGAAAACTTGGAATTCTCAGAGAATTTTATTTAATATTTTTAGAACATGGTAACATGTTTTTTACATTCTGCGATTCTATAGAATTTAAAATCATTTGTATTGAAATGGTTATTATTTGTTTTCCGTTCTAGAGATTTTTCAATATATATAATGAATAGTAACGTTATAAACGGTGTTAATCTTCTAATGCATCTTCAAGAAGTTCATGGAGTATATTTTACAATCTTTGCAAACTTTGGGTTTCGTTTCTTGAGATAAGTTTCTGTGGAGCGGACCTGGTGTGATGGTTAGAACACTTGACTATCACGCCGAGGACCTGGGATCGAATCCCACTCCCGACAAACTCACAAAAAATGTGAGTTCTTCCTTCGGAAGGGAAGTAAAGCGTGGGTCCCGAGATGAACTAGCCTAGGGCTAAAAATCTCGTTAATACAGATAAAAAAAAAAGTTTCTGTAAGAAACCTTGGAGTACTTTTCTTGATTGTCTCTGATAAAACTTTTTGAGGAATATATTCCGTATTTTTCATGGATTTTTTTTTCAATTTTTTAAAGGTCTTTCTGATATATGTTTTGTGTATTCTTTGGATAAAGGAGGATATATAAAACAAAACTTCTGTAGATATTTATTGCCAAATTCCAGATAAAGATAATGAATCTTAAACTCTTGAATGAATTTCACAAAGATTTTTTGGAGACATTCTAAAAGCCTCGCCATAAAATCTTCCAGATGAGTTTACACTTTATAATTTACACCAAAAGATCTCCAAGATTTGTTAAAATAAACTCATCAAAAATAATACTAAGAATATTCTTGTTTTGTTTTATGCAACTGAAGACTGCCAAACCTGGGACGGGACGTGACAGCTCACTGGTACAATCCCTCTTATTCTTTTTATTAGTGTTCATACGGGGGTTGCTCTAGTCGTGCCAACAATTTTCATATGCAAATCAATCAAAACTTGTTGAGAAGTTCTATTTAGCATTCTAATTCGGAGAATTAATTTGGAAACAAGCTGATCTTACTCGGATGCATCCCTCACATATATTTCCATTCCTTGCCAGCAAACCTTCGGATTCTTCAAAAATTAGTAAAAATACAGCTCAGGGTTATACCCATCACTGCTCCCATAATTTATCGTTTTGCACTTCATTTCATCATGTCTAGTTCTTAACAAAAACAGCGCAGAAAGTGAGAAATATGATTAATGTTGTTAGTTATTAATTATCAACTATACGAGTTTTAAAAATCCCGTGACTACTAGCACCTGACGGGTCCCGTCCCAGAGCCGAACGGAAAACTACTTAATTTCGACAAATTTCCACCTAAGCTTTGAATTAATTAACTTCAGGAAATATGCTATAGCGCTATATACTACAGAAAACCTAATGCAGTTTTACTAGAAATCTATTTGGTAATTTTACCAAAAAAAAATTCACCGCACGATATTTTTTTTGTCGAGCATTTTGGCACATTTGGTCACAGGGTCATATTTCTGGATCTTCGTCATCTCATGAAGTAACGAAACAAAGAAATTGACGGATATTTCAACCTTTTTTATTACATCCTTCAAAATTTGCTCCAGCAATATATCCCGGTATTCATCCTGGATTTTCTTTTAGTATTTTTTTTAAGTGTTTCTTCTGCGATTTCTGCACAATATTCTTCTGAGATTCCTCCAGAAGTTGCTTCACGCATTTCTCCCAAATTTTATTTCTGGCATAGATCCTGCAGTCCCTTCTGTGACTTTTTCTAGGAAAACCTCATGGAATTACTCCAGGACGGGCTTGGTGGTCTAGTGGCTACCGCTTCTGATTCGTATGCAGAAGGTCATGGGTTCAATCCCTGGCCCGTCCTTTTCATCCTACTTTGTATCTTTCTATCCACTTTCTCTCGCTCTCTCTTCTCTACAATACAACTCATGTATATTCATATGTTCATAGCCATCGCTAGAACCAGAAACGAATTGGAAAAAAGTCGTTTCCCTCTCTTCCAACTTCCACTCACAGCACAGTGTATATATAACGCCTATAAGTTATGCAACCAAAGCGTGCTGTGCCGCTTGACCTTATTCACCTTATTCACCACACAATCTATCACGAACACTATATAGAACCCCTATCCATGGATCGCATCACCGATCCAACGGTGACTCCCAGATCTCCCATCCTTTCCGTCTAACAAATGCCCCAGTCCGTGCGGGTTGTGGGGACGCAGAGTGCTCTCGGTCTCTAGTAGCAACAACCAGTACACTTTAACATTCCTTTCCCTTCCCAGCTGACTATAAGGACTTGGCCGGCGCCGTTAATGATCAAATATGCATGAGCTGCTAAAATTGCACTTTGAGAATAAGTGGAATGTCCCAGCCCCTTATTCAGTTGGATCTCAGTGCAATTGGTACCAGTTCAGATCAATCACGGAGGAGCAACCATTGACATGTATAGTCAGAATTGATCGTTTTGATCGTTGATCGAAAACCTCATGGAATTACTCCATATATTTCTCCTGGGAGTCCTACAGAAGATCTTTCTGATATACTTCAAGGATTTTTTTCTCGAGTTTCGCCTGAATTGTCTTCCTGTATTCCTTCTGGAGTTCGTTTCTGCAGACTTTTTTTTTTTTAGTTTTTATTAATGTGTATTTTAACTTAAATGCTAATTCTATACTCGTTTTTGCAGACGATCTGTCTGAAATTCCCTAAGGGCCTGTCCATAAACTACGAAGACTATGAGTGAGAGGGA
Organism: Aedes albopictus; assembly: GCF_035046485.1. Lineage (NCBI taxonomy): Eukaryota > Metazoa > Arthropoda > Insecta > Diptera > Culicidae > Aedes > Aedes albopictus. The sequence continues at coordinate 49,900,964 of NC_085138.1, read as the reverse complement.
AGGTTGGCCTCTGGCCTAAATCTAGCATACATACACATTTCGAAAATTTTGTATGGATGTAAGTCTACGATGGGAAGGGTTCTGAGATTGCCAAAATTGAGTCTACACACTTAGAAAACATGACGGATTACGGTAAAATTTTACCGTAATCTCAACAGCTGAACGTACGGTAAAAAGTTCGGTGATTTTTCAAACCACCGAACGTACTGCGAATCTCAGGAAAATGCATCTGTCAAAATCATCGGAACGTTCGGTACTTTTTATAAATTTACCGTAAAAATCGCAGAACGTTCGGTATGTTTGTTTACAAGTGAATTCTCAATATCACTGAACGTACGGTAAATTTTACAAATTTACGGCGATTTTATGCGAGCATAAAAAAAAACAACATTTTCATAAAAAACGTCGATGATGGGATTGAATACATGAGACCTTCTGATCAGGAACCACACTTGCTGCCACTGTACAAGAGAGTCTTGCTTGGAGATGATGCGCAAATTCTAATAGAACTGATGCTCGAAGCTGCCGGCGTGGCTGTCAAACACATTTTACAGTAGTACGGTAAAATACTCCTATCACCGATCTGTTCGGTAAAATATTCACAGGTCTCCTGTAAATTTGTCTGATTTCACCGGTTCTTCAGTGATTGCTTAGATTTCACCGATTTTCTCCTGCAATTTCATCGATTTCGCCGTAATACTGTAGTTTGCTTGTTTACAGACCAGTTTCGGTGATTTTTTTCACCGAATACTGTAATTTATTCTAAGTGTGTACGTAGCTTATGGACAGCGCCTAAGGCTCTATCTTGGATTTCAACAGGACCTTCATTCGGTATACATACTTCCTGAAATTGACTTCTTTAGCGGTGTTGAGATAGTTCCATATTCTGAATCTGCATGCCAAACTGTGCCGGAATCCAAATTTTCATGAATTTTGATGCCCGGGAACCTATTTTGAAATAAGTTTGAAATTTGTATGGGAGCGATTTGTCGAGTCACCCCTCGTCGCATTTTGTACTGGGCGGAGCTGTCAAACAGTTGCCCAGCTGTCAAAGATGATTTCAAAAAATCTCTTTGAAATTGATTTTAGGCACTAAAATAAAGTTCTAAAAATTTGAAAAAAAAATCATAGTGGCTCAGAAAAAGGTGCTCTTTCGTATAAAATAAAAAAATAAGTACTTTTTTTCATTATTTCAAAAACCCAATTTTATGTTTTTTTTTCTGGGATACTTCCTGTGTGACCTCTGCAAAAGGTCCTTCTTTGAATTTTCACAGCGTTCCTCCTGAGATCCCTCAAGGAGTTTATTGAGCAAGATTCTTGTACACTTAGAGATCCATTTGAAATTCTTACAGTAGTATCTTTCGACATTCTTCCTAATCTTCCTTCTGATTTTTTTTTCAGGAATTCCTTTTGAGTTATCTCTGGGATATCTGGGATCCCTTTGCGATTCTTCCTCACATTTGATGTGGGATGTGCAAAAATAAATCTACTTTCCGGAGAAATTTATCTCTCAAGGAGATTGTTTTGGCCTTCCACTGGATTTTCTTTTGGAATTTCTGGAATTACTGATCTTCATTTTGGAACTCATCCTGTAGATCCTTCATGTGTTCTTCCTGTAGATGCTTCTTAGATTCCAAAAGTAACTTGTTGAGAAATACCGTTACTGAAAGAATTTCAGAAAGATCTTCTGAGGAAATCCCCAATGGAACTTGTTGAGGAATCCCGCAAAGAATTCTTTGAAGAATCTAACTTGAGGATTCCCAAAAGAATTTAATGAAACAAAGAATCACAGAAGTAATTCCTGAGAAAAAAAACAACAAAGGATTATAGGAGGAACTCCAAAAGGATCCCCAGAAGAAACCACTAATGATCATTTCGACATTTTCTCAGAAATCTTTCCTGCGATTTCTCCAGAAGATCCTTTTGAGCGTGCTAAGATAATTTCACCTGAGAGAATTCTCCATAGTGAATTTGACTTTGAATGCTCCGTGCGGCACTACGGTGCGGTTTTTTGACAGTTCTAAATGACGTTTAGGATATTCCAGCATCCTTCTATCATCAGATAAAATAGGGAGATTGCATAAATTGTATGGATTTTGTGGTGTAAATAAACAGCCATATGCACTCAGTGCGGACAAGCCTGCTTCCAAGGTTCCAAAAGGAACTCCAGCAGAAATTGCAGAAGAAACTTCTTTGGGGACCCCAGAGTTCCTTTGAAATGAAATGTATAAGAAAGAAGTTCTTAAAATTGTTTTCTGAAATTCCTAAAAAGCTTTTAGAGGAAACAAAATTCGAATCAAGATCGAAATAATAAGAGAAACATTTTCAATAACCACATATACTTTTATTGTGATTTGAAATTTTATCAATGTATATGTTCCTTTTTGGACCACCCTAAGAAAACTGAATTCTCAAAGCAGGCAGTTAAACTTTTGCAACAGCTTGAAACTAATTTTATTGATACAAATAAACAATAGGAATAGACAAATTGGCACTTTAACAGTCATTCTTTTTAGCATTTTCTATTATTACTCACATTTTATAGTTTTCTGTATTAGTCCTTTTCCTCACAGGTATGCTGGCTCACGGTCGAATCAACGGCGCTTTCACCTATCCTGTACAAAACACTGTTAGATTCACGTTTCTACGATTATTAATACTGTCCTTACCTTCGGACGAGCTTTCAATCACAAACTCTCTGTATTTGCACGTAAGCTAATTTTAGCAATCGCAATTATCTAATAAATAGTTCAAACTCCCTAAACTACACTTCTTTACTCAAAGCCTAGGTTGACCATTTTGATCATTCTTCATTCTGTTTTTGTTTATGATTTTATTTACTATTTCATGCGATACCGTCGCAACAGTATATAAGTACAAAAAAACATGAGAGACCTCGGAAGGGTCTTCTTGGGGAGTTTCTGAAGAAATACATTTAGATATCTCAAAAGGTATGCCTGGAGAAGTTCCAGAAGCATGTCCAGCAGAAATCCCTTTATTAATCCCATAAGAGACTATTTGAGGAATATGAGAAGAAACTTCATAACGAAGCCCAAAAGAAATATCTAGAGGAATTTCAGAAGGAACTACTGGAAGATTTCCAGGTCGAGGTTTAAGATGTCGCAAGACAGGCTCCAATCAAAATTTTATTGATTTGGCTAATGAAATAAAAAAAGAGAATGTCATTCAATTTCGCTGTTTCGTAAATTTTTAAAATTTGAAACATTGCCAGACATGTCAAAAACTTAAAAATTTACTATAAATGATCGTTCGTTCTAAGACATTCCAGAGAAAACTTGTGTAAAGTCACTGAAGACATTCTTGATAACTTCTACTGAAACACTCGCAATTAAATTGTATTGCAACGACCTTTTGCCTTCAAATGGAGAGACCCATCACATCAGTGCATATAGCGCAGTATTGCATTTTTCGTCACATGCAATTTTACACACTTTGGTCCCTTCGAATAACCTTCCGCTCTGATGGAGCATGTCTCACCAATACACTTCCATTTCATCTCGCATCACTGCAAAACTGCATATGAGTATTTGCAGAAAGAACGCAGCTTGAAATGCACTCTAGTCTGGATGGATGCTCTTTGCCACCTCTCCGGGGCGACGGTGGTGGTTTACAACTGCACTGAACTGCATGCTGCAATTTGATATGCCCCATTTGGCACACAAATACAAACGTGTGCGCCCCCTTACAATGGATACGAGCGCTACAATAACAACAAATTACACTGGCTGATAGTATACTCTACAACCGACGACGACACGTTCAATGGTCTTCGATTGCCGTTCTATTTGAGTGGTGGAGGAGGTGATTAGCCAGTCGCCCCCATCCAGCCAACCAGACCTCATCCCGCAGTATCATCCTTAACCGGTAATTTTAGCGAGCAAGGATGTATATGACCTACCTATCTACAACAGCGGGAAGCGCAGAGGAATTCCTCGTCGGCGGATACGACAGCGCATGTTCCTTCCCAACAACAATGGGTTTGACCGTTGCTCCTGGGGGGCGTTGTAGGGGGTAAACGACGAAACCGACAACGTATTGCCTCTGCCTACAATAATTGAAGATAGGAGTTATTGTTCCAGAACGTGACTACACTCGACTGACGGAAGTAAATTTGTTGTTTTTCATAATATATCCTATTAGCATGGAAACGAATTGAAATTAAACTATCAAGCTGACAAAGTCAAACAAGTCTTATTGAGTTAGAAGAATTTTAAAATAATATTAGTAATTTAAGATACTTTTAACAAATGTTTGAGTCATGTTAGAGAGATTTTCACAAGTGTTTATTTTTTAATGACAGTTCTCGGAACTACTGAGTAATTTTTTGTAGAAATTTTTTGAAACTCTTTGAAATTTTTTGTTGAAAGTTTTGAACACGTTCTGTCCAAATGGAATTTCTGCAGAATTTAGGCAGGAAAAAGGAAGAAATTTTGAGATTTTTTTTGCAGAAGTTTTAGAAGAAATCACGGGCTGAATCTCTTGCATACTTTTTAGAAAAAATGGAAGTGAATTTTTTAAACAATCAAAATTCAAGGATGAATCTGTGGTAATCCTCCTTTAAAATATGAGGATAAAATTCCAGAAAGAGTATCTGGAAGAATTCGGTGTGATTTGATGACCAATCCCTTCTGGAATGCTTGGACGGAATCCAGAAAAAAATCATAGAATCTCCTATACATAGTATCTCTGTCCAATATAATGTCTCGGAGTAAGACTAGGTAAATCCACTAGAGAAATCTTTAACAGGCTTTCAGATATTCGCGATGTATACGGAGGTGCCGTACTGGTGAGAGCACTACACTGAGTCACTACCAAGATTTAGGAGGAAGGAGTATACCGGAGGAATGGAATGGATCCACAAAAAGGGCGACAAGTTGGATTGCGGGAACATACTACTGAGCGCTGCCTACAAGATACTCTCTCAAATTTTATGTCGCCGTCTATTACCGTTTGCAAGAGAGTTCGTGGGGCAATACCAGGCTGAATTCATGGGTGAACACGCTACAACGGACCAGATGTTCGCCACCCGCTAGGTGTTGCAGAAATGCCGCGAATACAACGGGCCCACACATCACTTGTTCATCGATTTTAAATCGGCCTATGATACAATCGATCGAGAACAGCTATGGCAGATTATGCACGAATACGGATTCCCGGACAAACTAATACGATTGATCAAGGCGACGATGGAGCGAGTGATGTGCGTAGTTAGAGTATCAGGGACATTCTCGAGTCCCTTCGAATCTTGGTTTCGCTGATGATATTGATATTATAGCTCGTAAATTTGAGACGATGGCGAAAACGTACATCCGACTAAAGAGTGAAGCCAGGCGAATCGGATTAGTCATTAATGTGTCGAAGACAAAGTACATGATGGCAAAGGGCTCCAGGGAGGAATCACCGCGCCCGCCACCCCGAATTTATATCGACGTTGAGGAAATCGAGGCGGTTGAAGAATTCGTGTACTTGGGCTCCGCCGACAACGACACCAGCAGAGAAATTCAGAGGCGCATTGTGGCATGAAATCGTGCTTACTGTGGACTCCACAGAACTCTACGATCGAATAAAGTTCGCCGTAACTATCTACAAAACGCTGATTAGATCCGTAGTCCTCTATGTGCACGAAACATGGACCCTACGTGCAGAGGACCAACGCGCCCTTGGAGTTTTCGAACGGAAGGTGTTGCGTACCATCTACGGCGGAATGCAGATGGAAGACGGGACTTGGAGAAGGCGAATGAACCACGAACTGCATCAGCTGCTGCGAGAACCAACCATCGTCCACACCGCGAAAATCGGGAAGCTACTGTGGACGGGTCACGTCATCAGGATGTCGGATAGCAATCCGACTAAAATGGTTCTCGAGAGTCATCCGACCGGTACAAGAAGAGACGCGGTGTGCAGCGAGCTAGGTCGACCAAGTGGAGGACGATCTGCGGAACCTACGCAGAGTGCGGAACTGGAGACAAACAGCCATGGACCGAGTGGAATGGAGGCGGCTACTATGTACAGCAGAGGCCACCCAGGCCTTAGCCTGATCGGTAAGGTAAGTAGCGGAGGTGCCGTCAGAGCTAGATAGATTTCACAAACAAGTTAACAATCTTAATTCCAATAGATTTTTGAGAAGGTTATGAAATCGACCGTAAAACCCGATGAAACCAGTATAGGTTAATGGAGGGTTAATCGATCCTTTTTAAAGCCAATAGTTAAAATGATTTTCGTGACTTTTTTCCCAGTATTTCCAGAGAAATATCTAACAGAATTCGAAGTAAAATTTTAGAATGAATCCTTAGGTAAAATTCTCCAAGGATTTTCTATAGAAATTTTGATACATTTTCAAACGTTCATTCAGATTTTGTGTTTTTTTTTTCGAAATTGCGTTGTGTGAGACCTGTTATGAGAATCTGTCAAATCTAAGCAATTCCTACTAGGGGCCATCCATTAAGTACGGCTTGGTCCTAGGGGGGAGGGGGGTTTGTGAAAGTGTGACAAGCAATGTATTAGGTATAGGAAAAACCCGTACGAAGGGGGGAGGGGGGGGTCTAAAATTCACAATTTTAGCGTGACGTACTTAATGGATGCTCCCCTAGGTATGTTTCGAGATTTTCCTGAAATTTATTTTCCAGGAGTTCCTAAAATGATTTCTCCAACTCGTTTTTCCAGAATTTTTTATAGCTAGTTCTAATGACATTAGAATAAGAGCGTACATTCTAGTCTAGTCTACACCTACACAGCCATTCATTGAAAGAATACTGGTAAAAAATAGAGTCGACTACAACCATTATTTTTGTCATTATTAATGTATGTTCATCGAAGATGTTTATACATTACTGGACAGAATAAAGCGCGCATTGACTATTTTTCATACAAAATGTTCATATTCGAGATGTTAAATCTCAGCTTCTATTGCACCGAATGATTTCAAATTTTGTCTGGGCATTCATGATTATTTTCATCTGTGAAAAAAAAAAGATAATGTTTCTGTGCAAATCTGCGATATTTTAGCTAAACTCCTGTTTCAAGAAAAATGGAAAAATTGCTTTTTTTGCAACATTTTTTAAATGAAATGTTTGAAACGATTTGTTCAGAAAAGTTGTGTGTTTCATTAGACTGATCAACTTTGCAGGGGAATATATTAGAAATAGTAAAATTATTCCTAAATCACATTTTTTTTTAAATGAAAAATTTGCGATCTTGCAAGGAATTTTCTAATTCCTTAACAAGATGAATTTCAAGTTATTAAGATTGTCGCAGTAAAAAGTTGAAGTCAATCCGTGCACTAGAAGCTGAGATTCAGAGCCCCAAACATGAGCATTTTGTATGAAAATCACCAAAGAGTACATTAGAAAAATTACTGTGTAAAATTGTCTACCTCGATTAAAGTGACTTCTGACTTCAGAAAAGTTGTTGTGAGTCTATTCTTCTATTCAGGGGAAAATATGAGCAATTGGGGTTTAAGACCATTGCCATCCTAGAATATCCTGAACCCCAAGAAGTTTGGAAAAACAAAATAATTCATACACTAATGGCGTTAAATGCTGATTTTCGATGAAGTTCGAATAGTCTTCTTCAAGAATAAGGAAAAGTTGTTCATGTCTTGGGATGATCAAGGTGCTCCAAACTGTTCCGAAATACAGCCCTTCAGATCTGCAGGAGTGAATTTGTTTGTTTTAGCATCAAATTGTGTTTGCTATAATCCGCGAAGCTCTTTAAAACTCGGAAACCATTCATTGACATTATTGGGATGATGCAGGTCATCCAAAATAACTTGTAGGTTAGAACCTGAAATCTATACTCGTAACAGTAGTCATATCCACTATACAGTGTAACGTTGCATAATCAAGTACGGTTACTGGACATGCTTGAAGACTAATATACAGTATGACCCATAAAAAATGCGACATTCCATTTTTTTGCAGTATTTGATGATTTTTAATGAAATAATCCCAATGAATTAAACTTTTTTGGATTAGGATACAATAAGGAGGTCATTGTCATACAGGATCTCTAAAATGTTTGTCAAAATATTCATTGGTTACGTATATGGGATACCTTATAATTGTTAACAATTTCTAAATAAAATCAAGTTTTCCTATAATTTTCATAGCAAAATGAACTAAGATAAAAACTTTTAAACACATGGAAACCATGAAGAAATATGTACTCTTTAATACGCCCATGTTTGAAAAATATTTTAAAAATAATTTCAAATGTTTAGGAAACAAAAACTAAAAAAGGTGCTACATTAGAGATGGGAAAACTGATTCAATTTTGAGAGTGAATCGCTCTCGATTCACTCTCAAAAAAGAGTCGACTCTTTTGATCGATTCAGCAACTCATTTCCGGGATTTGAAGAAAATGTTGATTTTCGATGTGAGCCAACTCATTTTTGTACGGATTTACCCAGTTTTCGAGAAAATTCAATTGCATGGTATGAATATTGACAATCTGCACAAACGTCTGAGCATAACGTAGTGAAATGCAGGATTCGTAGGTTTTCGTTAATTTCTCCGAAGAATCGAATCGCTGGTGCGAGCTGCCCACATAATATAAGTATGAAAACAAAATTAATTGTCAAGGGTTGCAATGTTCTGCATCGAATTATCATTAGGTGCGCTGTCATACCAACTCTTTTAGCAATCGTAATGAACATCAGTGAATCGTAACTCTTTTGAAAAGAGTCATGGCTCACTCACTCGGTTTCGCGAATCGATTCTTTGAGTCGATTCGCGAGTGAGTTACCCATCTCTATGCTACATATTAAAAACCGTATTTAAGATAAATTAATAAAAAACTTAACACTGTTAGAACATTTTTCAAAACATTTTTTTGTCGATGAAGGCATATATATACCTACCTTTATGATAGGTACAAATACTATGTACTTAAAAACAATTTCATGCTTAAAACATAATATTTTCTAAAAATTATCATTTGTCAAATAATTCAATTTTCACAAAATGTCTCTTAATTTATAAGTTAATATTTTTTTCGTGCTTGTCCGACGAACCAACCAACCCCTGAAGACCTTATCCAGCCATAAAAGTACTATTTTGAAAATAAAATTTGATTGAATGTGATTGAAAGCAATTGAAAGAAAATTATATCCTTAAAAAACGGCCTCTGGCGCGTGGACGATTTCGACATCCATATGTTCAACGTTATATTTCCGAAGGTATTTGCATGGAATCAGTCTATGTTCCTTTGTCATTATAAGATTAGTGGCTCTACTATACTATCCAATAGATACATGCGAGGTTAATCAGTTCGAAGTAGGGGAACGATGACTTTGAAAACTGTCGCATTTTTTTATGGGTCATACTGTATGTTATATTATATACCTTCAAGGTCGTCCAAACTATCCTTGATTTTAGTGCTTGACTTCTACACTGCCCATAACTGCATAACAGTCGCATTCGTCAAAAGTAGGCATTGAAGAAAATGGAGCTCAAGTTTGCAACTTGCGTTAGTATGGGAAAGGATTGAAATTTCAAGAATTTGCCAAAAACTCAAAATTAATCCTTTAGCAATGAAATCTTCTACAGCTATTCTCCTATCCTTGGCGAAGATTTGTAAAAATAATTAGACCAAAATATCATTGGGGGTACGCTATGAAGCCAGTATCTATTATCAGTGTGACTGTTATGCGGTTACATTCGTGAGTATTTCTTAATGAGACAAAATGACTTGGTATTTATTTCACATTTTGTAGAACAAACTTGTCAAGTTCATTTGGGTGGATGAAAGTACTGATAATTTGGAGATGATCCCCGGTAATAACTTAATATTGACAAAAACTGCAAATGTTATAAATATGCAGTTATGGGCAGTACAGCTGTTATAGTAATTATATTTACTATCTATTATCAACGATCCATTTGGAATTGTATGAAACATTCCAAAACACTTTTGGGATATTCCAGACCAACAAAACCGAAAACCATATTCCAGACCAACGTAACCGAAAAGCAGAATTTCAAGTCTACAATTGTGGCAGGAATAACATACTACAGAGTAAAGTACTATGCCTATTGGATCTACTGAAAGAGTAGTAGATACTATTATATATGTACATCAAATTCAAGGTCGTCCAAACTGTTCTGGAGTTTAGTCCTAGACATCTGCATTTGGGGTCTCCAGTTAGCCTAGTGGTTACGGCTATGGATCGCCAATCCGGAGACGGCGGGTTCGATTCCCGTTCCGGTCGGGAAAATTTTCTCGACTCCCTGGGCATAGTGTATCATTGTACTTACCTCATAATATACAAATTCATGTAATGGCAGGCAAAGAAAGCCCTTAAATTAATAACTGTGGAAGTGCTCAAAAGAACACTAAGTTGAAATGAGGCAGGCCAAGTTCCAATGCGAACGTCGAGCCATTAAGAAGAAGAAGAAGATCTGCATTTGAACTAGCGGGGGTCATAGAGGTCGATTTTTCAGATCAAGGTTTTCTTGATTCCATTTCGAGTCCTGAGTGACTGCACAAAATCTGAGCGTCATCAGTTATACATATACTTTGCGCATCGCGATTGAAATTTTTTTGGGATTTTATATGGGAAACTTACTTTTTTTTGCATTTTCCTCTAGGAGTTTTACGAACCATTCCAAAATCCATTTGTGCTGTTCTTATTTGCGGGTGTTCTAGTTCGACCAAAATACTCCGTAGAACAGAACTTTCCATTTACACTCGTAACAGTTGTCATATCCGTTTTAGATAGTAACGTTGTATAATCAACTAAAATGTTTGGACTTACTTGAAAACTTCTATAAATTGTAATATATTTATGGAATATTCAGTGTCGTCCAAACTGTCCTGGAAATAAGTCGTTGACATCTACAGCCATTAACATTGGTGGTTTTAGCTATGAACTGTAACATTTAACATTACATATCCAACTACAATGATACGTTCTGTCGATAGATTTTATACAATTCACCCCTGAACGCACTTGCACAATGTTCAATGCTCGGTTTTTGGGGACTCCAGCTCACACGTGAACCTGCTGAGATTGGGATTCTGCGCGCCGGTCAGCTCAGTAGGATGGAGGTCCTTTTTTTGGGCTAAATTACTACTATACACGTACGTGTACGTACGTTCGTAGTTCGTACGTTATGGACGAATAATGGTGAGGGACGACGACGTACGTGAACATTGCGTATGGGAGGCGGCATTGATCGGTGGTGCTTCTGCTGGCGCTGCGGTAAAAAGCGTACTGTGTGATGACGTACATACACGCTTTCGAGCCGGGTCCACCTCGTCAGAAATGCATTTCTGACACGCGCAATGGTTTGCTCTATTTTAAAGGGTCGTTCGTGTTTTTCAGTGTTTGCCTCTTTCATTCAGTATATTTAGGTTTTCGAAATATTTTATTTTTGTTTGTGTCTTTCGGATACGGTAAAACAACAATTAAATTGTAGCAACGTGGATCTAGAAAACTGACTGATGCTGATTTTTCTTCATTTTGGTGTGACATTCCAGTTGGGACAGAGCCTGTTTCCCAGCTGTAAGTGATGCATGAGCTCCTTCACAGTTCTTGTACCGACTTTTCCAACCCTCTAAGCAGAATACGCTCTTCGAGTGTAATCAGTTTTGAACCTATAAATTCCGCCATCTAATACTTATCCTTTGACAGGTGAAAGTGCTTCTGGCATGTTGATCAAGGTATCATCGAGTAGCTTAGATCGATATTAGTAGCAAGAGTGAAACAATTGGTTCGGTCGTATTCATAAGTTTCACTTCAGTTTTAAATCAGCGTTGTAAAAACTTTATCTATGGAAATTGCAGAAAACAAAAAGCCCATAATCCCTACGATTAAAACGTAAACTGAAGAACAGTTGACTGGTTCTTTCCGAAACGTCGAGTAATTCCAAAGTATTTAGTATTTCGTATCTTTAAATGCTATGCAGCAATTTCAATTTCATTATAAAAGATTATAATATTTATTCAGAACCCACATTGTCCGCTAACTTAGGGCCCATAGCCGCAGCGAGTATTCAACAAGGGCATGCTGAGGTTGACATCGGGTTTAATTCCCGGTCAGTCCATGAACTTTTCATAAGAGACCATAAATGAAATAGCATTCAAGGGGGGAAGGGAAGTATCTGTAAGTTTGACGAGCAATGGGCTTCCTTGGGCATAATGTATCTTCGTCCCAGTAAACATTTTGGTTTGTATAATTTGTGTTATACACTACTATACAGTGTATCAAAATATTGTCCGTACAGCAAATTTTTTGTCAAAATAATTTTTCATTCAAATGTTTATAACTTTTTTATGCGTCAATCAAAACCGCTGAAATTTTGACCAAACATGACCCAAATATTAAAGTTCCATTGGTAAAATTTTTAGCGAGATCGAATAAGTTTTCTGAAAGTTATAGAACTTTTAGTAAAACTTATAAGATTTTTGAACACATTTTTAAAACATTATATCTCAACATGTACTCGATGATTTTTTTTCAATTTTTTATGTGTTACATCTTATACCTAAGGCTTTCACATACAGCTATGTTTGAGGTTTTATATTCACTACAAAATATATGAAAAATGTGCTTATGTAGCTGACGATGTTTAAAAATTTACCATATTTCGCACATATAATCTGCCAAACGTTTTCCACCAAAGTGCATACACTGAACGAAAAATCCATAGGACCTACTCTTCATATGTAGTTTAGTAGGTCCTGTATAAAAATATTACATTAAGAGAGTATAAAAAAGTTGAAAACACTTGACACTTTCATTGATCAAAATATGATAAATTTCCAAATGACACTCTGAGCATATACAGATTTTTTCATATTTTCGTAGTGAATATAAAACTTCAAACGAAGCTGTATATGAAAGCCTTAGGTATAAGCTGTAACACAAAAAAAAAATGAAAAAGTTTCATCAAGTACATATTGAGATATAATGTTTTGAAAATGTGTTCAAAAATCTTATGAGTTTTACTGAAAGTTCTATAACTTTCAGAAAACTTATTCGATCTCGCTAAAAATTTTACCAATGGAGCTTCAATATATGGATTATAATTGGTCAAAATTTCAGCGTTTTTGATTGACGTGTAAAAAAGTTATAAACATTTAAATGAAAAATTATTTTCACCAAAAAATTACTGTACGGACAATTGTTTGATACACTGTATAAGAACCAATTTAATCGTATAAACTGCACAAAACTGCTATATACATACTTCTGACGATATTTCGCGATTTCATATGATCATCATTACGATGTCCCAAATAATCGATCGAAAGAATAAAATACGACTTCGGGTGATATGTAATACGATGTCCGAAATCTATATATATAAAAATGAATTTCTGTCTGTCTGTCTGTCTGTCTGTTTGTTTGTCTGTCTGTCTGTCTGTCTGTCTGTCTGACCGCTATGGATTCGAAAACTACTGGACCGATCGGTGTGAAATTTTGTATGTGGGCATTTTTGGGGCCGGGGAGGGTTCTTAGCTTGGTGCGGGACCTCTCCGGTCTCTGGAACGGGGGGCTCTCATACAGATGACTTCGCCGGGGACGTCCCTATGGAGCTGCATGTCAAAAAACACAGTAGGCAGGCAGTACGACGTTTGCCGGGACAGCTAGTTAGCTATAAAAAAAAGTTGACACCTAGAACACGGCCCATCGAGATTGTGAGTCTTAGCCCGTACCATTGTAGTAACTCACGGGTTCCCAACCGGTGGTCCGCGGCCCCCTGGGGGGCCGTGAAGCCAGTCTAGGGGGGCCGTGATGTTACCAAAAAAACTGGTAAATTTTTATTCTATTTTGTGCAAATTATATCAATTTTTAATTTTGTATGCCGGCACCCCCAAAAGCCACAATTTGAGGAACAAATTTTCAGTATAAAACGCCTTCAGAAGAAAAAAATTTTCGGCTGCGCCGCTATTTTTCAGCTATGATTCAAATTGAATGTTCATGACATCATTTCTACGAAATGTGAGTGTTCTTGATCGTCGAAAATCCCTTCCACAGTAAATTTCTGGCTACGTCACTGTACCCAAAAAACTCGGTTTCGTTCATTTAATTCGGTGATTCCCAAAGTGGGCAAAACCGCCCCCCAGTGGGCGAAAATCAGGCCGAAGGGGGCGAAAATTTGGAAAAAATTAGTGTTCGAAAATACAGAAATAGGGGGCGATTTTTTAAATATTTGCAAATTATCAAGAGCATTGAAATACAAGTCCAGAATGTTAGCTGAATCATCAAAAATCAAAAACGAGATTTTTTGTTTCTAGATGTCTGTTTCGAGATCGACTACAGAATTTTTGATGTTCGTGTGAACTTATTGCTAAAATTCCAAAAAAAAAACAAATATGACTGTTACACGAATTTTCGAATGAAGTGGTTTTGGAGTTCCAATAAATAATAAATTTCTTTGGAAAAAATTCATGATTGATGTTTGTTCAAATTATGTAAGTTAACAGTTGTTTTTTGCTCGATAAGAAAGTTTTGTTTTTGATTTATATGCGTTTTTTTCATGAAAATTTCAATCAAAAACATGAAAAGTTTAAGATGAATCTTAGAAAACTTTACGATTAAAAATCATCACAAATTGTTAGAAAATAATTTAGATAAACTACCCGCAGGAATTCCAAACATTACGTATTACTAGGAGCTATTTTGAAATTTGTTCACAATTCTATGACTGCATGTTTGCATACCTACTTTTTAAAATAAAAAGTTCTCTAATTCATAGGAACCTTGTGAATTCGCATCCCTGGATTTTCTTAATTTTCAATTACTGAGCAAAACTGATTCCATTTAAAATACACCAATATATAGCTGAGTTGTACTTTTTGCATAAAATAAATTTTTGTAAATGTTTTTTTTTTTTCAATTTTCCACCAGTCTTATTTAAGTACTTGTAACCAAACATCTCGGGTGCTGAAGAACCCCCTTTTAGAATAGTACTAAACATTTGGTTGAGGATTACGAGTGTTCGTGAATGTTCACAGTCCATCTTGTTTTGCCTGATTTTGTTCAAGAATATGTATAGCACAAACATGATTTAAAAATGTATAATGTTTACATGCAATACTCAATGCAGTTTTTTTTCACATGCAGACAATCAATTCATTTGCATAACAATTCAGTAAAATAAGGGTGATACTAATTTAGATACATTGAATACCTGCAACATGAGTATCAAATAGCATATTTTCAGCCTCTTATCATGAAAAAATAAAATCTCTGTAGGGGGACGGCGAAAATGATTTTCTCAAGCTCCAAGAGGCCGATACCTCCTTAAAGTTTGGGAAACACTGATTAAATTCATATTTTTTTTCTAAAAATTTTCATTGGGCCGCGGATGTTTTGACAATTCTCAAAGGGGGTCGCCACCTCAAAAAGGTTGGGAACCCCTGTACTAACTGATCTGCCTTGAGCAGAGCACACACTTTGACCAATATGAACTTAAACTTTCTAAACCACCCATGAAACTTGCCTTTGCCTTCCTACATATTTGCACTTATTACGACATTTTTTGTTTACAACATTAGTCCCGCATCGAGTGTGCATTTCGACGAAGTTCTCGTCGTCGTCGTCGCGGGAAAAGTTTACTGCTCATGTATGAATAATTGTGAGACAAATGTCTTCCTTCGGTAACTATGAACACTCTTAAAGATTGCCCGAATATCATTATTGGTAGACAGTCTCAAAACATAATCTTTTCATTTTACATCCAACACCACCCAATCACCTCGTCACGGTGCCGAAATTCATTAAGTCTACGATTCCCAACCAAACTTAACTAACATTATATATGACTTGTAAGCATATACAAACCCATATAGCCGAGGCGGTAAGCGCACGGGTATTCAGCATGACCATGCTGAGGGTGACGGGTTCGATTCCCGGTCGGTCCAGGATCTTTTCGTAAAGGAAATTTCCTTGACTTCCTTGGGCATAGAGTATCTTCGTGCCTGCCACACGATATACGCATGCAAAATGGTCATTGGCAGAGGAAGCTCTCAGTTAATAACTGTGGAAGTGCTCATAGAACACTAAGCTGAGAAGCAGGCTTTGTCCCAATGAGGACGTTACGCCAAGAAGAAGAAGAAGCATATACAAACAGCGACGACTTCAATTAGCGCTATTTATGACTTGCTCTATACACAACAAACTTACTCCAACACAAATCGCAGCAACGATTTATATACAATTGGGTTTTTTAATAAAAAAAAAAATCAATGATTTTTTATTTTTAAACGAAAGAGCACCTTTTTCTGAGTCGCTATGATTTTTTTCAGATTTTTAGAACTTTATTTTGGTATCTAAAATCAATTTCAAAGAGATTTTTTGAAATCATCAGCTTGGCAACTGCTTGACAGCTCCGCTCAGTACAAAATGCGACGAGGGGTGATTCGACAAATCGCTCCCATACAAATTTCAAATTGATTTTTAAATAGGTTCCCGGGCACCAAAATTGATGAAAATTTGGATTTCGGCTCAGTTTGGCATGCAGATTCAGAATATGGAATTATCTCAACACCACTAAAGAAACCAATTGGACTTGACATTTTTTTATCAAAAGATTTACGATTTTGAATGCACTTCCCATTACGATCTGTAATTCACTGGGGTGCCTGCCACATGATATAATAGTCATTGGCAGAGAAAGCTCTCAATTAATAACTGACAGGGCGTCCATCCATTCGGAAATACGGGAAAACCGGGAAAAACCCGGGAATTCGAAATCACCGGGAAAAATACGGGAAATACACGAGAAATTGTAAAAGGCATCGGGATGCCTTTATGGGGTCTTTACTACATTAATGACAAACAAGGCTTGAATAGAATGTTGCTATTCACAGATTTGCTGGCTGATCATTCTTTTAGAAAGGCAGCCTCTCAGTAATTTCAATAGTTTCTGTTGGATCTCGATAAATCCATGTAAAAAATCTGCAATCTACTCACTTCTTCAGGAGAAACTTTGAAATTTCTGGAAGATTTCCTGAAAGACTTTTTTAAGAAAATCTTGACAGCACAATGCTAGCGAAAACACCGAAGAAGTCCATGGAGGCCGTCTTAGAACTCCTGTAGAACTCGGGAAACCTGCAGAAGTTACTTCCGGCACAGAGATTTTTACGTTAAAAAAAAAAAAAGTGTCAGTTCCTGAAGGAATTCCGGCGACATCATTGGCGAATCTAGCTTTTTCTTTTTTCTTGCTCACTCTCCTAAAAAACACGAGAAAGAGCGGGATGCAGAGGGGTGCCGCGGCAAAAAAAAAAAAATATGATCCACAGAGAGTCTTCAACGGAATCCGTGAAGAAATGTTTGAAAGTTTATCGAAAAAAGCTACTTTCTGAAAGCATTATTCGAATCCCCGGAAGAGTTCCTATAGAGTCCCTGATATTTTTACAATCATATTAGGCAAACACAGCTTTTTGAAAGAACTTGTAGGTGTAAATTTTGGGATATTATTAAGCAGTAGATAGTAGCAGTAGTAGCAGAAGACAAAAATGTTGAATGTCCTCGAGATATTATTGGAGAAGAACTCAAAATTTTGTCTATAAAATTCGAAGAAAATCAGTGTCAAAAGATTTTGGATTCAGAATCTTGTTTAAAATGACGAAGTATACAGAACAAAAACTTACATGGAGATTTTCACTAAATGTAGCAAAATTCTAGCGTTTGATTTGAATAGGTCGAATCTACATAGGAATTTCAGCAAATGTATGACCTATTCAAATCGAACGCTGAAATACATGACTACATGAGTTTCTTTGAAGACCAGGTAGTTCAAAAATGTTTCGGTATTTTTTTCATCGAACTTTTTATTCGCCAAAAATTTCGCAAAAAAAACAGGCATGGTTCCATAAATTTTATTTTATTTAATACAGTGCATATAGGTAGATGCCAGGATTGAATCATAAATTACGTGTAAGGAAGTAAAATTTATGTCGATGATTGTAGAGTTAGTTAGTTTTTTAAAATCATAATTTTCGTAGTCAGGGAATCTTTTCAAGATAAAACTGTGTATAAAAATGCACTGAGTAGTGTCCTACTAGAACAATAATTTGTGTTTGTTCATACCCGGGAGTTTGTCCATACTCGGGAAAAATCCGGGAATCGGAAAACTGAATTTGAATGGACACCCTGTACAGGGTGGCCACCGAATCGGGAAAAACGGGAAAACCGGGAAAAAGACGGGAATTCGGAACAACCGGGAAAAAAGCGGGAAAAAGTCGGGAATTTGGAATGATTACCGGGAAAATTGTTGTTAAGAGTAACTTGATGTGCACATAGGAATGTTTACACCTCATCGAAAATCTGCAAAATCGAAGCCAAACCAAAATACTCCTGAGATACTTCTACGAAATCCCAAGGAATTCGCCTGTGCAATCACTTGGAATTTCCTTAAAACAGAACTTGGGATTTTTCAAGAAGTTTCTTCTAGAATTCCTCTAGGTTTTTGTACCGCTTGATTATCTTTTGGAATTCGATGAGATTTTTTCGAGGAAAGAGTTTCTTACATCTGAGATTTTTTCAAAAGTTTATTTTTGGATTAACCCGTGTCCTTTCTTAAATTTATTCTAGTTTTTTTAATAGATAAGAAAATCATAACCACTAAACTGGGTTTGAATCAAGACAACCTATTGCAATTTATTCAAGAGTTTCTTTTAAGATTCATCAAGATTTTCCTTCCGCAATTGTAACAGGAGTTGCTCCAATCTTCAAAATTTTCTACGGGAATTCTTCCCAGATTTTTTTTTGAAATCCCTCCAGAAAATTTTTCCTGTTCTTCCTGGAGCTTCCTCTGGGGTTTCCCTAGAATTTTCGTCTGGAATTTCTCCGAAAGCTTTTTTTTAGAAATCAATCGGGAGTTCTTTCTGGGATTCTTTACAGAGTTTCTTCTGGTATTTCTCCAGGATATCATTCTGTTACTCATCCATCTCCACGAGTTCTTTGCACGATTTCTGCAGGAGTGCCTTCTGAAACTTTGATTTTGAAAACTTCCAAGAGGTTTTGCTGAATTTTATCTTTATTTTATATTTGCTTTTGGATTTTCTCAAGTGTTTCTTACTGCGTTTTCTTCAAGAGTTCTTCTTGGGCACCCTCCAGGAGTTTGTTCAAAGAAACCTCCAGGAGTTGCTTATGAAAGTTGCTTTTGGAGTTGCTCCAGGAGTTGCTTTTGGGCATCCTTCAGAAGCTCCCTCTGCAAACCACCCAGGAGTTCCTTCTGGATGATCTCCAAAAATTTCTTACAAAACTTTACGATAGCTATTTCTGGAAATACTCCAGAATCCTGAAAATCAAACTACTGCGGGAGTTTTGTAATCGAGAACTCTTCCAAGAGTTCCTTGGAAAACCTTCTAGATATGTGGGAGATTCTTTTGGGAATCCTTCAGGAGCGCGAGCGATCGCGCTGTTTTGTTTTGTACAACACGTTGAAAAAATCTCGCTTTTTGTGTTCAGTATTAGCGTGGTGGCCAACCGCGCTAGTTATGGACGGTTACGGAATCTAGAGGAATCCACAAAAGATATACAGGGGATGGCCAAAATTTTTGGGATAGGCAACTTTTTTTCTCCCACAACTGTAAATTTTCAACATGCTGTAACTTTTCGTAGAGTGCATAAAAAAATCTCAAATTTTACCTATTATATGTGCATCATTGATACATATTTGGGATCGATTGATTAATTTTTCGCGAAGTAAGAATCGTTTGGGTAAAACACTATTATTTAGACAACTAATTTTTGAACATGTCATCATATCTCGGAAATAAGTGAACCGAATTGAATGAATTTTTTAACGTTTATCAACTATATATTGATACTTAATACTACGTTATAAAATATAATATTTTCTCACGGCGAATTAAGTTATACCAGGTTGAAATTTTTACCCATATGGAGGAAAATAAGTCAAATTTACAATACCACACAAAATTACTAAATGTGTTCTTTCTTCAATCTAAATATGCTCGAATATATCTGATTAGAGATAACTTGAGAGGGGCCGTCCATATACCACGTGGACAGCTTGGAGGGGGGAGGGGGTTAGCGAAAAGTCCACGCTTGTCCACGGAGAGGGGGGTGGGGGTTCGTCAAATGTCCACGTGGACAACATTAACATATAAATTAGGAAACAAGAATCAACAAACGAAACAAATAATGTCGCATTATTGATGAGATTCTCTTCAACAGTTCTTTCATACATTTTATTTTATTATATAAAAAAAAAATATGGTACTGATTCACAGACTACTTTGTTTTAAATTATCAGACTTTCTAATTACTTAGTTTTCTTCATCGAGGAATATACTGGAGATTTAAAATGGAGTGTAAGACCATGCAAATGTTGGTGTTTCAGTCAGAAAATTTTCTTTGAAGTTCTGTATGAATTTTTCTAAGTTTCATATCATTTTTTTAAGCTACTTCAAAGTTTCAAAATACATGTAGGGATTTGCATTTGATTTATCTCAAAAACTTTTTTTATAGGTTCCTTTAAAATTTAAAATGTTTCTAATAGATATTGAAGTCTAAGCCTCACCAATACAATTTAGTTGCTGTAAATTTTGGTTTTTGTAAGAATCTAAGAAATATAATCTTATCTCAACAAAAATCTAAGATTTAAAATTACCTTATCTCAACAAAACAATCAGACAATCATAGATTGAATAAATATTCTGAAAAACACCGTCTTCAACCAGAGGCTGTACAGACTAAACATTGAACAATCACTAACATTAGGCGATATACATTACACGAAAATACACCCAATAAAGAATTTCCGTTTGACGAAATTTTTTCATCAACTGGAGCAAGAATCGAACCCACACTCTCACAAACATTAAGCTGAAAAAACAATGTTGAAAACTTGTAGGTACCTATTTTGTGCTACTTGTTTGTATTCTATGTAAAGCTATAGAATATTTGTATTTTATAAAGTTTTCAATTATATTTTAGACATGATTTTTGAAAAAAAAAATAAATATTGGTGGAATAACGACCGTTTGGATGGTAATTAGCAATTACAGGCGCGTTTTCGGTCATCGGGTTACTTATGTAAATGTAAATTGTAGTTTGCCCTGAAGATGAGTGAATAAACGCTCGAAACGTCGGCTATAATTAAAACCGTTGTTTTATAAGTAACCCGATGACCGAAAACGCGCCTGTAATTGCTAAAAAAAATAAAAAAAAACTTTTCAAAATCACTTTTTCTATTTTTTTGAAAATGTGAAAAAAAAACTTTTTTTCTGATGTCCACGTGGACAATGGGGGAGGGGGTAGGGGTCAATGAAAAATCCACGCTTGTCTACGGAGAGGGGGGAGGGGGTCAAAAACCATGAATTTTCTGTCCACGTGGTATATGGACGGCCCCAGAACAGAAGTGGAAAATCTTTGGATATCAACACTTAAATTTATGACATTGATGTAAAAAATTTACATTTTTTCGAGAAAAATCCAAAAAGTGTCAATCCATGATAACTTTTTTCAACGTTTAAAAAGTACCTATGTTTTAATAGTTTATGAAGCATATACATATTGTTAGTGTACGTTCAAAACTTCATTCAATTCGATTCACTGGTTTCCGAGATATCACAGCTGAAAAATAAGTTGTCTAAAAAATAGTGTTTTACCCGAACGGTTCTAACTTTGCGAAACATTAACCAATCGAGCTCAAATTTGTACCGACGATGCACATATAATAGGTTGACAAACAGTCAAAATTTGAGATTTTTTGATGTACTCTATGAAAAGTTATAGCATGTTGAACTTTTTTGTGAGAGAAAAAAAAAGTTGCCTATCCCAAACATTTTGGCCACCCCCTGTACAAGCTGAAATCGCTAACAGAAGTTACTGAAGAAATCCAAAATATTATTTTTGGAATAATCGAAAGATGAAATCTCGGACTAAACTTTGTAAGAATCTCAAGATGTAAGTTTTTGGGGGAATACTCAGTTGGACATCCTGGAGGAATCCCCGGAAACAACACCAATGAAGTTGCGTTAGGGCACCTACGCTAATGAATAAAATTAAAAAAAAAAAATGGTTCGATTATCCTCCATGTCCCGGATAATCGAGTGCGACCTTTGCTGATTTTATATGCGAATCTTACCTATTATAGCGCTGTCATAGTTAGCTACCAATTCTACACATTGTTTTTTTTAAGTACAAGAAAACAAGTAAATAATGAGTGAGGGAAAGCTTGAATTATGCACTATTTGGAGCTGAATGAAAATATGTTGTAAGTAATTGTTTAGCATACGCCTTTTATGTCATCATTAGTTAGTTACTTCCATTTTTTTCCATAGATGCATTACGTCAAGAATAATATTTAATTATAAATATCTAGTACATAGTATTCACAGAATTGCAAGTGCATTTTTACATGGTACTTATCATCCATATGATACGAAAATTGGGCGTTACCTACTAAAAAAATGTGCATTTTAAAAACCGGGAAAATTTCAGAAATCGTACCGGGAAAACCGGGAAAAAGACGGGAATTTCAAAACTGATATTTAGTGGCCACCCTGCCTGCAACTGTGGAAGTGCTCATAGAACACTAAGCGGTGGAGTAGGCTTTGCCCCATTGGGGACGGTACGCCAAGAAAAGGAAAGAAAAAAGTTGTTCCCCAACTATGCACTTAACTTCTGTTGAATCATAATAAGAAAGCGGGGTAATCCCGCGAAATCTCACTCGAGAAAAAAAAAGCGAATGACCACGTATCAAACTCCATTCAACTCAACGTGAGGGTTCAGATCAACGCCACAAAATTCTCACGACCATTAGGAAAACATAATCTCCAAAAACCCCTAACATCATCAATGACGTCACCGATCGGTGTGTTTTCAACAAGCGCGAAATCTTCTGCCCCTCTTGTGATGTAGCCTTCTGGAGTCGGCTTTCCGAAGAACAACTGTGGAATTTTAATTCTCTTCTGGGCTGCTGCTGACCATGGCCGAGACAGCGAGCGGCACTTCATCTTTCCGCCCGGGTTCCCGTGCATGTGTGGAGAAGAGTCGTCGAGTGGCATTTCTTCTCCCAGTCACCAGCACACCATACCGACAAACATACATTGCGATGAAACGATACGAACCGAAATGGAAAGAAATAAAAAATCAAACCAAACCGCAAAGAGGAACTAAAAATCTGTGGCACGTAGACAATTCGCGAGATTCTTTTCATTTTTTTTTTCGAAAAAAAAACAAGTTTGATTCGTCCTCCTTTCCGGATTTCGCTAATCCCTCTTGCTGGCGGTTGCTGGCTGCCGGCGATGCTTGGAATGCGTGGCGACCACGATGACGACTTCGTACATATTTGCATGTGTAGAGGAGGTACGTGGGAGCGAATCGTCACCAATGCCAATGATTAAAAAAAGTCTGATTCATCCCGCTAGTGGTGCTGGTGAGGTTTGTTTGATTGATTTTTTATTAACCCTAAGGGGTCGTCCATAAATGACGTAGCTTTTGGGGGGGGGGGGGGTTTGTGATTTTGTGACGAAGTGTGACGATAGGGGGTAGAGGTTTATGGATATACTACGTAGTTTTCTACTAAGCTTCGCTCAAATGCTTCTCACGACCAATAGTTTGCTGCTTGCTAAGGGCACTTCACGATCTAAGGTTTCATTATTTCATTATTTCAGGAGTTCCTTTTATAGTTTCTACAGGACTTTCTCGAACAATTCCTCCAACAATTTCTTAAGGAGCTCCTCTAGCAGCTTTGTGAAGAATTTCTCATGGTGTTCTTTATAGGTTCCCCCACCAGGAGAAGGATAACATTTTCACAGGAATTCTTACTAGGAATCCAAGAAAAAGCATCTGAAAACATCCCAAAAGGAAACTCCTGGAGGAATCTTGAAAGGAAATCATGGAGAAATTTCTGGAGCAATTCTAGATGGAGCTTTTGGAGAAATCTTGAACAAACTCCTGGAAGAATCTCATAAGGACCTATTTGTAGAGTCTCAGAAAAAAAAGTGTCTTAGAAGGAACTTCTAGATAAATCCTGGTTCAATTTCTGAAGAAAACACAGAAGACATTATTGAAGGAGTCCCGGAAGGAATTTCTGAAGGAATCCAGAAAATAACTTTTGGGAAATCCCGGAAGATATCCAGATAGTACTCCTGGTAAAATCTAAGAAAGAAAATCCTGGAGGAATTCCAGAAAGAGTGAATGGAGGGATGCCGGAAAAAGTTCCTGGAGGCGTCCAGAGAAAAAAAACCTGGATAAATCCTAGAAGGAAGTCCTCGAGGAATCCCAGAAGAAACTCCCAGAATAATCTAGGAAGGAATTACTTAAGGAACTCTTAAAAGAACTCGTGGAGGAATCCCAGAAGCAACTCCTGGAGGGTTTTTGTAAAAATGCCGAAGGGGTTTCCTGCAGAGATCTCGGAATGAATGTTTGAGTGAATTCCTGGAGGAAACCATAAAAGAACTCCTGGAGAAATCCCGAAAGGGACTTCTTTAGGAAACCCAGATTGATTAAAATAAATTGCGTTTAAAATCCCTGAAGAGATGTCCGAAGAACTGTGGAACAGAGAACTCTCGAAGAAAACCATGGATAAACTTTTAGAAAAACCTTAGAAAAGAAAAACTCCCGGAGACATCTCAGAAGGAACTTGGAGGGATCTCTGAAGGAACACATGAAGGAATACTAAAAGGAGCAAATCTTAAATGGAATCCCAAAGGAAACTCTTGGAGAAATCCCAGAAGGAAGTGTTGGGGGAATTAAAATGGGAATCCCAAGAGAAACTCCTTGAGGAATTCCAGAATGAACTGCTGAGAGAATACTAGAAGAACTCCTGCACACAGAGGTCCAATTTTGAAAAAAAGCTGACTGGGACTCAATTTTTGAACATGTCTAATGGGATACCGTATATCGAGCATTCATCTATAATACCAGGAGCACTGACTGGCCTTGAAAAAAATTGGAAATATTGATTTTGTATCCTGTTACAGCACTGAATTATTGCTGATGGATAATTTACTGAATTTTCGATAAAGACCACAAACAAGTACAACCACTACAAAAGTCTGTTAATATAAGTAATTCAATTGCTTCCAAAAGTTTATTTGTAAGATCTTGTGTATACATATCAGACATCTGCAATGGAGCAAGAGATTAAAGTAACAATTTTGGCTTTAAAATTGACATTACATGTCATTAGTACGAGAAATTCTTACAATTCGACTTCAAAGTGTCTTACAAAACGCTCCCCGCTACTCCCGCTGGGTGCATTTGGTGCGTGGGTGAATCTTTTTTGACCGCAGTTTCTTCTGGAGCCCGTAGTAGGCCCGACTTCCGCTGATGATGCGCCTCCGAATTTCACGGCTCACGTTGTTGTCAGCCGTCAGTAAGGATCCGAGGTAGACGAATTTCTCCACCATCTCGAAAGTATCCCCTTCTATCGTAGTAACATTACTACCCAGACGGATCCGGTCGTGTTCGGTTCCGCCTACCAGCATGTACTTTGTTTTTGAGGCATTCATCACCAGTCCGACCTTTGCTGCTTCGCTTTTCAGGCGGGTGTACAGCTCTGCCACCGTTCGAAATGTTCTGGCAATAATGTCCATGTCGTCCGCAAAGCACACAAATTGACCGGATTTTGTGTAAATCGTTCCCCGGCTGTTGAGCCCGGCTCATCGCATCACACCTTCCACAGCGACGTTGAAGAGTAGGCATGAGAGTCCATCATCTTGTCGCAGTCCCCGGCGATATTCGAATGAACTGGATAGTTCACCCGAAACCCTTACGCAGTTTTGCACACCGTCCATCGTTGCTTTAATCAGTCTAGTCAGCTTCCCATTCCCAGCCATTCTCGTCCATGATTCTCCATAGCTCTGCGCGGTCGATACTATCGTATGCCGCTTTGAAGTCGATGAACAGGTGATGCGTTGGGACCTGGTATTCACGACATTTCTGGAGGATTTGCCGTACGGTAAAGATCTGGTCCGTTGTCGACCGGCCGTCGGTGAAGCCGGCTTGATAACTTCCCACGAACTCATTCGCTTTAGGTGACAGACGACGGAAGATGACCTGAGACAGCACTTTGTAGGCAGCATTCAAAATAGTGATCGCCCTGAAGTTCTCACATTCCAAATGGTCGCCTTTCTTGTGAATGAGGCAGATTACCTCTTCCTTCCACTCCTCCGGTAGCTTTTCGGTTTCCCAGATCCTGACTATCAGCCAATGCAGACAGGTGGCCAACTTTTCTGGGCCCATCTTGATGAGTTCAGCTGCGATACCATCCTTGCCAGCTGCTATGTTAGTTTTGAGCAGATGAATGGTATCTTTAACGTCCCTCAGAGTGGGAATTGGTTCATTTCCGTCCTCCGCTGCACTGGCGTCGTCATTTCCTCCGTTGCCGTGGGCTCCCGTGGCTACGTTCTCCACGCCGTTCAGGTGCTGATCGAAGTGCTGCTTCCACCTTTCGATCACCTCACGTCCGTCCGTCTTTATCCCTGCATATTTCGGCTCGCGGCACGAAGCCGTTGCGGGATGCGTTGAGCTTCTGATAGAACTTCCGCGTTTCTTGGGAACGGCACAGCAGTTCCATTTTTTCACACTCCGCTTCTTCCAGACGGCGCTTTTTCTCCCGAAAGAGAAGGGTCTGCTGTTTCCGCTTCTGTTTGTAACGTTCCACGTTCTGTTGAGTCCCTTGCTGCAGCATTACCGCCCTCGCTGCGTTCTTCTCCTCCAAAACCGTTCTGCACTCTTCGTCGAACCATTCGTTTCGTCGATTCCGTTCCACGTACCCGATGGTGCTCTCGGCAGCGTCGTTGATGGCTGCTTTCACTGTGCTCCGGCAGTCCTCTAGAGGGGCCTCATCGAGCTCGCCTCGTCTGGCAACGCGGCCTCGAGATTCTGCGCGTATGCTGAGGCGACATCCGGTTGTTTCAGTCGCTCTAGGTTGTCGGTACCGTACATTGTTGATAATGGAGAGTTTTGGGCGCAGTTTGACCATCACCAGATAGTGGTCGGAGTCGATGTTGGCGCCACGATAGGTCCTGACGTCGATATTGTTGGAGAAGTGCTGTTCGTCAATCAGAACGTGGTCGATTTGAGATTCCGTCTGCTGTGGTGATCTCCAGGTGTAACGATAAGGGAGGCTGTGTTGGAAAAAGGTGCTACGTATGGCCACATTTTTGGAGACGGCGAAATCAATGAGTCGTAGGCCGTTTTCGTTTGTCTGTTGGTGGGCGCTGAACTTACCAATCGTCGGTTTGAATTCCTCCTCCTGGCCTACCTGAGCGTTCAAATCTCCTATGATGATCTTGACGTCGTGGCTTGGGCAGCGATCGTACTCGCGCTCGAACTGCGCGTAAAATGCGTCCTTGTCATCATCAGTACTTCCGGAGTGTGGGCTGTGCACGTTTATTATGCTGAAGTTGAAGAATCGGCCCTTGATCCTCAACCTGCACATTCTTTCGTCGATCGGCCACCAACCGATCACGCGGCTCTGCATATCACCAGAGCCGTAGCGTGCGGTTGGCCAGGTTGGCCCCCGCCAAGGGCGCCAGCTTCAGAGGGGCGCCGAAAAGGCCTAAGGCTAGAAGGAAACAGGATGATGCTGTTGTAATCTTGAATGTTATCAATTAGATTTAATTATTTACAGTATCTAAGATTGATCATGCGTTTTACGTCCTTCCATATTTTCAAAAATTTAGATTTTTTTAGATGATTTCAAGAATGTGCTTTTTTGTATTAAGAAGCTATTTTAGTTTTTTAATGAGCAAAACAAAATCAATAAGCTTTCGAAAGTCTAGTGAATGTTGTTTTTTCGAAAATTCCTAATGCTCTTTAAGTTCATCCAATTTTTATTTCCAGTAAATGTTTCTTTGGGCTTAAACTTTTAAACTAGCTTATTTATCAGAAATCTTTCAAGTTGTTTTTATCCAAAAAACTACCAGTAAGTATTTTTTTTTATTTTTAATTCCCCAAAACAAACTTAATATTCTTGGAACTCCTTCATAAATTTCACCAGGTATTTGTTTGGATTTATTTTTCTTCAGAAAATCTTTCAAAAAATATATTTGGGGATTCTTTAAAATCAAATTTCAAATCATATTTTTTTCTGAAGATTTTTTTTGAAATATCTCGAAGAAGTTTTAAATTCCTCTAGAAATTCCTCCAGGGAGGCTTTCATGAAGTTATCTTGAATTTTATTCACACATTAGTCAAAGGGTTCTTCCTGATACTTTTCCAAAGATTTTATTGAATAATCTTCCATAATTTCTTCAGAGTTCCAAAATTTTCTTTGGAATTCGTATAGTGATTCCTGCAGAAATATCTTTAAGGTGCCTGGAAACCCTTCAGTAGATTTTGTCAGTAATTCCTCCATGGATTCCTTCTGGAAAATACTGCATAGGTTCCGTTAGAAATCCCAAGAATTCTTTATGAAAATTTTTCCAGACTTCTATGGAACTCTTTATAAATTCGACCAAAGTTTACTTCAGAAAGCCATTTAGAGATTCCTTTGTAAAAAAAATCTAACACATCGATCAGAAAAACTTCCATTGATACATTCCGAAACTATTCCATGCTCACTAGGGATTGGTTCATATTTTTGTGGTTGAATTCCGGTAGAAAACCTCCCTTGAATTTCCTTATTTTTCTTAAGATTTATTTTGGAAGCTTTCCGTGGATTCTTTCAGAACTTCTTCCTGGGATTTCTTCATAAAAACTTCTAGAGATTTTTTCGAAATTCTCCAAAGATTCCTTAAGAAACCTTTCCAGGGATTCTTTAAGAAATTCTTCTAAAAGTGATTCTCTACAAATTCTAACATTCCATCAAGTATTTCTTCACGAACAGCTCCTGCAATTCCTTCAAGAGTTAGTGCATGAATTGGATTATTGAGGAGTATCCGGATTATTTCATAATTGGCATCTCCGCCCAAAAATTAGTCGAAATCCAAAATTTCATAATTTTTGGAGTCCGGGAAGTGTTTTTAAAATGCATTTAAAGTTTTTTTGTTCGGGCCGAACTGTCATTTTATCGATTGAACTGTCATTCGATTGAACTTAGAAAAATGAGCTCTTTTGATTTGGTTAAAAAAAAAGCAATATTTTATCCACTAAACAACCTAATTCCATATGAAATTCTTGCTGAAATTTCTCCCGGATTTTCATCAAGTATTCCTCCGGAAATTTCTGCAGGAATTCCTCCAGAGATTCTAGCATAAATTATTCTCGTGATTCCAGCGGGAATTCTTCCAAAGATTTCAACAAAAACTGATGTAGATTCCTTTAGAAATTCCTCCTGATATTTAACCATGTCCATGGTTTGTCTAATGATTACTGATCATTTTCTTACATATCTTTTGAGAAATGTTTAAAAAAAAACTTTAGAACACAACTTTGGTGAAGTTATTAAAAAAAATGGTGGAGCCTATTAAACATTAGGTTATAAAATACATCATTTAAGGATTCCTGAAACCCCCTAAAACTCAATTAAATATTTTTGAGAATTCAGTTGAAAAATCCAGAAACAAAAATTTAAAAAAATACTGTATGAATTGCTGAAGAAAATTATGCATCATGTATGTTATAAATCTGTAATGTTCGACTTATACTCGTATAAAAGAAATCAACTTCGGAAAATTTTTAGGTGACTCCCATTGAAATTCCAAAAAATAAACGAATGAAAAACATTATAAGAAAACAAAAAAAAATCGAGGGGAATTTATTTCTTAGAAACACTAAGTGCAACTTTTAAAGAAACTTTGAAAATGAATAATTACAAACTTTGCAAATTAACAATGTCGCGGGGCGCCAACCAGGATGCTTGCCAAGGGCGCCATGGGACCACGATACGGCTCTGCATATCACCCATCACGATGAAAGCTGTTCCCAGCTCGCGTGTGTTGCCGCAGCTCTGGTAGATGGTATGATTACCTCTATACGTTCGCACCATGGATCCTGTCCAACACACCTCCTGCAGCGCTACGATGCCGAATCCTCGGTCCTTCAGTAGATGGGCGAGTATGCGGGTGCTCCCAATGAAGTTGAGAGATCGGCAGTTCCACGTACCGAGTTTCCAATCGTTAGTCCTTTTTGTTCGCTGGGGTCGTTGCCGCTGGTCTCGGTTCGTATTATTCTGTTGCTGATTTTCCGTGAAAATTGTTTTTTTACGGCAGGCTTGCAGGGCCTGACAACAACCCCCTACTTTCCGGAGGATCATAGTGCACAGTTGAGCTTAGAGTCCTTCCCTGGCACTCGTACGTAGATCAGCCGCCCCTAACATGGGGATCAGACGCTTTTGTGAGCCGCTCCTCCTGGAGAACAGACGCTCAGGTTTGCCGAAGCAACCCCCCCCCCCCCCCTTCCCTGTCAGCCTACGACCAAAGTTCCCACCGGGGTTGGTTATCCGATCTTCCCTAAGGTTGCTCATAGTTCCGGCCGGTACCACGAGGAGGTAGGGATAGGAGTATCCGTATTCGCATATAGTTTCATTCAGTTTTTTAGCATTACTATACAATCATAATAAAACTGAATCAACAATTCGTCGCCACAACCAGGGATGCCAGCCTTAGTGTCTAATCTAATTTCCACCACACCTATCCGATTAGAATTTCAACGGAAAGAAAAACGCAAAAAAAAAATCACGGCAATTTACGAACGAACAGGCTATTCCGTCTAGCGGAAGCCACTTTTCAACGCCAAAACATGACACGGCCGGATCGTAATGAATACACCCTTAAATCGAAAATGGGCGTCCACGCGTGAATTCAAAAGGCAAACAGGCCCAGCATGACGCTGTAGAACCAGAACGAACGAACATATTTGGCTGAATGAGAGAACGTTCGTTTCGTTCAAGGTCATCATGCTGCTTCGCAAGGATACCCAGGAACTGACGACGATGGACGGGGCGTCGTGTCGTCGTCGCCGTCGTTGCGTCGCGCCACCACTTCTCGTGTCGGAAGCGATAAATATCGCAAAACAATCTTTCTCAGTCGACAAACAGAATGTTTCAAGTAGGTAAGAACCCACTCGAAAAAGACAAAAAAATCAACCCAATCGAAATTCGCTTAACACATGACAGCACCTTGGCAGTCGGAATCGGAATATATGTAGTGTGTGCCTAATGCTACCGGAGAAGCCGTGTGTTTTGTGTATTTGCTGCTCCGTCGTCAAGAATGTTATTTATCCCTACGTTTGACTTTTTTATGAAGGCGTTTTTTTCGTTTTCTTATTTTTATAGTGTTTTTTTTTTCGTTCATCTTCCAGTCATTCATTTATACGCTATGGTTGAGTTGTTTCCCTTTTCGGAATTTTGTGTCGCGCTTCATCGTCGTCGATGTTATTATTATGGCTGCTGTTCTGTTACTTTAGCTGCGGAGCCGACTATTTATAGCTTACCGGTCTCCGTCCCGTCGTTGCTTTTTTCGCCGCTGCTACTGCTGGTTATCTGCAGGTTCCTTTTGCCGATCTTCTTTTATACATACCACATCTGTGACTGCATTTCGAGAAAATCCTTTTTTTACGTGCTACCGTGGTACGTGCGTCAACGATGACACTCTGTTGTGACTCAACGCTGTCAATGCTATATGGCAGACGGACTTCCGTTGGGGAAATAGTCATTGTTGAGGCGGTTTGATGTATGTTTAGGGATGGAAGGAAAAATAACTTTAAATAAAGACTTTGTTGAAGCACCATTGTTTTGGTAAAACATAAATTACGTTAAACCATACCGAGTCTAGCTCTATAATTTTCCAACTAACGCTGTAACAAATGTAGTTCGATGTAATAGACATAGTTTTACAACAAAAAACAAAGGTCTGCTGTTTAAAGAGAATCTTTGGAGACACTAAAGAATAATTTTGAAAGAAAGTTTGGCAGGAATTCTGGAAGGAACGATAAACACCTGTAAGCAGTCCCGGGAAGTATTCATGAGCGACCGCGGCAGTAATATCTGTAAAAAATCTCAGAAAAATTCTTGAGAAGCATCCCGACAAATTAACTCAAGAAATTCCAGGAGGATTTATGGAAGCAATCTCTAGAAATATCTGGCGGAATCTTGTTTCCCTGTGGGAAATAATAACAGGAACTTTATAAGAATTTTCTGCATGGATCATTACATAACATCCGGAAGAAAGATTTCCAGAATCCTAGAAAGATTTTAGGAGAAAAATGTGTAGGAATCACAAAAGGAATATCTGGAGGAATCGTTGGATATCTGAAAAATCAGATACAAATTAGTGGAGAAATAATGGAAGGAGTTCTAGAGAGGAGCCGGCAGCCTGATGAAAAATTATGTGTCGCTAGACAGGGTTCAGATAAAATCACGAACTGGCCACTTCCCTGGGACTGCCCCCAGGTTCCCGAAGTATTTCCGATAGTGGCCAATATGTGCAGAAAGTCACGAAATGCCTTCTAGAGATCTTGTTTTGCAAAATCCAGATAAGATCACGAACTGGCCACTTCTCCGTCACCAGTTTCCGTCACCAGTATCCCGGAGTACCTTCGAAAGTGGCCAACATGTTCAGAAAGTCTCGAAATATCTTCTAGAGTTCTTGCTTTGCAAAATCATGAAGATTGATATGCTGCATTGGTGTATCAGCTGAGCTAACGTTATAATGTGGCCACCATAAGCGAGGAGGTTACCCCACGACTCCCCGGAATAAATCCGGAACTATGACCGCTTCCGTAAAGTGGACTCCGGTTCCCAAAAGTAGAAAAAAAATTGTGATTGAAAATCCTTCGAAAAATGACTGAGAACCAGACATTGGAATTTTCAAATTTTCGTTGAAATGGTGGTACCCCGAGTAGGTGAGAAAACCTAACGAATAACACATTCAGTTATTAATAATTGAATTACTGAAGAACACAAACTTATGTTGGTTTGATTGAGATAAGAGGTAAAACATCAGAAATAATATGAAAATCTAGTATGCAGAAGCGCTCAATAACACAGCGCAACATTTTTTTTGTCTCAAGAGCAAACTTATGTGTCTCCGAAGGATTTTGGCCCGCTGAATCCGAATCCGGCTCAGATTTGCTTCAACACGTCACAATTTTGAGCTATCTTATTTATATCTATCTCAATTTATAGGGCAAAATATGCGATTTTGGACTTTTTTGACTGCAAGCCATTAAGCATGGAAATTTTTTTAAGCAATTAAAAGGTTAATTGGTCGATTAACATCTAAATTAACGACTCATGCAAAATGTTTCGTTTTACCTGACCAAATTTGATAGATTTAAGCATTTTATGTTAGTATGAAAACTTGCGTGCAACTTCTGAAGGGTGACTTGTATGTGAAATATCGTACCTAACATAAGGCTGATACAAATTATATTTTGACTTTTTTCCTCCCCCCCCTTTCAAAAAATTTTGGCTGGATTTTGCATTTTGAGGGAGCAGATGAAAAAATATTTATCAAAATTTCGGGGTTTGGAGAAAATTCTTTAACAAATCCGATGAGTTTTAAATATTTTTCAGATTAAATGCTTTATTATTTTTATCCCCCCCCTCGACCAGCCAAAGAGTGGTGGGACAAAAAGTGAAATAAATATTTGTAACGGCCAAATCGCTTAAAACTATCAAATTCGATTTGGTAAAACGAAATATTTTGCATGAGTCGTTAATTTAGATGTTAATTGACCAATTAACCTTTTGATTGATTAAAAAAATATTTCCATCCAACTTGCAGTCAAAAAAGCTCAAAATTGCATATTTGGCCCTATAAATTGAGGTATAGCTCAAAATTGTGACCTGTTGGAGCAAATCTGAGCCGGATTCGGATTCAGCGGCCCAAAATTTGTCAGAGACACATAAGTTTGCTCTTGAGACAGACCAAAAGTTAATTTTTATTACGCTGTGTAATAGCTCATTAAGATATTATAGGATCAAAACAATAGCAGACAAAATTTGTCGACCTTTTTCTTGAAAAAAAAATGCCAACATCCAGCATCGAACCTACGACCTTAGTATTCACAGGCGGCGATGCTTACCACTTAAATGCGGCTCACTGTTGTGAATATCATGGCAACAAGAGCATGAGCAAGAGCAGCTCAGAAAGGGGCACATGGAATTTCACTAACATTGAGCCATTTCTATGGATGTATGTGTTCCATTTCGTGCCGAAGAGCTAAATTTGTTCTTATGTAGGAATTTTCAGATATTTCGACAAGAACAAAAACTGATATCATATCACTTTGAGTTATTGGTGCGATATTCATAAAATTTGTGAATAACACATCAAAATCACTGTTGGCGATACTCGCCTTGCCGCGTCTCGAAGGACTTTCTTCGCTAGTCCTAGACTAGCACCGAAAATTAGATCACTCGTGATAGTACAACCGAGACCGTTTTTCACACGCACCGGGGGTAACGAACTTTTGGTAAGGGTCATCAACCGACCGAAGAGATGAAGATCGAACGTGGTGTGTACTTCAACGTGTAATTTGTTACTCTTCTATATTTACAATTTTGACTGTTTCTGCAGCATTGTCGATTGACCATCGTGGTCACTCGTGCTCTCTCTCATGCGTCTTCATTAATGAGAGAAAACCAGGGCTGTTTGGTCAATGTGTTATTCTAAGATATAGACTATTGGTGGTTATCTCCAACAATCACTTTGATCTGTGATAGCAAAAATTGTTCGATCTGAGATTTGATTTAGATATTCTCGTCTGTCCGGGTCGTGTACGTACGAAACGTACGTGTTAACTTCTGGAAGAAGTGTCTGGAGCAATTCCGTGAGAAATTTTTGAAGAATCTTGTGAAGTATTATCGGCAGAAATCCCTAGAGGATTCTCCTGGATTTCCTTTAGAAAGTTCTAAATCCAAGAGCCTTCAGGTGTACATCCAGGGCTTCCTTAGAAATTCGTTCTGCAGGATTCACAGATTCGTGCAAGAATTTCTGCATATCTTCTGGAAAAGATATCTCTAGAGATTCATTTGATATCATATCACTTTGAGTTATTGGTGCGATATTCATAAAATTTTTGAATAACACATCAAAATCACTTCGATCTGTGATAGCAAAAATTGTTCGATTTGAGATTTGATTTAGATATTCTCGTCTGCCCGGGTCGTGTACGTACGAAACGTACGTGTTAACTTCTGGAAGAAGTGTCTGGAGCAATTCCGTGAGAAATTTCTGAAGAATCTTGTGAAGTATTATCGGCAGAAATCCCTAGAGGATTCTCCTGGATTTCCTTTAGAAAGTTCTAAATCCAGGAGTTCCTTCAGGTTCCTTCCTTCCAGGGCTTCCTTAAAAAAAGTTCTGCAGGATTCATAGATTCGTGCAAGAATTTCTGCATATACAGTCGAACCTCCATGAGTCGATGTTCCTTGACTCGATATCGACTCATGGAGTTAAATTTTTCCATACTGAAAAATAATTTCCGGGTTACTATGATGGTCCCCACAAAAAGCTTCCCAAAGGATTTTTGTTCCACAACTCGATATTTCCTTGAGTCGATGGTCCCTTCAATATCGACTCATGGAGGTTTTACTGTATTCTGGAAAGGATATCTTTAGAGGTTCATTCTGAACTGCCACCAGGCATTCCAGAAATTTCTCCGGGAATTTTACCTGGACGTTCTAGCAGGTAGAATATTATTTTAGGGGTTCCTTTATAAATAACTGCGGGATTTTTTGTTTTCGGTTTTCTCCAAAGATTCCTCTCAAAAGTTTTCAATAATAGGTTTTTTTTTCAGGAATTCCTACAATCAATCTTTCTTAAATTTGTTTTAAATTAAAAATATGATCCTCTTATAATTTCTCTAGGAATTCCACCAATGATTCCTCAAGGAATTTCTCCACGAATTCATCCAGGAATTCCTCCAAGACATCTACCTAGAATTCTTTCAAGAATGCCTCCAAGCATTTTTTTTCAAGTAATTTCTTGAAGAATTCATCCAAAAAATCTTCCAGAAACCTCCAGAAATTCCTCAAGAAAATACTCCTGCGACAACTCCAAGGATTCTTCCGAGAATTCTATTAGGCAATTTTCCAGGAATTCCTCCAGAAACTCTTTCAAGAACTCCGACAGGAACTCTGATAAGAATTTCTCCAAGACCTGCTCCAATGCTTCTGTCGAAAATTCCTCCAGGAAGTTGGCCAGGGATTCCTTTATAAATTACTCCAGGGATTTTTCAATAAATACCATCAGGAATTCTACCAGGAAATCCTTCAAAATATCCTCCAGAATTGCCTATTGCTATTCCTCCAGGAATTCCTCCAAGACATCCGACAAGAATTCCCCCAACAATCCAGAATTTCTTCCAGAACTGCCTTCCATGAATTACTTCAGGAATACCTTCAAGACTTGTTTCAAGAATTCCACCAAGAATCTCTCTAGGAATTTCTCCAGGAATTACTTGAAAAAAAAACCTTTCAGGAATTCCTCAAAGAATTCCTACAAGAATTCTTCCAGGAAGTTCTACAAGAATTTTTTGAAGAAATTTCTGGAGGAACTCGTGTAGTAATTTGTGAAGGAATTATAAAAGAATTACCTGGGGGAATTCTTAAAGGAATTCCTGAAGGGTTTCCTTGAGGAATTCCTGGAGGAACTCCTGAAGAACTTTTCGAAGTTTTTTTTTATTTTTATTTTCTGGAGTAATTCTTGGAGTGATTTCCGGAATATTCCTCGCTGGAGTACTTCCTTGAATAATTCTTCGGGGAAATCCTGGAGAAATTGCTGGAGAAATTAATGGATGAATTTTTGGAAAAGTTCCTGGAATGTTTCAAGTAGGAATTCTTAGCAGAAATTTTATAGAAATAACTGGAGAAATTCTTGACAAAAAAAGTTGGACGAATTTTTGGAGAAATTATTGGAGAAATTCCTGATGGGATTCTTGGACGAATTCCTTAACAATTTTCGGAGTAATGTCTGAGGAAGTTCCTGAAGGAATTCTTGAATGAATTCTTAGAGTAATCGTAGGAGCATTTTCTTGAGGAATTACTGAAATTTTCCTGAAGGACCCTGGGGGTATTCATGGAGGAATTCTTGAAAAAATTTCTCAAAAAATCCCTGGAGGAATTCCTGGAAGAATTCTTGGAGGAATTCCTGAAAAAGTTCCTAAAAAAATTTCTGTTGGAATTCTTTGATTTTTTTTACGGATTCTTGGAGGAATTTCTGGAAAAATGCCTGAAAGTAATATCGGATGAATCACTGGAGAAATTTTTGGAAGAATTTCTGGACGATTTGCTGCAGATTTCTGGGAAAATTCTTTGAAGAAATTCTGGAGAAATTCCTTGAGAGCTTCTTGGAAAAAGTCATAGAGGAATTCTTGGAGGAAATCCTGGAGTAACTTTTGGAGGAATTCCTGGAGGATTGTTAGAAGAATCTTTTGGCAGAAGTCTATGAGGAATTTCTGGAAAAAATATTGGAGAAATACCTAGAGGGATTTTTAAGGAGTTCTTGGCAGATTTGTTATGGTAATACCTAGAGAAATTCTTGAAGAAATTCCTGGTGGAACTCTTGAGGGAATTCTTGAACAAATTTCTAGAGTGATTCTTGTAGGAATTTCTGGTAGAGTTCTTAAAGGAACTCCTGGAAGAATTTTCGAGGATTTTCTTGAAGAATTCCTGGAGGAATTCTTTCAAGAATTATTGGCAGAAATTCTTGGAGGAATATCTGGAAAGATTCTTTGAGAAACTTTTGGCGAAAGTCTTGGAGGAATTCCTGAAGGATTTTCTGGAGGAGCTACGTCGATAAAGTAAAGAGATTCAAGAGTAGAACTTGTGTAGCTTGAAGGTATTAATTTTAGAATAGTTTGGATGACCTAGATCACCAATTGAATGTGGCTAAGTTATCAGAATTGCACGCCGAGGCTCTAAGAGTAGCGAGATTATATTCGCTACAATAAAAATATCCCCAGATTTGCAGATATTGCGATCCATACTTCCAAATACATTGGGTCCATTTGTATGCCAGTGGACACCCAAATAGCAACAGATAGAGATACTCGTATTGTTATGAGGTGCAACAGACACAACCATGAAAGATTTATGCTGATAGAGTGAACAGAAACAAGAGTAGAGCCTGTAGACCTTGAAGGTCCTCATTCCAGAATAGTTTGGAATGCCTGGAATATCCCATGAATGTTCTAAAAACATTATAGTTGTGCCCTGAAGATCCATCAGCAGTATACACTACATTCCACGAATATTTTTTTACAATTTAAGCGTGATACCGTATGTAGATATCGTAACCCAAACTTCAAAGTGTTTTGGAGGCCATTTGTGTTTCACGGAATGTCCAACGACGACAATATCGAGTTGTTCGTAGTATTGCGAGGTGTAATGGACATCAACGTGACTGATGGTACATGTTTCATATCTTAGGCGAATGAATTCCAGAGTAGTTTGGATGGCCTAGATCACCCAATTCATGTACAATGAATTTTCTAGGAAAGCTTTGAGACTTTCTGAGTACTGTGGACTTTGCTCTGTGATGATTCATCGTGTATAAAGTTTGGTATAGGATGTTAGATTTGTGACACAAACTTCGGAGTACTTTGGAGGCCTTAGAATAGCTCTGGGATCAAAACAGACATGATGAGAGCTTCAACAGACTATGATGGGTAGTAATACATTGCATGTCAAGAATCTGTGAAAACTATTGATGATTAGCAGAACGATAAAATTTGAGCAAAAATAGAATTTATAAAAAAAGCCACGTA
Source organism: Aedes albopictus (assembly GCF_035046485.1). Taxonomy (NCBI): domain Eukaryota; kingdom Metazoa; phylum Arthropoda; class Insecta; order Diptera; family Culicidae; genus Aedes; species Aedes albopictus. Next base: position 49,862,353 of record NC_085138.1, on the reverse strand, counting down.
TTTTCGGCTACCAGCAAAAGCGGGGAAGGTGCAAATCGGGGAAGTACCATGCATTTATTATCGCAACTAGTCCCCTTGACTATAAAAAAAACTCTAGGATAAAATGTTTTAAAACAAAGAAAATATTGCATGTCTGCTAAAAGTAGATCGTCCCAGGTGTTTACGGGGTAAATCAAGAGCTGGTTTTGGTAATAGCATTTCTTCCATATTTATAGATCGTTATTTATCTCTACCAGTCAGTTTGAAACTACTACTACACAGACAAATTGCTCCTATTTCCGATAGTGTGGATCAATTACGTGGTAGAGATTAGTTGCGATTCACGGTTTTGAAAGAAGGTATTGTTTCGAAATGCAATTTTTGACATGTTGGTGCCGAATTAGTCGACATCGGCATCATGACGGGGCTTGGCAATGCTAAATTTATCGTTTTAATATTTTAAACACTTGTAGCAACAAACGTTAACCTTTCAGTACTCGCGCCAATTTTTGTAACGCGAGCAGTCGCGCGTTGTACTTTGTACAACACCCATACATTCTGAAATATCTCAGGATCCTGATTGTTTAGAGGAGGACTGTCTCTGGCAAAGTTGTTGTAAATTTCATGGGCTACTTGATGCTGACAAAGTTGATTCGTAATACGTCCACGGCGGCGCTAGTGAGCAATATCATGTTATATCTTATATCTCAGGATCCTGATGTCTTAGAAAGATGGTGTCATCGGGAAAGTTGTTTGGTAAGTCAACGGCTTACAGATTATTGGCCGTTTAATTGTAAATTCCACCACTAGGCGGCGCTAGTGAGCAAATAAACTTTATATCTATGTATCTCGGGAACCTGATAACTTAGAAAGATGGTGTCTTCGACAAAGCTGTTTGGTAGGTTAAGAACTTACGGATGATTCGCAGCTTAATTTGAAATTTCATCACTTGGCGCACTCACTAGCGCACGTAAATATTATACATTATGTATCTCTGGATCCATATTACTTAGAAAGGTAGTGTCTTCGGCAAAGATGTTTGGTATATCAAGGCCTTATAGATGAGTGACAGTGGATAGCATGGTGCGGTTACACGCTTGGTAACGCTAACCGAACGGCCACGAAGCTCCACTTTACTCAGAAAGATGGTGTCTTCGGCAAAGTTGTTTGGTAGATCAAAGACCAAATGGAGGAAAAGTTACCTCTCGTGCCGACCTTCTAAAAGATCGAAAACTTACAGAATGTTGTCCGTTTGAATCGTAATTTCATCACTAGATGACGCTAGTGAACATAAAAAATGTATATGCAATAGTTCTCAGGATCCTGGTTACTAGAAGAGAGATGGTGGTTTCGGCAAAGTTGTCAAATTGGTTAAGTGATTTTGGTTGATGGGTCGTTGAAATCAATATTTCGCCAGTAAGTAGTGCTAATGAGCATGCAAATTTTATATCTTATATATCTCCGAGTCTGATTACCTGGGAAGTTGATATCTTTGGCAAGGTTGGTTGGTAGATCAAGGGCTTTCAGTTGATTGGCCATTTGATTCGTGCTTCTGCCATCAGAAGACGCTAGTTGTAAATTTGCATGAGCATAAACGTGTTATTATTCATCTAGAAAAAAATCAACGAGCTGTAAATTTTTATACTTCCGAAAGTTTTCAAAATTTGAAAATTACACAACTAGTTGATTATAATATGTTTAAATTTGCACTTGATTGATTAATTTTACATGAAGTTAAAGCGCATAGTAAAATATTCAATATCTGACCGTCGTATTTGAATACACTCTATCATGCGGTTGTCAATGTCACGGGATAAGTGCATCCATCCTTTATCCATCAAACAACAATGTCGAAGACATCATCTTTCTAAGTAATCAGGATCTTGAGATATATGAGGTATAAAATTGGAGTTCTCACTAGTGCCACCTGGATGTGAAATTGCACGTAATATTTGTCTTCATCAGTTAGTGTTTGATCTACTAAACAACTTTTCAGAAGACACCATCTTTCTAAGTAATCAGGGTCCTGAGACATATGAGTTATAAAATTTGAATACCCACTAGCGCCACCTAGATGTGGAGTTTCAAATCATACGGCTCTCCATCAGTTAGTGTTCGATCTACTAAACAACTTTGCTGAAGACACCATCTTTCTAAGTAATCAGGATCTTGAGATATATGAGTTATAATATTTGAGTACTCACTGCGCCACCTGGATGTGAAATTCCACATCATACTTGCCTTCATCAGTTAGTGTTTGATCTACTAAACAACTTTGCAAAAGACACCATCTTTCTAAGTATAATCGGGGTCCTGAGATGTATGAGTTATAAAATTTCAATGTCCACTAGCGCCACCTTCATGTGGAGTTTCAAACCAAACGGCTCTCCATCAGTTAGTGTTTAACCAACCAAACAACTTTGCCGAAGACACCATCTTTCTAAGTACTGAGGATTCTGAGTTATATGGGATATAAAAATTACATGCTCACTAGCGCCGCCTATCGGTTGAAATCTGAATTTCTCAGATCACCTCGCGAAGGCCCTTGATATCCCAAATAACTTTGCCGAAGACACCATATTTCTAGATCATTTAGATTTTGAAATACACTAATTCACATTCAACTGTCTATCTTTACTTAAATATAGTACGTTCTTCATATTGCGATTTTCAATTTTCCGCATTATAAGGAGTTATACTGTTTTCAAAAAAGGTTTTATAATATTCCAAATAAGATTCCTGTAGAATACATTTGGGGTTGACATCGATAGAAAAGATGGTTTCAAAGTAATAGTCGATAATTCTCATGTGTTGTACAAAATACAACAGCGCGATTAACGGAAGGTTAGGCAAACAAATGTCTTAAATTGTATTGATGGTATGAAAAGGTTTGCCATCTGATTGCCTTTTCTCATGAATTGCTTCAGAAATTTCTGCACACATCCTTGGATTTATACAGAAAATCCTGCTAGGAGTTCTTCAAAAATATCTTTGAGGTTTGATTAAAGAAAATCCTCCAGCAATTTTCTGAAATTTCTACAGTGAACTTCCTTCAATCAAGGCTTCAGAAAGTCGTTCGGGAGATCTTCTTGATTTGTTTTTGCAGATATTTCTCCAGAAGTTTATGCAGGAATTCCTTCAAAAAATTGAATCATGTGCTCCAGAGATTCTTACGGAAGTTCTTTCAGGGAATTCTTCAGGGATCCGTCCGGAGGTGGTGATCCTTACTTTGCATAGATGCAGTGAAAATGACTTTATTTTTTCCTAGGTTTTGATGAAGGTATTAGACAACTTTTTGGGATAGTGAGGATTATAGATAGTTACTGCTTTAATTTCTGATGATAATTATTGTTTAAATAAAATAAAACACGTTTGTGGAAATCGCCATTTCAAGCGACTCGCCAAAAATTATCAAATAAATCCTTAATTTATTTTATTTAATTTCGCAATCTGTTTTATTGTTTCGATCCAACTTCCATCAACATCTACGTCACCGCAATAAGCGATTGCGACGTTTTAGAAAGGAATTTATATCGCTCCAAAAGCCACCTCCATCCACCAATCAATGCATTGTTGTGGTGCCATGCTGTTCTGCATATTAATGGGTCAACCCCGCCCGCCACAGTCAGTGCTTGATGGCACCCTTCGGTTCTCCGTTTCGCTAAGTACCACCGTTCACAAGCAGCCAGCAGCCAGCAGCGGCTGGAGAATCAACACCCGCAATTTCTATACAGTGTCGATATAGCAGCGTTCACGACCCGCGTATGATCACATTCCACACAAAGTCGCTGAAGTTTACCGTTGTTACCACCTTGACTTGATCGATCACTCCTCTTCGCGAATACGTAGTCGTTGTTGTCGGCACCGCAGCCAGCAGCAGCAGTCGAGTTCACGTTCGGCGTCCGCGTGGTCAAGGACGATCATCAAAATCAACCGGGCGTAAATCCTTCTTCTGCCGCGGTCGGGTTCAATCGATGCCCGGTCGTCGTTTGCGCAACAGCAATGTCTTCTCCCGCCAGAGGCGCTAATCTACGCGGACGACGACGACGACGACGACGGTAGGAAGCGATTAATTTGTCTTTCGGATGGGAATCTGTTTTAAATGGATGTTATTTTTTTATTTTCAAATAAATTAACTCCGTAAGGAAATGGTCTTTTTGTTAGGCTGTCGGACTTAATTTGATCAAATCGCGGTTGATGTTTGATTGAACTCTGCTGGAGTGTAATTGATGAAGCTCTCATTCGTGATAATGGGTGTTGATTCATGCATGTTAGCTTCTTGAAGTTGTGCGGTTGTGTTCAGTAGCTGATATTAATATACAACAATAATTGGATGGCGTTTTTTTCACTGCTTTCAATAAATTACCAAAAATATGAATCAAGACAAAAACAAAATGATTAGATTATTAAATTACTGAACGAGTTAGCCTTATATCGTTTCAGGTGTAATGGCCTTTTTAAACCTTGTGGTAGCGTTCATTACTATAAGCAGCTGGATTCGCATTCAGGTATGATCGAGGAACTTTTCGATTTTATGGCTGTTAGGTACGCGTGGTACCTTATCAATCGGTAACCAACTGTTACACAAATCTATGCCGATAACATGTTGTAATTGCAACGATTTTCGTGTTGCGAATAAAAAGTGGTCGCCGAATTCATGACTTTTATTCAACTATAAAATCGTAAAACCATAAAACTGCACGACAAAAAATTTATATCGGATATATAAGCAAACATCATGCATAAACTGGGTGCGTCATGATATCATGACTCTTTTTCATGATCATGATGAAAATGACAGTTTTCCCGTAGTTTAATAAGTATCCCGTAGTTCAATAGTCATTATTGCCTACAGCGTTTGGACAGCGTTATTCTTATATTCATAATTATAATATCATGACGCAGATGCATGAAGCCAGGACTGTACTATCGAAAATCATGAATAATTATAATTCTGAGGCATTCCAAATGTTCCACAAACCTGTCTTTTTTCGTCTCATCCAAAGCGTACAAGGCAGTCATTTTACGCGGTTCACGGCTTCACATTTTGAATGATAGCACCAGCAGCAATGCGTGGGCATGGTTAACAAGCCTTGTCATTCGTGAAACCGACAGCCATGTTGAAAAGAACATGTACGACTCGTGCTGAAAAATCATCTTTTTGCAACTAGTTGCATAAATAACTACTTCTTATTGAAGAAACTGTATATTATATGAAATGCTGCAACAGTGTATTGAAAAACGATAAAACGTTGGTCTGTAAATTTAAGCAATTCTATATTATATTCAATGCTGCAAGCGTGCTATGAAATTCTCAATAATATATTTAGCATGTTAGAAGTGAAATCCGTCCAATATATTACTAGCACTCCATATATAAACATTAAGAAGTAATTTGTTAACCAACCATTTCATTTTTCATTCTCTTATTTTCTTTACAGGTAAGGATGTCAATTGGTACACTTATTTCATAAATATTATGGCTAAATCGATTCATGAATACAGTACATGTAAGTAGAAGTCAACCGTATCATGGCTACAAACCAAAGTCGATTGAAAGTTTCAGCAAAATTCAAAATCAGCAACCAACAGTGAATCATAATTCAACCATCGCGCAACAATAACGAAAATGTCGCAACCTGATTTTGTTTCGACATTCTACCCAATGCGACATAGGGTTTTCCCAACTTGAACAGAATAGGATAAAGATCATGTACCACGAGTTTAGAGATTTTTAGACCTTGCATTGTGATTTTCGTCCAATAAGTCAGTAAACACTGCAATACTGCTGAAGATGTACCATCAAAAAGTTTCGATTTTGGCTTGGTAATAATTGATTATTCACGAGTTGAAAATTACGCAACAAATTCAGCTTCCGCTTTGTCTGCAACAAAAATGTTCGAGATCATGTCATTATCTGTTACCAGTTGGGATAAAGAGTAATCGCTGCCCCTTCGTTGTTGCTTGTTTTGTGCCTCTTTTGTCTGACAATTCTCTTCACTGATCAGCTAACATAAACTTTACTGAAAAAAATCTGTCAAAGAAACTTTAGACGAAATCGCATGATTCTGTCCATCAATAATACTCGCGAAATACTAAATTAAACAATCGGAGCATTCTCGGATGCGCTTGAAAAATCCTGAAGGAATTCTTGAGTAAAATATGGGGTAAACACTCTTATTAAAAATCAGATGAAACTTTGAATGAATTCCTAGAGGATTTAGTGTATAATGAAATGTGTATTTGTTTGTCAATCAATTCGTAGACCGTTACAATTGTTTATATACTAATAGCTACAGTAATATTATACTTGCATTAACCCAATTGCGCCTGACTTCGTGCTTAAAAAGCTTTTTTAAGCATGTTCCTACTCATAGTTAGATCGATTCTATCGCTATGTTCATTATAACAGGACATTATCATGTTTAAAGGCCCATTCAAGGCGTAATTTGTTCGATGACTGTTTATATAAAACAAGTTTCTATTCCTTAATGATCGAGTGGGGGCGGATGGGTCATATGTGCCCAACCGAGAAATCGACCATCACAATCGTGTTTGAGCAAGTTTGGCTGAGGCATCGATTTTTGTGAATCGATTCGAATCGGTCCAGCAGAATCGATTCACCGATTTGATCGAATGCTTTAAATCGATGTTTTCACATCGATTCGATATTATAAATTGTTGCAAAACCATAAAATGATCCGTTTGCAGCATGGAGTACAAGTTCATGGGATGATTAATTTGTCTAAATAAATTTAATATCAAAAATTGAGATTGTACATCGAACCGTCTCTGGAGGAATTCCTGGATGAATACAAGGAGGAATTCCTAAAAAAAAGTCCTGGAGGAATACCTTAAGGAATCTGGAGGAATTCCAGGAGAATTTCCTGGAGGACTCCCTGGAGAAATTCTTGAATGAATGCCTGGAGCACATTCTGGAGGAAATCTTGAAGGAATCCCTGGATGAACTCCTGGGGAATACCCAGGAGGAAATCTGCGATGAAACCCTGGAAAAGAAACATCCTGAGGAATTCCTGGAGGAATTCTTAGATAAATTTCTGGAGAAATTCTTCCTGGAGGACTTTTTGGAAAAATCGCTGGAGGAATCCCTGAAACAATTTCTGGAGGAACCTTAGGAGGAAAGGTTGGAGAATCTTCTGGGTAAATTCTTAACGGAATCCCAGGTGAAATTCCTGAAAAAATCCCTAGAGGAATTCTTGAAGAAATCCCCGAATTAACCCTGGAGGAATCTCTAGAGGAATTCTGGGAGGAGTCTCTGGAAAGATTTCTGAAGAAATGCCTAGAGAAATATCCCGGGAACTATTTCTAGAGAAATTTCCCGGGAACTATTTCTAGAGAAATTCTTGAAGGAATTTATGAAGGAATCGTCGGAGAAATTTCTGTAGGAATCTCTAGAAGAATCGTAAGAGAAATCCCTGGAGAAATTTCTGAAGAAATTCCTAGAGGAGTTCCCAGAGGAATTCCTGGTGGAAATCCTGGAAGAAATCCCGGAGGAAACCCCTGGAGAAAAACCTCGAGGAATTCCCGAAAGAATTTCATAAGGAATCCATGAAGGATTTTCTGGAGAAATTCCTGGAATTGCTGTAAATATTCTTGGTGAAATTGCCGGAGGAGTCCCTAGAGAAATGCCTGGAGGAATACCTGGAATAATTCCTGGATAAACTCTGGGAGGAGTTTCTGGGGGCATTTCTGAAGGAAGCCCTGGAGAATTTCCTGGAGGATTCCTGAAGAAATCCTTGAAGGCATTCCTAGAAGAATTTCAGAAAGAATTCATGCAGGAATCGCTGGAGAAATTCTTGGAATAATTTCTGAATAAACTCCGGGAGGGATGCTTGGGGAAATTTCCGAAGGAATTCCTAGAGGATTTTTTGGGGAAATTTCTGGAGAAATATTGTATTGGTATTGTGGAGGTATTCCTAAAGGAACTCCTGGAGGAATGCTAAGAGCAATCCCAAGAGGAATTCCTGAAGGAATACCTTGAGGAACCCCTGAATAAATTCCTGATGGAGACATGCCAGTAGGAATTCGTTCTCTAGTAGCAACGTACGTCACACTAACATTCCTTCCCCTCCTCGATAACCGTGAGGACGTGGCCGGTGCCGTTATTGACTTAATAAAGTTTGGAATTCTCCAAAAAGCACATTGAGAGCGGTAGCTACTCCCAAGCTCCGTTTGTTGGTTCCTTGTGCAATTTCGATTGTTCTGGTCAATCACGGAGTAGCAACTACGAATTGTACGGTCATCTATGCTCATGCTCAAATCCTAGGATGAAGTACTGAAGAAATCGCTGATATTTCAGAGGAAATCCTGAAGCAATCTTAAAAAGAGTACGCAGAGGAACTTTTGGAGCAATCTCTGCAGCAGTAACTGAAGAAACCCCAGGAGGAAGCTTGAAAGCAATTCCTAATGGAATCTCTGAGCAGTTCCTGGTGAAAGTCTTAGATTAATTCCTGGAGGAGTTTCTGGAAGAATCCCAAGAAGAGTTCTCGGAGGCATTTTCAAAATAATCCTGGAAGTTGTTTCTGAAAGAATCACAGAAGGAATACCAAGGCGAATCTCTTGAGGAATCTTGGAGAAATTTGTGAAGAAACCCTATGATGAATCCCGGAAACAATCTCATGAGGCATTGCTTAGGGAATCTTACGAGAGCTTGCTTTGCGAATTCCTGGAAGAATTTCTTGATAAAAATTTGAAGAAATCCATGTCTGCAGTAATTTCTGGACGAATTATTGAAGGAATACCGTAAACTGGGGTGTAGTTGATCAGTGGGGTGAACCTGATCACTCAATTACCCACGGATATCGCTTTCCAAGGAAGTTACCATTCCATTTTAATGTTACGTCATTGGCATGCGAATGGTTAAAATATAATTGTTGCTTCCTTGAAAGGAAACCTCGAAAACAGCACTTGAACAATCACTGAAGGAACCTTTAAAGATATCCCAGAACAAATCTCCCAAAAAATGTCTGGTGGAATCCCAAGATGAATTTTTAAAAAAGTCTCTGGAGGAATTCATAACGGAATCACTGCAGCAAGCTACGGAAAAAATCCTGGAGGAATTGTTCATACTTATATAGTTTACGAAACTAGAAACAAATCTAAAACAGTCATTTTGATTCCTCAAAATTGCAATGCCTGCAATTCACATATCGGGCCGGACCGATATGGCAACGACGACGGTGCCAAAAGCCACCACAGGTTGGAGAACGTCCAAACAACCCTTCCATTCACATGTGGCTTGCGAACCACAAGTCGAAAAAGAGCGGGTTCCCAAGAAGAGAGTGAGTTACCACCAGCCAGAGCGCAGAGCTGTGGGAAAAGCTCCCGCGTGCCGTCATAACTTCAACCAACCGATCCACTTGACTGCCCATACCTTTCGGTCGGACTGCGACCGCGATCGAACCCAACCGAACTCACCATTTCGACCTGTACCACGGTGCGGGTTAGTTCCTCTATCGCGATCGACGGCAGTGTCAGACAACTCTTGTGTGCTCGCGCAACGCCAACAAAACTCTGGCTGGAATCCGAAAGAGTGTGTGATCCATCGAAGGCGCGAGACGCGAGTCGAGATCGAGAGTCCGGCTGCTGGAAGGGAGTCGCGAGTTTGAGAGAGAGCTTGATGATTTGAACCCCAATCTAGGCGGCGGCGGTCGCTAATCCACCACAAACCGAACGTGCGCGGCAGCGTAAAGCACGATCAGTGTTGTTTTGGTGGTTGTTGAGATCGAAAGCTCTACCGTCCGGTCCGAGTGAAAAGTGAAAGATTGGCGCGCAGTGATCGATCGGTGATCTATTATCATTTCAGCGCGTTCGAGGCGAAGTGAGGGAGTGCTCGCGATCGCGCGCGAAAGGGATTCTGTGTGAAGGCGGAAGAATTATCGTTGCAAGCGGGAAATTCCTGGAAGAGATCGTGATCGACGGGCCACACGGAGGGGACCCCCAAAGTCGATCGAGTTGAAGTGATCGGCGCGGGGCGAGATCGCGAGGAGTGCGCACATAGTGATTAAGAAATACCAGAAAGTGCGTACAGTCTCGGTGGTGCATTTTTGCATAGTCCTGTGCCGGTGTGCTTGATGTTGTGCAAGAGGAAGATACTCATCGGAAAGGAAGAGAAAAAAAATAGTGGTTGTTGGTGCGAAAAACCGGATTCCTGAAAGTCGGTGCCACCGCTGGGCAGAAGTTGAAAAGTTCAACAACTTTCGAGAAAGTTACATCCAATGACATCGCTGTGAAGGATCCCTGTATAATCAACGTCGCTCGCGTACGGCGTGTGTGTGGAAAAGAGTTGATAAGTGGTTTTCAATGTTGGAAAATTTGGAGATACCGGAGGCGAATTCTTCGGTTGGAAAAGTGTCCGAGTAGAAAATTGCGGAGCAGTGAAGACAGTTTCGATGGTTTGGTGATTGTGAGTGATGTTTGTTGTCGAATCAGGGGTTATGTCGTAATGGGACAAAAATAGACCATCTTCTTGGATACGGATCAAACCGAATGTATATTAGATAGATTTGTTCAATGAGTGTTTAGAGTTGATTGTATTGTAAAAAGATTTACGATGATTGTACATCAACAAGATCGCAGTAATAAGAGGAAAACTGTTCAGAAGATCTACATAGATTGTTTCAACCAACCAATTAACAATACTAATTGTGTTTTCTCAATCAGTGCTTGATATTGTGCCGCTCATCGTTGAGCTGTTAGTTTAGACTAACTATGATTAGTCAATTTCGCTGGAAAACCATGTTCTCAAAATCAGCCAATTTCTTCTCACTGAATCAATCGTACGCTGCTAAAAATCAATACACCCGGGATCGGTCGCGTCGTGTACCGAGTAAACGCACCTTAAAAACTCTTAAAAAAGCACGTTCGGCTGAGGGTGGCCGAAAACGTGAATGCTCAAGAGTTAACAGTAAACAGTGAATTTGCAAGTTGTACTCCTAAAATTCGTTTAGGATCATCCGCAGGTTGAACATCTGATCCATCGTTGATCGGCCCTCACAAAAACGAGTATGGTATTCTCCGAAGAAGGTTTCATGAGATGATTTCGGTCTGCTGAACAGGAAATGGGACAGTATCTTGTATGCCGAATTGAGAAGGCTAGCTCAACACTGTAACAGTGGCGACAAATTTCACGTGGAAGTGGATGTTAAACACCAAAAATATTCCGTTACAATGATTTTTCTAGAAATTCCGTCAAGGTTTCTTTCTAGAACTTCTTTAGAAATACCTCCTTTCTCACAATTTTTCTCGGATAGGTATACTTTCGTATTCCTCTTCCAGCATTTTTTTCCCCAGGATTACTGAATTCCGATCGATTTCTCTTGCAGTTTTTCACGGGGATGCTACAGAATTTCTTCCGAGTATTGCACCCACAACTTTTCGTGTGATTTTTCCCGAAGTTCCTCCTGCATTTTGCTCAGACATTTTCGTAGGATTTCTGCCGAAATTTATACCAAATTCCCTATAAGAATTTCTATCGGGATCAGTGAATCAAAATCCAACCATCGCGCAACAATAACGACAATGTCGCAACCTGAATTTGTTGTGACATTCTACCCAATGCGACATAGGTTTGTCCCAACTTGAACAGCATAGGACAAACATCGTGCACCACGAGTTTAGAGATTTTTAAGCCTTGCATTGTTATTTTCGAGCGGTAACTTCAAGTCGGTAAACACTGCAACGCTGCTAAAGATGTATCATCAAAAAAAAAATTCGATTTTGGGTTAGTAATAATTGATTAGTCACGAGTTGAAAAGTACACAACAAATTCAGCTTCCGTTTTGTCTGCAACAATAAATTTCGAGATCATGTCATTATCTGTTACCAGTTGGGATAAGGAGTAATCGCCGCGTCTTCTTTGTCTTTTGTTTGGTGCCTCTTTTGTCTGACAATTCTCTTCACTGATCGGGATCGTAATCGGAATCGTAAAAGTTGTCACGCATTTTCTCCTAGAATTTCTCTCGGGATTCCTCTTGCAGATTTCACACGGTTGCTTCCGGTGTTCGTCTTGGATTTTCCCCAGGAGATCTTTCCAGAATTTCTGTCAGAGTTGGTTCAGGAGTTATTCCTGCGATTTCTGCTAGAGTGCCTCCAAGGATTTCTTAAAGCGTTTTTCACGAATTTTATGCAGGAGTTGCTCCCACGATTTCTCCCGAAGTTTTTTCTGTAATTTCTTTAAGAAATGTATGTGAGCTTTCTTCAAGAGTATCTTCTTGGTTTTTCTCCAGGAGTTTCAGCTGGGATATTTCTTTAAGGTTCTCGCGGGATCAATTTTGAAGTTTTACCTGATATTTTTTTCGGAGTTTCTCCTGGAACTTCTCTTAGAAGATTCCTTCCGGTGTTGATCCTGGGATGTCTCTCAGAGTTTTTCTGAATTTACCCTGGACTTTCTCCTTGGATTTTTTTTCGGAGTGCCTTCTGGGATTTCTACAGGAGCTAATGCTGGTATTTCACACTGAATTCATCCCCTAATTCCTTTCAAAGCCTGGCTTTTCCACGTAGTTGTACCAGCTTTCTTGCAATGATCAACTTAATATTATTTTTTTTTTTCATATTTTCTCTGGATTGTTCCCAGTACCGGAAATTACCCCGAGATTCTGGATATTCCTTCAGTAATTTATTTCTTGATTTATTCAATTGGTACTCCCAAAGTTCTTGAAGGGATTTTCCATCGGGTTTTCTCAGAATATTTCCTGGGATAATTTACGAAATTCCTTATGAGAAATTCGAGGAGAATATCCGAAGGAATCTTAGTGAAATCTTGCGAGAAATTCCGCTAAGTGAAGAATTCTCGACAGGAACTGAAAAAAAAATCCTGAGAAAGAATGAGACATCTCGGAGTAATGTTCTAAGAGTAATCCCGAGAGGAAATGTTAAGGACATCCAAGGAGGAACTCTGAAAACCTCATGGGATCCTGGCAAGTACTCCAACAGTTATTTCGTGTAGAACTTCTGCGGAAATCCAGGAAGGAAATCTGGTAGAAATCCCAGAAACAATTTTAGAAATCTTGGGAAATGTTTATTTAATTTCCGGGGATATTTTTGTATAGTTTTTGAAAAGTATACACTTCTTAGAAAATTTGGGTTATTTTTTTTTAATCATAAACTTTCAAAATACCTGCACTTTTGTGTGTCGTTTTTTCATCCTGCACAGAAGAGCTTCCCAGTTGCATTACCAGGTTTCATTTAACATATACCTCGAGGTCTGGCTGATACAGCGGGTTGCGTCTCAGAGAGGAACCGCAGTTACCTTCTGTGGAGCATGACGCTCCTGATTTGCTAGAGCGTCGGCAGCCTCATTTCCTGGGCTGCCTGCGTGTCCAGGCACCCAGACAATGGTTGTGTTCGTATATTTACCCTTGCACTTCGATCAACCACGTGCGTCCAACCTTGCCATGTTCTTCGGTGGACAGACAACTCGCAGAGTCCGAGAATGCTACGGCCAGAGACCCGTTTGCATGGTTTCCGACTTGCTGCAATGCATAGGCCTTAAGAAGTACCACATAAACTGGATAACCGAACGCCGCATTAATCCTATCTTGATACTAAGCTGCAATGTCTCTGAAGATAGTCAGAGCTACTTTAGGATTGATACCGTACCAACCTCGCATGCGTCTTTCACTCGCCACTCGATCTCGATGGGATGTTCCCATTCCATGATCTTTGACATAGACGAGGTTGGAGGTTCGGCGACGTAAGATCGTGGCACTGGCTCGAATCACACTGAACTACCGGTATCCCACCAGGTATTTAGGTAGTGTCCTTTCCAAGGCACGCACAGCCTTAGTAGCCAGGTCCTACGCTACCAGATGCAGCAGTCCTTGCATACTCCACCAGCAGAGAAGCTAATGGTAAAGTCTTGAAAGCGCCCGAGCAGATTCTTAACACCTCATTGTATTGTAATTCTTGAATTTTCAGCACTGCGGTATTACCTCTGCTCCACATTTCAGATCCGTTAAGTATGCTAGGAATACACATTGCTTCGGCTAGTCTAGTAAATGTACCACGAGAAGCTTCAGAGAAGCGTCCACTTAGAGCCCGAAGGATGTTCAACTTGGAGTTGAATATCTCCTTCACTTGCTCGGCATGTTTGATAATGATAAGCTTATTAACCCATTAACGCCCGAATTATGCCACAATCACAGTAGATGTCTGATTTTTTCTGGAGTACCTCAACCCCATAAAAGAAAGTTATTGCAGTCATTTAAACGGAAATCTACGGTGAAATTTTTGTTTTAATACACAGTGGGGCATATTCACGTGAAACGTTGAAAAAATATTTTTTTTAATTTTTTTTTGCGCAGCTACCTTATTATTATGAGCTATGTAAATCTATTTTAGATGACTGATCATAGTTGATATTCTCCTAATAAAAAAGTTACAGTTTGAAATGTTCTAGAAATGGATTACATTAGTAATAACTAAAACAATCTGCTAGTAGTTTATAAATGAATAGTTTTCAACAGTTTTTAGGCATTTCAATATGCATCATTCTAATAATTTCTATATAAAATGGGTTGATATTCGGCATTCTAGTAGTATATCCTGCCCACCGTATCCTTCTGGCTTTGCCAGCACGTGGATCACCCTCTCCCGCCACACACCGTTATCTAGTACAGAGCGAAAGATTATCTTAGCATTCATTCGAAAACTCCAAATAGCCGGGGAACGATATTCACTAAATCCGGTCAATTTGTGTGCTTTGCGGACGACATGGACATTATCGCTAGAACATTTGGAAGGGTGCAGAGCTGTATACCCGCCTGAAACGCGAAGCAGCAAAGGTCGGACTGGTGGCGAATGCCTTAAAAACAAATTACATGCTGCTAGGCGGAACCGAACACGACCGGATCCGTCTGGGTAGCAATGTTGCGACAGACGGGGATTCTTTCGAGGTGGTGGAGGAATTCGTCTACCTCGGATCCTTACTGACGGCTTACAACAACGTGAGCCGTGAAATTCGGAGGTGCATCATCAGCGGTAGTCGGGCCTACTACGGGCTCCAGAAGAAACTGCGGTCGAAAAAGATTCACCTACGCACCAAATGCACCATGTACAAAACGCTAATACGACCGGTGGTCCTCTACGGACACGAGACATGGTTCAATCAGCAGCCATGCAGTTCTATTTCATCGTAAAACTACTTTTTTGTAATTGCGTTGCGTTTTCCCCTACTTTTCTCTCGCGGTTGTAATGTTAAAACGGCCTACTTTTCTTCACTAAAACAAAAGTGCCGAAAAGTACTACTTTTCAGCACTCTTAAGAGTGCTGAAAAGTAGCACTTTTCGGCACCTTTGCCAGAACCCACATTTTGATAACTTTCGAGGCTACCTTAGACGCAGCCGCTACTTCTACATCCTCTGATCAGCTCGAATACGAATCAGGACTATTCAGATTCAGATTAAGTCTGCAGATCAGGCGTAGAATCAGCAGCAGAAGCTATTTTTCCTCTTGCCCATGGTGCGGTATGACGACGACGGGAGTTTGCAAATTTCTGACACCTGCCTTATCATAGCATACCTGATCAAACAAAAGCACCACGCTGACGAGCATGAATGCTTACCACGTGGTTCGTCTTGATACATGTGCGTGAAACAAGATTATACCAAGGATTATACTGAATGGGTATTTTTAGCAATTACAAAAAATGTTGTATGCAAGTCGTTGCAAAACTCGATTTTTTCAGCACTCGTCGTATTTATCCAACTCGGCAAGCCTCGTTGGATAAATGTACGACTCGTGCTGAAAAAATCATCATTTTGCAACTTGTTGCATAAAAAAATATATCAATATTTGTTTAGAATTTGCGCCACCTAGCGGACAAACCTTCAACCAACTAGTTCACTATAGGGTAGCTCTTGATGTCCTGATTGACCTTGTCGAAGTCAAAATTCTTCTATGTAGTCTGATTCTCGAGATACAGAAGTTCAGAATTTTTAGAGCCCACTTGCGCCACCTAGCGGACAAACCTACACTGCAAATTTTGTTTGCTGGTATTCAGCAAACTTTGCTGATTTTTTTTTGTGCTGATTTCATTCAGCAATACGAATTTACTGAATATCAGCAATTATTTTTCAACTTGCTGAACCATCCAGCAATTTTGACAGTTGATCAGCAACGCTGTGGTGAAATTCATCAAAAATTTTGCTGAAATTCAGCAATTTATTTTGCTGATTTTTTTTGTGCTGGAAACGTTCCAAAAAATTTGGTGTGTACAATCTACTAGTTCACTATAGGATAGCTGTTGATGTCCTGATCGAGATTGCCGAAGACAGAATTCTTCTATGTAGTCGGATTCTCGAGATATAGATGTTTAAATTTTTAAGGACTCACTAGCGCCACCTAACGGATAAACCTAGAACGAACTAGTTCACTATCGGATAGCTATTGATGTCCTGATCAACCTTGCCGAAGACGAAATTCTTCTATGTAATCGGATTCTCGAGATATAGAGGTTTAAATTTTTTAGGACTCACTAGCGCCACCTAACGGATAAATCTAGAACCAACTAGTTCACTATCGGATAGCTATTGATGTCCTGATCAACCATGCCGAAGACGAAATTCTTCTATGTAGTCGGATTCTCAAGATACAGAGATTTATTTTTTTAGGACTCACTAGCGCCACCTCACGAATAAACCTAGAACCAACAAGTTCACTATCGGATAGCTCTTGATGCCCTGATCAACTTTGCCGAAGACAGAATATTTCTATGTACTCTGGTTGTTGAGAAACAGAAGTTAAGAATTTTTATGACTCGCTAGCGCCACCTAGTGGATAAACATAGAACCAACTAGTTTAGTATCGGTTAGCTCTTGGTGTCCCGATCGACCTTGTCGAAGATGAGATATTAAAATTCTTCTATGTAGTCTGATTTTCAAGATACAAAAATTCAGAATTTTTTGAGCCCACTTGCGCCACCTAGCGGACATACCTACAATCAACTAGTTCACTATCGAATAGCTGTTGATGTCCTGAGATCAACTTTGCCGTACACGATTTTTTTCTATGTAGTTGGATTCTCGAGATACAGAGGATTAAATTTTTTAGAACTCACTAGCACCACCTAACGGATAAATCTAGATCCAACTATTTCACTATTGGATAGCTATTGATGTCCTGATCAACCTTGCCGAAGACAAAATTCTTCTATGTAGTCGGATTCTCGAGATATAGAGGTTTAAATGTTTAAGGACTCACTAGCGCCACCTAAAGGATAAACCTAGAACGAACTAGTTCACTATCGGATAGATATTGATGTCCGGATCAACCTTGCCGAATACGAAATTCTTCTATGTAATCGGATTCTCGAGATATAGATGTTTAAATTTTTAAGGACTCACTAGCGCCACCTAACGGATAAACCTAGAACGAACTAGTTCACTATCGGATAGCAATTGATGTCCTGATCAACCTTGTCGAAGACAAAATTCTTCTATGTAGTCGGATTCTTGAGATATAGAGGTTTAAATTTTTAAGGACTCACTAACGCCACCTAGCGGACAAACCTACAATCAACTAGTTCACTATCGGATAGCTGGTGATGTCCTGATCAACTTTGCCGAAGACAGAATTCTTCTATGTAGTCTGATTCTCGAGATAAAGAGGTTTATTTTTTTAGAGCCCACTAGCGCCATCTAACGGATAAACCTAGAACCAACTAGTTCACTATCGGATAGCTATTGATGCCCTGATCAACTTTGCTGAATATAATTTTTCTCTATGTAGTCGGATTCTCAAGATACGAATGCGACAGTATTGGCAATGGCTGTTGACGAAACACCTGTCAAAGCACAATGTTTCGTGATCACTAGTGCCACCTACTGGAGCGAATACGTACTAAATTACGTACTATCGAAGAGTTCTTGAACTTCTCAACAACTTTGCTGAAGACACCAGTCTTCCAAAATGCTTAATTTCTCCGCAATTATCGCAAAAGTTACTGATCTATAAATAGATCACTGGGCGTTCGAGGCATCTGATCTATAAATAGATCACTGGGCGGAAATGGGTTAAGAAGTTAAAAAGTTTCGGACGGCCTTTACTGCGCGGTCAATGATACTGACGTAACTACATCTACGTGCAGGTGTTCACTCGACGTTTTCTCCAAAAGATGTTCAAGATCAGAAAGAAAGTCACCGCGCCATAGCCACATCCTATGTGTGTTACTGTTGATGGATTCGTTTATGCCTTTTCAGCTCTATTGAAAGGCGACAATTGAGCATGACTATACGCTCGAGTGTATTCCCAATGCAACTAAGTAAGACTAGCCTGCCTTTCCCCTCTTTGGGTATAGGAATAACTAACCTTTTTATTCCACTTAACAGGTATATCTCCAGTTTGCTGTGCCCTGTTTATGGTCTCAATATTATAGGGTGTCCCAGAAAGTATGGGCACAACTTTGTATAGCGAAAATACAATCATTTTCTTAACAAACAACAATTTTTATATTTTTGTATTATTATTCAGAGCATTTTGATAGATAACTGTGAAGAGTTTATCCATTAAAAATGGTTTCTATATGCAGAATGATTAAAATGGAAAAACATCTTTAAAAACTTCTGCACAAACTACTTTTTTACGGTTTTGCCAAATTTCCAAATTCGAAACATTTTTTTCGAATTCTTTTCACATGATACATTCAAAAACATGTTTTCTCAGATGGTTGATTGAAATTTTTTATAAAAATATGTTTTGACTGTGCGTACGGATAAATCATAATTTTGAGAAAATTGAAAAATTCGCCTTTTCTATTTCTGGATTAGACATGCCCACAGACATTCGAGTTTTAAAACATGTTTTGTCGAGAATAAAAACAATTCAATCTACACTTTATAAAGCTGGAGCATTTATTGAACTTATAGTGAAATTAAAATGTAATTTACTGCATGTTTTGATACATATTCAGAAGCTTGTTTTCAACTATTAGAAAAACGGGTTTTCAAAAATATCAATTTTGGTGTTTCAATTCATTTTTCAGGCTCAAAAGTATATGTTTTCAATTCGAACTTAGGGTTGTATAATAGATACGCATGTTGAAATACACGTATATATTTTTTGAAATTTTTATCGAGCTTAATTTCATGCGTAGAAAACAATTTATTAAGCGATGTTATTGAAAAATATAGCAATTTGTGCAGAAGCTTTAAAAGGTCTTTCAGTAAATGTTCTACCGCATTCAAACGAAGTGTGAAATGTAAATTTTAATGATTGGCATTTGATGTTGACATATTAAGGCAGGATATGTGTGAAAATAAAGTTTGTTTATGCATCCATTCCCAAATGGCAGAGCAGCAAAGTTGTGCCCATACTTTCTGGGACACCCTATAACCAACCGACCGATGATAAGGGGGAGCTTTCTGAAGATAGAATACCCGATATCGTCAGGTCAGGACCCGCAGCCTTTCCAGCACCGTGGCTCAAGGTCCAGTTGAGCTCGTTCAAACTGAAATCCTTATTGTAGTCTATTGCTACTTTGCTAGACTAAAGTCTTAGCGACAGTACCCGCATCATTGATGAAGCTGTCCTCTACTTTTGTATCCTTTTCCGAGTGTTTGTTCTTACCACTGACAGCATCGGCCTTCCTCCATAGTTCCATCTAGCTATTGATCTCAGTGATCAGTCAGCCCTAAGAGGTCGTTTTCTTTGGCATTTCAGATACTCGCTAATTGAAATTCCTACAGTGTACTAGACCTCACGGAGTCGTCAGGTGTCAGCCTGCGATGGGCTCGTAGGTACTTTCGCCTAAGTTTGGTAGCCCGTAGACCTCGGTATTACATCTTGTTACTCTTTTCCGATCACCATTACTGGCTGCCTTTGGGATGTGACGACCAGCGGCCTCCCGGTTTATCGTACTCCACTCGGTAGGAGTCAGTACGTCGTGACTGCCAGGGAGTTGACGATTGATATCTTGGTAGAAGCCGTCCCAGTCTTCCTGCTCAATACTCCAGTTAAGACTTGGCGCAACAGACGGGGGATGAATCTACGCCAAATGAAGAATCGCTTTTCACTGTTCGTAGTACAGGGCCGATCGCTTCCAGTCCCTATAGACTTCAGCTGAGCTGGTTATGTAGCTCGTAGAAAGTTCTATTTGCAGTTGCAAGACGCCTTTTCAAATGTTTCCCCGGGGAGCGGCCCTGGTGTGATGGTTAACACTTGACCATCACGTCGAGGACCTGGGATCGAATCCCACTCCCGACAAACTCGCAAAATGTGAGTTCTTCCTTCGGAAGGGAAGTAAAGCGTGGGTCCCGAGATGAACTTGCCTATGGCTAAAAATCTTGTTAATATAGATTAAAAAAAATGTTTCCCCCAATGAATCCTGGGGATGATCCTCGGGGGATCCTCGCCGTCTACCAACGATTATATACTTTGTCTTTGCAGGTGTTGATTGTGAGAACAATTCTTGCTGATTTAAAAGGCATGTATGCCTTTTCCATGACTCGACGACCGATTCCGATGATAGATATCAATACTTAGGATCATGTATTCCCTGACAACGAAGAACACGTTAGCTCTTCTAATAGCTTCTTCAAGTGTAATATTGCACAACAACATCAATTGGTTTCGATCCAACAAGCGTTGTACGAATCAGCTTAACCAGTTTCGTCGCTGTTTTCTCCACATGTTATTATCATTTTCATAGAATTTCCGCATATCATTCTATTCCATACTGTTTGGCACCTTAGTGATGACTTTCTACTTACACTGTGTTTTTTTTTCTGCGGTGAATTATTACCTCACTTTTTCGATATTTTTGATGACACTACTGCGTATTTCTAAAACGTTTATATTACATAAATATTAGAAAAAATAATCTTGACTCCTAAAAACACTCACTGAACAAAGCTATCTCTCGTTGATGCATGTCATAAAATCGGTGCTGCGTGTACTAGCTACTATACGAACCATCATCCATCTAGTAGTGTTACGAGCGAAGGTGACTGACGACGACCGCCGTCGATCGAAAGTGTAAGATCGCGTCGTCGCCGTCGTCGAGTGCTGCGTGGTGTGAGGAGGATGTGTCGATCACGACCTTGCCGCTGCCATGGTTATTATTATGTCGGCAGTTTTGCCGCCGCGCCGCGCCGTTTTATAGTAGTGCTGCTGAGCTGATCAACACAAGATTTTCCGAGCGTAATACCTGCCTGTCTGTTCCAAATTTCATCTGATGTAAATCTGAGCCGAAGGAGAAGAAAAAAATACATATCGCTCGCATCGAAAAAAAAAATGTACTTCCTGCGGTTCTGCCAGCAGCACGGTGGTGGTGGTTGCGGTGGAGGTGAAGGTGGTGGTTGCGCCTATACTAAGATCTACGAAGGTTAGTTGTGGGAGCATCTGCGTCAGACTGACAGCTTAAGCGTGCGCTTCTCGTCGTATATGAATGCTTGATGTTGCGTTGCGATGTCTAATCTACATACGGCAGCGATGTGTGTAATCTGGGACTGACTTGGCTACTCAACATCGACGCTCGACGCCGCGCCAGATGGTTCTGGCTGAAAACTGCTGAAAGTGATGATCGCGTGAGGAGTGCTGCTGATCGTCGTTCGATGAGTGTTGTAGCCGTGATGACTGTGATTTTGTTATGGATTGGCTCAGTTATAGAATGTGGTGTTTTGCTTTGAAGCATGCTCTGCTGTTGTAGTTTTGTCATCGTTAAGTGCTTAAAGGCAGGGAATGGGAAAGAATTTTTATGACTGTTGTTTGTATTCTCATCGATGAGTAGGATTTGAAGATCGTTCTAGCCATTATTGGTGCTATGTCATTCGTAATTAGTAGTAGTCAATGTGAGTGAAAAAGAATGTTTTAAGCCAGCGACTAACACTATTGAGAATAATTGTTATTTAATTTGCAGCTTTCGCGGCATCGGTCAGCGCTTGCAACACCACGCTGGAGCTACGAACAAAATGCGAGGTGTTGTCAGCGTATTTGTGCAACTTAAAACTTTACAATTTTGCGACCACTGAATGGTTAAAATGTTAAAAATCAAGAAGGGACATGGAATTTTGTTTGAGTTTATGGAATAGCTACATTTGATTTGTCATGTATTCACATTATTCAGAATTCATGTACATAACGGGTGGCCACTAAATAACGGGAATGCTTTTAGCAGCTGATTAAAAACAATAGAAGCGTCCATAGAGTAAACATTTTTTAGACAAAACCATCGTCTATCTATCCACAAAGTCAGCGTATTTTTTATTTTGTGTCAACTTATTCTGTTCTGCAGAAAACGACATTGAAACAGGAAGCACTACCAAAACGCCTTGGACGGCTCTACTGATTGCTCAAAACAACCGTAAAAAAAGTTAATAGTTAACCATTATAAAACTAGAACCCGCCCGGTTTTGAATGAATTCCACATTTCGGCATCCCAAGAAACAGATCCTGAAGGAAATAGAGGAAAACTAGCAAAACCAATAAGCATGATATCATTTCACATAATAAAATCTTCTTTTGTGACATGGGCGGGATAAATCAATAGAATGCCTTGTTAAATAACAAATATTTACATCAAATCACATTTACACATTGAACAACATGTAAATGGTTCGTTATAAAAAAAATAGCACAAAAAAAGTTCAACAATGAACCGCAGTGCACAAATTACATCGACACGTTTTGGTGATACAGAAAAATAACATTTTTTGGAAATTTCTATAAATGTCAGTTACGGGAAAAGGCTACAACCAAAGCAAAAAAAAAAAACAAGTCAGTATCCCCATTTTTTCTTATTACTGTTTGAGTGTGTAGATGCTAAAGGTAGCTGAGAAACCATTTATTTTCACCAACGATTTCACAGACGCAGAAAATGCGTGAAAGTAAACTCTGAAAAGTCGTACAAAGCAGTTGCTCCAACATCACTGCAAAAAAATACTGTACAAATTACTACGTTCAACTTTCTTAAATTTTATATTTTCCATGGACGTACATTGTTAAACCTTTATGATAGTTAAATTCAGATTGCCATTTTTAAAGATCATATATTTTTAAGAGCACATTCAAAGCATTCCCGTTATTTAGTGACCACCCGTTATCTGTATAAGGATAACATTAAATCAACAATTGTACGCCACAAAGTTTGATCCTTGGACTGGACAGTCGTTCAAACTTTACTCACATTGTGATCCGAACAGATTCTTAAACCTCGATATGCGGGTCACTACACGCTAGTGCACAGTGCCTAAGCATTGAACTAAAAAAGGATCCCGAATTTCATCGCATAATTGAGCGGAAAGAGGGAGGAAGGAAATCTGTGTGTTGTACCCTTTTTGCTGTGCAGCAATATTTTGCAGCATACCAACCCAGCAAACCACCAACCACCACGAAAGGTGGCCCCGGCAGAGCACGATGAACAAGAGAGTGATGACGACCGTCCAGCGCGGGGACGACGGCGGCACACACAAGTGGAAGGTCGTTGGAGTGATGTTCTTTTTGTTATACTTTTTTTTGTGCTCATAAGATGCATTTCCGTTCGTTCGTTGGTAGCTTTTGTGCAACGAGAGCAGCATATATACTTATTATACGTGAATGCAGAACGGAAGGGGAGTCCGGAACCGTCTGCGGTTGATGGACAAGGAGAGTTGCATTTTATTTTTTCAGAAACGAAAGTCGAGAAGAAGTTTTTTGCTCTTGTTTCTATTCTTCATGGACAATTAAGCGATTTTGAACTGAAAAGCACAATTTTTCAACCTGTGTGCGATGCTGGTGTAGTAAGGTTGCAACCATTAATGTCAGTAACAATATGGTGTTCAACTAACTACCTATTCCACCGCGAATTAGTTGTTAGTGATTCCGTCGGGTCAAGTACGAGAAACTTACAGTTACAGTTACAGTTGAGGTCGACATACGTGTCTGCCATTGGATGAAAACAAATATGTAGGAACAGTATTCAACTCGATTTTTTTTTTTTGACTTTTCATTTGTGTGTTTTGTCAATGCTCACGATATGGAATGAGGGCTGCCCCAATGAATATAGTAAAATACATATAATATATAATTGAGATAGTTTTAAAAATTTAAATTTAAATGTCGGTTCAATGATCAACATCAATATATTTGATTCATATAAACAAAGTTTATCTCGTGAATCTTGGTAGAATCTTGTTCAAAAGAACCAAGAAGCGATATCCCTGAATTTTTTGAACAAAAAAAAAACATAAATTAATTCTTGGATAAATTTCGAAGGAAAGCCCAAAAGTGGTTCTGCGAAAAATATCAGACGTAACTCAAAAGTCTGGAACAATTCCTGAAAGAATCCTTGGACAAATCTCTGGAAAAGTTCTAAAGACTAATGTTTAGATCCGGGCTCCCAGGTTAAATTGCGGGAATTCCTTGAAGAATCACTAGAGGAATTACGGGAGAATCCCTAGAAAGAACCCAGGAGAAATCACTTGTGAAATCTTTGGAGAAATGCCTAAAATCCCTAAAAAACCTAAAGGAACTCCTGCATATTTTTTTGAAGAATTGTTCGAAAAATCACTACATGAATGGGGCACGTTCGGTGTAGTACTAGATTTGTAGTAATGAGTTGAATTTTAGTATGGTGAGAAGGTCAATTCTCCGTTTCTGCAATGAAATGGTGCAAAAAGCGTGGGTATTATGATTCCTTGCCTAATTTGATGCTGTTTGAGCAAAACTTTGGATAACTATGTTGTTTATGTTGCAAATAATGGAAAAAAGAACAACACTGTTGTCCAAAGTTTTGCTCAAACAGCATCAAATTTGGCAAGGAATCATAATACCCACGCTTTTTGCACCATTTCATTGCAGAAACGGAGGATTGACCTTCTCACCATACTAAAATTCAACTCTTTACTACAAATCTAGTACTTCACCAATCTGTCCTATTTCGAGAGCTTTTTTTATGTCTCAGTTAGGACGGCACACGAAGAGGAAAAATGCCAACCGTATGTCATGAAGTGAACCGTACAACCAAGCACAAATCGTACAACAGACTATTGAAAGCATGTCGTTAGAGTAAAGCGGGATTAGAATACGTTTTGTTTTCTTTTGAGTGCTACTTTGGTTCAAAAACTTTATGAGGGCTAGTATCTATTAATGTCTATGACCAAAATATTTATTTAAGGACCAATGTTATATAACAGACCCACATATTCCACGGGGCATCCTTAAACAGCTAATGTTTTGATAACATTCCAAAAGAAAATTGTGTCATTGTTTCTGATGAGAAAAATATTGTGTTCTTTCTTAAGGATTTTTGTGGTCGTATTTCTTAAAAAAAATTCAGAATATGTAATTTCGTGAATGATTTTTGTGAGATATTTGAACAAAAAATTGTGGGAAATGTTTGGAAAAATCTATTGAAATTTCTCAAATATGCTTTCTTGATCTTGTTACTCCTTACTTTGCTTAGAAGTACTTTAGGGGATACCATATGGTTTGAAAAGCGCTCCAGAAAGCCTCCGCAACTTTCCAGGGGTTCTAGAGGATTTCAGTAGCG
Organism: Aedes albopictus; assembly: GCF_035046485.1. Lineage (NCBI taxonomy): Eukaryota > Metazoa > Arthropoda > Insecta > Diptera > Culicidae > Aedes > Aedes albopictus. Next base: position 49,836,891 of record NC_085138.1, on the reverse strand, counting down.
TTTAGGGGTGTTCTAGGTTTCCAGAAAGCTTGAAAAGCGTTTCAAAGGATTTCAGAAGGTCTCGCAGATTTCGTTCATATTCTAGGGGGTTTCATTGGCGTTTTTGGGGCATTCCAGTGGGTCTCATTGTGCTTCAGGTGTGTCAATGCCATTTCAGAGGGTTGCAGAGCGATTCCAGCTGGTTTCAGGAGGTTTCTGAGGAGTTGCAGGGAATTTCAAGGGGTTTTAGGGGAGTTCCAGGATGTTTCTTGGGTTTTTAGGGGCGTTCCAGGGGTCCCAAGAGATACCAGAGGGTCTCAGGGTGCATCAGATGGTTTCCAGGGCGTTCCAAAGTCCACTGAATACTCCTTGAACAGGCTTGATAATCCTCCTCAAAATCAAGAGTTTTACAACATGCGCTAGAGCGGTATTTTGTTTCTGCCTCGTCGAGAAGGAGCAAACGTTTTCCGAACAGTGAGGTCATAAAAACAGGTAAAAAAAACAAAAGGTAATGATTTCGGGTAGAGAAGTGTGTTTGGAGTCTCGCGAGTCTTTATTTGTATGGGAGTGGCACTCGCGAGTGCTTTTAGAGTTACGTGAGAATCATAACAAGCAATTATTAGTGTTGGTCTAACTCTTCGCTGCGCGATAAGTTCAGGCTTGGAGCTGTTGAGGAGTTTTTGCATTGTGATTTGTGTGTTTTATTTTTACTCCTCAGAAAATCGCCGAAATCGTCTCCTTATTTCCTAGCAAGGGAGTTTTTGGCAAACCTGGCCGTAAAAGGTCCCCCCTGAAATCCCCTGAAACTTCCTTTAGTTCCCTAAAACATAATCTTTGGAAACTACTTCAACCAATCCCCCCGTCAAACCACCCTAAAAGCACCTGAAACAATTCAAAATCAACTGATTTTTCCATTAAAATCCTTTGAAACTCTTTTTAAAGCTCTAAAAATCATCGAGTCACTTAAAATCCACAAAAATCTTCTCATTTACCCCCTGAAACTTCTTGAAACACCCCTGAAACATCCCTGAAACCTCTTTGAGAGCATCCTGAAACCACCAGAAATCCCGTTCAAATCTCCCTGAAACATCCCGTAATGCCTTAAAACCCCACTGAAAACTCAATGAAACTCCCTTGAAACCCCAATAATATCCTCTTAAGTCCCCTAAAACAGGGGTTCTCAAACTTTTTCAGCTTGCGACCCACTTTTGATTTTTATAGGATTTGGCGACCCACCAGCACGCATTTTCATAAAATACGTCATTTTTATGCAAATTCGATCTGACTTTTCTAAATAAATACACTTCATCACTTTCATACGTTCGTTACATAGCATTCAAACTTGAAAAAAGTTAGTTTTTTTTAATTTACAGTTTTTATTTCGTTTTTTTTTAATCTGAGTAAGATTAAGGTGCTTCAGTAAACTCTTAGGGGTCTAAAGAATTTGGGATAAATTTCCAAGTTTATGACGGCTCCAATGAAACACTTCATAACAGGTCTTAGGTATTCTCTCACACATTCTAGAAATAAACAAAAACAAAACTAGTTTTTTTTATAAAGTCTTTGAAGACAGGGTGGCAATTTTACGCTTCTGCAGAATTTCAAATTTTTAGAACTATTGTGTTGCTGGATGAATCTCCTTGAAATTTATATTTTCATTCTTCATACGAACTCATTTGTTTTTTTGCTATTTTTGTTGAAATCTCTTTTTAGTTTCACTTTTGATTTCCGTAAAAAATTAGATTATTGACATTTAGCAGAATTTTATCGAGGTTAAGCTTTACTGAAGATCGGTAAAGTAAGGTTTCTTGTCGAAATTCGGTATTTTTTCGTTTTGCTGAATTTTGGTAGGTCTTTCTATTTTTTATATATATATTAACTACTGGACTTGGCTACAATCATTCGAAAAGGTTATTCTGCTTAGAAGGTACGAAAAGTCGGTACAAGAGTGTAAATCTAACTGAAAACACAAACTGCAAGCAAAAACTTGAACTTATTTTTTCCAGAACACAAGTAAAATCTAAAATACATGAACAAAAATTAAAAAAATCTAAAATGTTACCCTGATCTATTTCAGAATACAGACAATCCAATATTCTATGTATTCTAGACAAATGCCTATCTTACAAAAATTTGAACGCAACCTTAAATCCCTGGAAACTTTGGTACGCTTTCAAGTCACTCTGAAACTCCCTGACACCACCTGAAACCCGCCTGAAAACCCCCTCAATCTTTCTTTCAAGGCCCTTTAATTCCCCGGGAACTCCTCCGAAACCCTCCTAAAACCCTCCTGAAACCCCTGAAAAGCATTGATACGCTTTGAAACATCTTTGAAACCCCCCTTGGAAGCCCCCTGGAGCAGCCGGGAAGCCCGTCAAGCCCTGAAATTCCGATGGAACTTTAAAATGATAATCTGACAAATTTAAAATTTCGACTAACGGGGAAAACCGATCAACAATTAGCGAGAATCGATAACTGAAATAATGAAAAAATCTCATAAAATGAAATTCAAAAGAATACTAATTTAATGGGAATCATACGTAGTCGAGATTCTCTGCACGAAAAACTAAAACTACCTATTTTTTAGGTTTATTTTACCCAAAATTAGGTTGTTTTTCCATTATATATCATTATATTCATATACATGAGTTATACAGGGTGTTAGATTCGTGAGTGCAAACTTTTGAAAGGGTGATAGAGGACCATAAATGGTGAAAAAAATTGTTCTACGCATATGGTCAAATCTCAACCGTTACATAGTTATTGAACTTTCCATGTTTTTGATTAGTATTGCCTTGACTGGCTACTTTAAAATGGTCAAACTTATCGCAGTTTTTTTTACCCTTATTCGAAAGACTATTATGTTTTCTATCAAATGGCATCTTTGAATAGATTAGTTTAGTTCATAACTAAGTTTTCTAGAGCAAATATCTCAAAAGTAGTGTGTTTTAATTTAGTTGCGGATAGTGCGCAAAAACGTGCTTACCTTGACAGTTGCAAATTTATGATCTGAAATGTGATGTTTAAATCAACATTGCAAGAAAACGATTACAGATAGAAGTTTGATGTCAAAGAACGAAATGTAGAGTGAAACAGGAGCCACAACTTTGCCGGAGAAGAAATTTCAATTTATTGCGCATGTTTCAAAGATAATTGACAAATACAAATTAGAACACACTACTTTTGTGCTATTTGCTCTAGAAAACTTAGTTACGTAAGCAAACCAATCGATTCAAAGATGCCATTTGATAGAAAACACAATAATCTTCCTAATAAGGGTCTAAAAACTGTGATAAGTTTGACCATTTTAAAGTTATAGTCAATTAGGACAATAAGAGTCAAAAACATGGGAAGTTCAATAACTACGGGACGGTTGAGATTTGACCATATGCGTAGAACAATTTTTTTCACCACTGAAATGAGCTGTAGGTGATTCAATCTACATATGTCGAAATGAGCACTGACTGATATTAATAAATTTATCCTTTATTGCTGTTCTCATAAACCATCACTCAGTACAAAGTCTCCGCCCATCGTCATTGGTTGCATTCAATTGTTGTTTTTTATCAATCCGACCGAAGAGGTTGAATAGATTAGATTGTCCAAAGATAATAAAGTGTACCCGTTTGGAGGAGAGTGAAGTGCAAACTGAATCTTACACTCTAAAAAGTCTTCACGTCCAATTGACGTGAAAAATCACGTAGACTTGCGTTTTCACTCTTTTGACTTCTTTCCCGAGCAGAAGAGAATAATAACAGCATAACAAAATGCGTTATTTTGGCATAATATCTGTATAATGGAATTAGTTATTTTTATGTTATTAACATAACATATTGAGTTATAAACTTGTCTGTCATAAGCGGCAACATAACAAGTTACATAACAAAAATTTGTTCTTGGAAAATCAATATAATAACATGTTTTGTTAGTGTCAATAACAACTTAATAACAGTGAATTTGGGGAATATTTCAATAAAAAATTTTGATATTAAAGAGTTATTGATAATATCCCGAAAGCAAAATTAGTTATGATATCAAATAATTGCACATGCTGTTGAATAGGATGCTAAAGTGGAGGCGATATGCGTACACTTTACCCGTGGTTAAATGAAAGCATGTACGCATATGGCCTCCACATTAGCATCCTTTTCTACATCATATATGACTTCGTGTTGGCTGAGAATGCTTTACATATTTAGACCAGCATGTGAGAATAACGGAACAATCATTAATGAGGGTAGAGGTGAAGTACTGGCGATCAAAACGTGATATTGGTTTGATTGATATAAGAGATAAAAGATCTGAAAATAATATCTGAAAAATGCTCCTGGAACATCTGAACAATATCAATATGTGATATTTCAAGATCAAACAAATAGCTTGCTGCTATTGGTTAGATCTTACAAGATCTAAATGTGATCTGATGATGATGTTCCAGAAGTAAATTTTAGATATTATTTTGAGATCTTTTATCTCTTATATCAATCAAACCAATATCTCATTTTGATCTCAATATCATAATATGCTATTATCGAGTTCTTTTCCTCTACCCGGGTTGCGAACTTAAGTTTCTCTCTTCCCTCATAGGCGTATTTTAAACTATTCATGTAATCTTTTACCACAAATAGGTAGATCCGACTTCATCCTCTGGAACGACAGGGAAAACATGTGAAAATATAAAATATTTCTGAAAAATCCCATTCAAAACCATCTACAATTTTGGATTCAGCTGTCTGTATTAGCTTTGTTCAAACAAGTTTACTAAATTAGTTTGACATTTTTATGATTGAAATTCTCATGTCAAATGCGGAATCTGGAACGTCCCTTTCAAACCCCACCTTCAATATCGTCGCTATGTTCACGTTTTGATGTATGTAGGGTGCTGCGCCACTTGGGCAGTGGCTGATATTTTGGGAACTTTTCAGCTACAACTCAGTCAATTTCAAACCTCGCGGCGCCCAGCAGGGACTTGGTTTTGTACACATTACAGCACCTCCATGTCACGTAATATACCACACCTCTAAGCATAACCCGCGAAATATTGTAAATAACGTTATTATTTCAAAACTTGTTTAAGTTTTGATAGCAATAGCATAAAGTATTGGTACACTCTCAATAATACAATAATAATCAAACTTGTTCCACAACAAAATGTAATATTGAAATATTATTTATTGGCTGTACATATACCAATAGCTTGGTCATAACAAAATAAGATTGTCCAACAAAACATGTTATGGAAACGTAATGCCTTGATAATACAATAATAACAAAACGAGATATAAAAACAGGTTTTGTAATTTCGTAGTTATTAACTTGATATTCCCCTCTGCTCGGGTTCACATGATTCATGTAAAACTCACTTGGGGTCACGTCAGATTGACATTAATTTCATGTAACAGTGACTTGATTATCAGGTATGCAAAAATTAATGAGTGATTTTGCATCGTGAGTGGCCAACATGGCGTCGGTTTGTTTATCTTTGCCATTGTGACGTCGCAATTAACTTGTTTTTTTTTAATACATAGTTAAGTTTTAAGCTAGGCGTGGAATTATCATCCTTAGCTGGATTTTAGATGTCTCATAAGATATCTACTTCGAATACATAGCGTATTTTCAGGAACAAACCTGGTCTGGACTGGAGTTGTGCCTGATAAAACTCTTTCAAGAGCTGAACCTATTTTGCCGTCAAAGGTTTGTTTCACAAATTTATTATTATACATATTTGGAATAAAAATGGATAAAATGAAAGTTAAATTATGTGCAGTGTTTGTTATTTCTCTTTTAAAGTATTAGAAATTGAATTAAAAAATTAGAACAAAGCTACTGTTCAAACCATGTAAGTTTCACATGAATTTCCGGTAACCACATATCTCTCAGTTGTGAGTTCCCTTACCTTCGAATCATGTCATTCTTACATGAAAAGTATGGTGGACGAAAACCACATATGTTTTCAGGTAATAGGGACGTGAAGAATTTTTGGAGTGTAGCTCAATCCTCCATGTCGCCACTATACTTGAGGAACAGTTTTCTGTGTTTGGAAACTTGTTGCTAATGAGTGTGTGGGATGCTAAGCTTGCAAACTCTCTAATAGGTGAGAGTTGATTTGTTCGCCTCGGCACTAGAACGCGTAAATCTTCAGAAAACCCGCACATTTGGTTCATATCCGAAGAGGGAATCCCATGAGTCATTGTTAGTACAACATCGTAAAACTCAGTTCGGGTAAACGTGCACCCTAGCATAGCACCTACAAATCTTCGCCCTGTCCAACCTTGACAGCGTGATTTGACCCGAGCCCGTTCGTATACACGCCTCGAACTCTTGGGCCCTCGCCGCGCCGGTTGAGCCATCACAACAAAGAATATGCTCTACGACGATGATGGCTGCGCTGCAGTTCATGGCTCTTCCTTTCGAATTAACACGAACGTTTACACTGTTGCTGCTGCTGAGAAGTTCAGAAAGATGCCCATTGTGGTGTGGATTACAGCCGCCGCCGCCACCATCAAGTCAACCAAGACCTGCGGCGGGAAATCGTTACGAATTGGAAATCCGATTACAATCTCCGCTGCTATGGGCACGAACGAACCACGACCAACGAGCCCTCTGCTCTAGGTATGAGGTCTCTCACGCCCCCCCTCAACAGCAACAATCGGCGGCAGCAAGTCACAATGCTGCGCTCGGTGCAACACTTTTATATTATGGGTAATAGCGACGAAAAGGAAGATGATCCACATCTTTGGCGGAGGTACCATACCCGATGCCGACGACGCCGACGACGACAAAGAAAAGCGAAATCAGGTCAGCTCTACATATTTCTATTTTTTGTCGACGTTTCCCTTTGCCTCTAGTTGGTTGGGTTGTTAGGTTTATAGTGCTGCATTACTAATTTCAGTCACAAGTCGCGCACCGGTCGCTCTCTGGTGTCGTCGTCACACTAACTATACCAACCAACCAACGAAGCGAATCTAACTGAACAGCAGCAGCAGCTGCTTCTGCTGCTGTTACTGCAAATCTATGGGCATCGACACTAGTAAAGTCATAAAAAGAGTCACTCAGACGGTTAGTCAAGTAAGAGTCTCTTTCCTAGTAGATCTATGGCTAGGTTACCAACCAACCAACCAGTAGCTTCACCAACCGGGGCCGTCCGATGATGTTGATGGTTCCATCCAACCAGCATGCCAATCCGAACAGAGTATAGCGCAAGAGACACGCCACCGAGAGTGTAACCTCGTTGTCATCACTGGAGCGAAGAAGGATTGCGCTTTGTTTCCCAACACTTGCTGCGCTTGCACTCTGATCCGAGTGAACAGATCGACGACGTGATGGTTGGAAAACTTGAAAGTGAAAAAAAAAACGGGGATGATCTTTCAGCTAGGTCTACCTGTGATGACCCGATGTATAACGTGATTTCATCATTTCAATAGCTATCAATTGAATTTGACGAAGTATTTTAATAGAAATTTAACTAAAATAAATTAAGATTGACCAGGAACAAATTTGATTCTAAGCTTAGTGCTCTAGGAGTACTTCTAATAATATTTACTGAGAGCTTTCTATGCCAATGACCATATTTTATTTGTATGTCGTATGGCAGGTGAGAAGATACTCAACCTAAGTGCCACACTTGTCACAGAAAAGTCACGGCAGCGCAGGTTTTGGTTGCGCAGAAGTCACGGTGACTTACTTCAAGCAAGTTAGTATTTATTAATTCAAATTATGTCGCAGGGATTTCTGTCCAACAAAAACCTGCGCTGCCGTGACTCTTCTGTGACAAGTGTGTTTCTTGAGAAATTAGTAAAAAACATTTGCATTACGAAAAATGTCATCTGATTTTTGTACATAGCTCTTTGTTTTCTGTATAGAAAATTCAACTCTCATTCAGTAATTACTGTTAACCTTCCGTAACTCGCGCGGTTGACTACCTGCGTCAGCACCACGCTAATGCTGAGTACAGAAAGCGAGTTTTTTTCAACGTGTTGTACAAAATACAACAGCGCGATCGCTCGAGGGTTAAGAGGAAAAAGAAAGAGGAAGAAGTTCTGCACAATGGGGATTTTTTCGGCTTTCAGTTGCCCAGTGTCCAGTTTTCCGTTTTGTGTAGAAAATCCGATAGTTAGTAACTGTTAATCTTTTTTATGTAATTCCAATTTTTGAAAAGTGTTTTTGATTGTTGACGTTTTAGCGAATTGATGAACCATACTATGCTGACAAGTTTTCTCGCAACGAACAAACCTCCAGACGAAAAACGAAAAATATCCTTGTAAGCAAGGATGGGAACACTCACTTGCAAAAAGTTACATTCACTTGCTATTTTCTCAGCTCAGAAGCATGCTATCAAGAAACGATGTATGGACGACTTTTGCCTTTTGGTTTTGTCTAAAAGTTTGCCAAATGGAGTATGGGTCGCACACGCATACCGAAGTCGTGAGGGAGCTGCGAAGGCAACTCTGCACAAGGTGAATGTAAATTACACTCACCTCGTGGAGAGTCGCTTTCACAGCTCTGTCACGACTTTGGTATGCATGTGCGATCCATACTCTATTCGGCAAACTTTTAGACAAAACCAAAAGGCAAAAGTCGTTCATACATCGTTTCTTGATAAGACGCTTCTGAGCTGAGAAAATAGCAAGTGAATCTAACTCTTTGCAAGTCAGTGTTCCCATCCCTGCTTGTAAGATTGTAGCTTCTTTGTAAGTTCATGTATTTCCATGTAACAGAGCCAATGTACCTTTACAGATCTCTTGAAAAAGATGGAAAAACCTATTGAACGTCGGACGTAAGAAAAATACTTTCGTTTTAATCGATTGACCGAAAGCCGAAACAAGTCCCCTGTGAATTCGAAACAGTTCTGTACAAATACAGAGAGAACCCCTAACGGCATTCCGAAAGTAATCCATGGAGAAGATCTGGGAAGAATGCCTAGTGAAATTCTGTAGCAAATTCTTGCAGAACTTCTGAACCATAATTGTACTCAAACTTCTCAGAAATCCTGTCTTGCAGAATTACACGCGTGTCGTCTAAACACGGGTTCCCAACCGGTGGTCCGCGGCCCCCTAAGGGGCCATGAAGCCAGTCTAGGGGGGCCGCGATGTTACAAAAAAAATCGCGCTGCGCCGCTATTTTTACGCTACGACTCAAATTTAATGTACATAAATCAGGCCACACATGTCTAAAGGTCCTATCTGCAGAAGAGAGGCTCTCTTTGGTTTCCCTCTCTTTCGTTAATATCTCATTATGTATTATGCTTTATCTCCTTGCATTGAACGATGATCAAAACAATCGTCTTTTGATTTGTACTGCAAAAATAGTTGAAAAGTGTACCATTACATTGCAATAATTGGAAGAGAAAGTGAACAAAGAGAGCCTTTCAAATGCAGATAGGACGGACCTATTGAAATGTTTGGCCTGAAATGACATCATTTTTTTATAAAGTGTGAGTGTCGAATACGTGGCTATGTCTCTGTACCCAAAAAACTCGGTTTCGTACATTTAATTCATATTTTTTTCTAAAAATTTTCATTGGGCCGCAGATGCTTTGAAAATTCTTAAAGGGGGTCGTCACTTCAAAAAGGTTGGGAACCCCTGGTCTAAAATATACCAATATTTTCGAAAAATTTCTTCAAATATTTCCGAAAACCTAATAAAAAAACTACAAGAATAGTTTTGGAAAATTTAAATAGTCATCAACAAATGTTTTCAATATTTTCACAGATCAATTGAATGTTAGGTGTTGTTTTGGGACTTTTTTTTTGTAAATAAACTCCTTACACTTGAAATCTTTCTGGGAGGACGGAAACACCAGGCATATTATGAAGTTATCTAAAAAAATATTTAATAAAAAAAAATGGAATTGCTCCAGTGTTTATCCTGCAAGACGGTTGTTGAAAAATATCAACTGAACATCTAGTATGTATGATTCCCATTGAATTTGAATACCTTTAAACTTATAAGAGTGCTTTTTTATTATTTCATTAGCTGATGTTGACCGATTCTCGGCAATTATTGAGCGGTTCATTTTAAATTTATTACAATTTGTTACAGATTTTTCAGATTGTCATTTTCAAGTTTCATAGCGGGTACAGAAGGGTTTCGGAGGACTTCTCGGGGTGAGTTCTAGAGGGCTTTCAGAGATGTTTCAGAGTAGTTTCTAGGAGTATAATGGCTTTTCAGGGTTACAGGCGGGCTCAGAGGGGACTATCAAGAAAGATTCAGGTGGTTTCCACTTTCCAGATGGATTTCAAAGTGTTGCAGGTTTTTTAGATGCTATCAGGTATAAGTAGGATTTTGAAGCGTTCTATGGTTGCCATGTGTTTAAAGTTGCTTACAAGGATGTTTAAGAGGGGTTTCAAAGCGTTCCAAGACACTTGGGAGAGTTTAAAGTAATCTTAGGGGACTTTCAGGCGATTTCAAGGCGTTTCGGGAGGTTTCACAAGTATTTGGAAGGGGATTCCGGTTGTTTCAGAATGCTCGCCAGGTGGTTCCAGGGATGTTATCGATAGGTTTCAAGGCGTCAAGATCAAGTTTTTGTGGGTTTCAGTCGGTTTCTGAAGAGTTTCGGGGTTTCCGTAGGCTTTTAAGAGAGTTTCAATAGAAGTTTCAAGATGTTTCAGATGGTTACAAATGGATTCAGGAGATTTGGGGCGGGGTGTTGGTGGTCGGAAGGCTTTGGAAGTAGTTTCCCGAGGTTTCAGGAAGCTTTTTAGGAGGTTTTAGGGATGTTTCAGGAGATTTTCGAGGGGGTTTCAGAGAGGTTCGAAGACATTGCAAGGCGTTTCAGGGGGTTTCGGAAAACCTCTGATAGTCCCTGATATTCCCTAGAACCCCTTGAAACCCGTGTGGAATGCGTTTGAAAACTCATGAAACATCTTTGAAATTCCCTGGAACTCTGCTGAATCCCCCTGCAATGCATCATTAGAATGTTCTTGAAACCCCCTGAAACCTCCGAGATCTCCTGAATAGATTTGGAACATTTAAACCTTCAGAGGGGCTGTGATCAAATTATGTCATGCTTTTACGGGGAAGGATGGTTTTGCAGAATGTGATGACCCATACAAACTATGGTGAGGTCCCATAGAAAAGTGTGACAAAGGGTGGGGGGGGGTCGGGGAGGTTGAAAGAGGTTGATTTGTGCGTGACATAATTAGTGTATCACCCACCCCTGAAAACCCTGGAACACCTCTAGAATACTTTTAGAACATCCCCTTAACAATCAACCTCCTGAAACGCTTCTGAAATCCCTTAGATCGCTTCTGAAACACATTAGAACGCTCCTGAAACGTCCTCCCGAGCAGGAATGAATAACTGACACATAACTGGAGCATACCAAAGTCAGTTATCATACCAAGACAAGGTATTGGTCGGTTATCCAGGTATTGAAAATAACTTATTTTGGTATTTTGCAGGTATTGATACAATACCTCAACGAGTTATTGCTTTGGTGTTGAGGACTGCCTGAGGTATTATTCAATTATGGAAAAATTGCTATTTGTATGGCAAAATCGCCGATTATTATTTAGGTATTGCCATACCTTATGTCATTATTCACGCGTTATGCACAGAATACACACCAGTTATTATTTTAGGTATTTTACCTCTTATGCAGGGCTACTTAATACCTCATTCAGGTTGTAGGTATTCGGTTTTCCATACCTGAGTTAGGTATTTTTCAGCTATTTTCTCCTGCTCGGGTTCAAAGTAAGGTGACAGATACTACGGGAAAACTAATTTAGCATAACATATTTGAGGAATTTCGAATATCACATCAAACGATATTCAAGAAATTATTCGGCAAACTTCTTAAGAAATACGCTACAAACATTCCAGAGAAAAGCCACAATAGTTTTCTCACCACAAACAACTACACAATTTTCTCTAGGCATATTAGCAAATAACTAAATCTTCCTATTCTCCTTAAAATTTTTTGACTGAATTGTTTCATTAAAGTTTTCTGACAATACCGCTATGAATATCTGTAAAAATTCCACGCAGAATACGTGAATTCGTCGAGAAATATTCAATCAAGCATTTTCGAGAAAAAAGTATAAGGTCGCTGTTAAGTATGTAAATCTGTAAGTAAAATAAAAGTGATCGTAAGGGAGCGGATCCGGTGTGATGGTTAGAACACTTGACTATCACGCCGAGGACCTGGGATCGAATCCCACTCCCGACAAACTCGCAAAAAGTGAGTTCTTCCTTCGGAAGGGAAGTAAAGCGTGGGTCCCGAGATGAACTAGCCTAGGGCTAAAAATCTCGTTAATACAGATAAAAAAAAAGTGATCGCTTGACCCCTAAATAAATACTTTGGCTATTGATTTACTAACACTGATACAGGTTTTGAACCAACCCGACAAAAAAACAAAACGTACGCTTGACCAGCCTTACTCTAACGACATGTCTTTAATGTCTTTAATTATCTGGTGTATCTATATACGTTTTATGCTTCATGACATACGGTTGGCCTTGTTCCTTTTCGGGCGCCATCCTAAGTGGGACAGAATCCGCTTCTTAATTCAGTTTCAAATGAGCACTTCCTCAGTGTTTTCCTTATTATTTATAAAAAATATCTTTGCCGTTTTGCGGCCATTTGTCCGGATGCCATTTGGCTGAATGTCGTTCGGCCGAATGCCATTTGGCCGGATTCCATCTGGTCGACAGGATCGTTTTGCCGAATGCCGTTTGGCCGAATTGTGATCAAAAGAATTTAGAGGCGTGGACAAACTCTAGATAACATTCTAGCTGCTAATATGATCATCAGAAATGTTTTCTGAACTGAATCATAGATGATTCTTACTAGTTTTAAGGTGAAACATCAAGAAATCCCATTGCAGTTTTGCATACAAACTTCAGAGGTACAAATCTGACGAACGAAGCATCGAGCCAAGCCGCACTTGTTTATCCTGGCTTTGCTCACTTGCAAAAAGAGGCAGCTTTTCCAAATCGAGGGCATTTGTTTACGAATATTCAAGACTGGTGCTCTTGATAACGTGAGTAGGGGACCAAGTCCGCCATTGTGGCAGCCATGTTTGTCTTCTCTGAAGTTTCTCCTTTACATTACGGGATAGGCTTGTCGAAATTGTGAAAATTTTAGACAGATTTTTTTCTTCTTTCACAGACTATTCTTTCCAGTTATATCAAACAGTGGAATGGTCAGTGGTCACTAAACTTCATCGTTCCCTTTTCGGCCAAAACAACATTCGGCTAAATGACCCAGCATCATCTTTGCCAATTGGCAATTCTTGCTTTCGAGTGGTAGGCGCAAAGGTCCCGTAAAAAGTTCTGAACTGTATCAAGAATCGGACCCAGACATTCTCAGCATGATCTTGCTGAAGATCTGCGTGTTTTCTAGCTAAGTTATTATTATTATTATTACTTTATTATAGAGATTTTCAGCCCTAGGCTGGTTCATCTCTTTCTAGCTAGCTAAGTTATGTTGTAGACGTTTTTAGATTTTTGTTATTTATCTTTAGTCAACAATGCAAAATAAAGCCAACAAATGCCACCGAACCACCGAAAAAAAACTAGACCGACCCATAAGACATCCATCCAGCTAGTGACGATGCTTCACGATGATCACGGTTGATGACCACCATCAATCGTAATGATGAGGCAATCTCACTACCGACCGAACTACCGACGAACGACGTCAGCCGGTGGTGGCGGAGCGGTGCAGCTCCAATCCAAACTGCCTCGACATCTCCATTTTCACCCAAGACAACACGGCGACGACGATGACGACGACGCATGGCATGGCCGGCGTGTGTTGTGTATGGAAATCCAATTACCTTGTGTAACCCTCGGCTAATGTGATGTGAATGTAGTGTGGCTCCCCCCATAAGCCCCAAGCTTTGTGTGCTTGGTGCGGTCACATTTGGACCTCTGCAACGCACCGCGGTGTTGTTGTTTTGGTGGCCGGTCGGTGATAGGAATCCGTGATTAGGATTCGATTGGGTTGTTTTATGGTGCGCTCCGCTCATGAATAATGGCCCTGAGGGGTGGTGTTACATATGACTGTTAGTTGCTTACGACACTTCTTTATAGAGTTAATGTATCTTTTATCCAAATGAAAGAAATATTACTTTTAATTGGATTATTTGTCACATCTTATTTGACCTCAGAAAGCGAAGAGCATTGAGATATTTCTAAAATTCTTCCCACACGTCCCAGTACGCCCATCCTACTATCGGTAACAAGAAGAACACTCATATGTATCTGCTTTTCTGACTTGCAGCTTTTTGGAGCTCCAGCTCCAAAAGTGAGATCTTTTCACATCTAGTTTCATCCCACCTCAAGGGTTCTGTTCATCAACCGTCAACGACCCACCAACCACGAAAACAACGAATGAGTGGGTGAAATATGACCATCATTTTTCAGGTGGGATAACATCTCTTCCAGGTCGCCGAGTTTCTCCTACTGGCCTTCAAAGAGGCGCTGCCTTCGAAAACGAAAATAGGTAATTATATATCTATCCAACCTACACTGACCACACCAGCTTGTCTGAGATTTTTGAACTGTTTGCAATTGTGCCCTCTCTTTCCCAACTTCCGATCTGCCAGACTCTACTGGTTCGAAGACACCAAACACCGTCAGGCATCATTGAACCTTCAATAGCTGCTCGGACGGTGCCATAATTTCCTAATAAACAGGGAGGCCACTCCTGGGAATCGTTCCAGCTGAAACGTGTCGATCTGCTCGCGTGCGCGCGTTGATAATTATTCTATAAACCTATTAGAGCGATCAATTAGATGAATCTTGGGTTTGAGTTGTAGATCGCACCACCGCCGCCGCCGACCGCCGTTGACGAACGAACTACCAGCCATGACTTCACACACGACGCGGTGGCGCGGCAGTTCGCGCGAGATTGTGATGATCTCTCGTAGTTTGGTATGAGGAAGAAGTGCGGAATCGACCGCATTCAAAGGTCGATTGCGGACCGCGACCCGGTCCGGTACAGATGATGAGGATCGACTCCAACGTCTGGCGGCGGTGGAGGAATCATTAGTGAAGAGAAATCGATCGGTAGTGCATCGCCGGTGGATTGAACTACGGCGATGGATTGGCGGCGGCGGTGGCTAATTGCACGAAGGATAAACGCTGCGCCGTCGGCTTAGCGCAGATGATGTTGAGCACATCTGCTGGTGGTGGCTTGGCGACTATGCGAATATCTGATGGGTTTATCTCTCAGTTTGGAAGATTTCTCTATATATTCACTATTTATAAATCTAATGCAAATCACCATGAGGGGTTTTTGTCAGCTAAATTGCATGAAAGTTTGAGTTCAATAGGTTTCAAAAAACCTCCCATGACGAAGAGAACAAAACGGCCGAAAATACGCAAGTACCCCTAGTGCAGAGTTGAGAATATGTTTATACTTTTAAAATCAAACAGAAACTTCTCTAGATTCTAGAATTTTAATAATGTTTCGCTAAGTTTTGATGAATGTTGTTTCAGAATGCAACAATACTCATTATCTACAAGCTTCACAATATCTAGTTTTCTAAGAAATCCATCCAGTTGTGTTTTAAAAGAAATACTATATGCCACTTCACACCGAAGAAGGTTCATCCAGATTGTCTCCAATAGTTCTGCCAGTTTTTTATTCCATAAGTTTTTACATTTCTGAAAACGACAATTGCTACACTACAGGAACTCTTGTAAGAACACCCTCAAGGATGGAATTGTTGAAACATTAGTTCCTTGATCCTTGCATAACAAAAAGCTCTTTGGAATATATTACAAAAATCTTATGGAAATGTTATAAGAGGTTCAAGTAATGTTCGACTTCGAAATACTGAGGATTCTATTTCACTGCGATAGAAGCCTCTTTCAGAAACTTCTTGATACCAATTTTTAACCCAGTATTTTCATATTCAAAATTTGTATCAGTTTTTCCATCAGTCTTCAAAATTTAGCATACTGTCCACGGAAGTCCATTCCGGTGTCATCGTAACGGCTCCGGCGGTGGTGACGACGGATGGAATGACATAACATTATCGGGCCTGCCTACCCCACACGGAAGGCCATAAATCGGACGCAATTTGGCACGTCCCGTCCGTCTTAGCGCCAAAGCCCTCCCCTTAAAGTGACAAATTCAAACAAGAAAAGCCAATAAATTTGCACCCAACGTATATAATGCTAATCAATCCTCCGATGAGTGGAGTTCTTCTTCCTGTGTTGTCATCCGCATGTTTTTTTTTTCTTTGACAAACTTTGATGGTCGTTTTCGGTCGTAAATCCGTCACCTTTATTGCTCACTATGGTGAATCACCATCAACGTCGTTCGAGTGACAGCTGCACAAAAAACAAATGGTCTGGTGGTTGGATTATTTTTGGCTTTTTAGGAAACTAAGTAGCTGAGAGGTCATTATTTATAATTATACAAGTTTTTCCATTATACATAGGTCTATGAAGAACCTTCTATAACGTCAATTGAATGAATTTTATCAATTGTTTGTTTGTAGAATTGAAAGTGAGTCTTAACAAAATGTACTCGCCAAATTACTCTCGACCTTGTCATTTTTCTTATCGGATGTGAATCATCTGAACATTTTTTTTGCAAAGTGCTATCTAGTGTTCTTTAAATATGTCGTGGCTACTGACAACCTTAGAACGCAGTGAAGTTCTAGTTCAACCTCTTCCTGCTTATCGTCAGAATATCGTTCTTAATATGCGTTGCTCGAACACTCCAAGTTCATGCAAGTCCTCCTCGATCATGATCCAAGTCTTATATAGGTAGCAGACCAAACAGTCAGCAAAATCGTTCATACATTATATATTTGGGGGTTAATATTCGTTACCCGTATTCATTTAGAGCCCACATTGTGTGGACTCCATCACCTTGACGGTATCCTGGGATAAATCCATTTGCGTTGCATTGCGTGGTAACAGAGGTATCCTGGGATAACTCCATTTATCAATAAACTGCTGCCAAAGCTTGCTCTGTCTTGTTCTTTATCCTTAATTGTCGACGAAGCCGACGCAATAATTTTCAATAAAGTTTTTTGCAGAGGATAATCATAATTGTTTTTCTTTAGAATCTCTCACATTTCACGTTGTCGCTTAACTTGTAAATAGGGGATTTTTTATGCTTTTTACTCAACACCGTACCGTCAGGACGTTTAGACAAATGGCCAATGTTTCTGGTCCATCTTAATGAGTTCAGTAGCAATACCATCCTTACCAGCTGTCTTATTGCTCTGAGTTGTTTAATAACATCCTTTACTTCATTCAGCCATTTTTTATCGCACTCTGTTCGTCGAAGTGCGGCTTCCACCTTTCGATCACTTCACGTTGCTCCGTCGAGAGGCTCTCGTCCTTAACCCTCGCGCGATTGCGCTGTTGTATTTTGTACAACACATTGAAAAAATCTCACTTTTTGTACTCAGCATAAGCGTGGTGCCAATGGTGGTGGCCGACCGGAGCGAGTTATGGAAGGTTAACCAGATCTTGTGGTTCCGTTAAAAATAGGAAGTTAAAACAAGAAGCAGGCTGATCTAGATCTAGTAGATGTTTCCGGCAAGTCGACGATTCCGAGAAACTGCTGCAAATACCATGAATCTTCTTCTTGGTGTAGCGTCCTAACTGGAACTAAGCCTGCTTCTCAGCCGTATTGTACTCTATGAGCAATTCTACAGTTATTAACTGAGAGCTGCCTCTGCCAATGAACGTTTTGCATGTGTATATTGTGTGGCAGGCACGAAGATTTGTTTTTGTTGGGATTTAAGCCACTGTGACAATTACTTTGATCTATTGTGGCATACCCCTGTTTAGTTAAAAAATAAAATCAACCATCAAATTCGGATTTTTCAACAAAATTTCAAAAGGATTTATAATTCCGTAGTTGAAATATTGTCTTGTACAAAAAGTGCTGGACAGTCACTCACATAACAAATGGTGAGAAGTCTCAGTTTTATAGTTACCGAATCAGTTTGACATCGATTAATGTTTTTCAAATGATATCTTGTCGGGCAGTGCCCTGTGAGAAGCCCGATAGCTATGCTAACAGATTTTTTTCTAGTTGATGATGATGATGATGATTGTGTACCCACCATCAGCGCAAGGATTACCTATGGCTGCAGAGTCATACCGGAAGGGAATGATCTACCTGATGGTTTGTTGTAGCAGGGCAAGCTAAATTTACTGGAGACCTTCGGAAGACAACACGATGGTTGTTATCTCGTGACAAAGTCTGGCCACCCCACGAACATTTGTCCAGAAACCAGTTCATTTAGCTTCCTTAGGCTACCCCTCCCAATATCCCAAGCATCATGTAATTTAAATATATTTAATTATATAGACCAATTACCTGATTTTACCTGAAACAATAAATATTATTATTATGTTACATAGGATTTTAATTGAACTACATTACAATTACAATTTTATTTACCTGAACAGCGCTGAAACAAATCGTTATTTTATTAAAGTCGAAGTTAAAATCAAGAAAATAACACTGAAACAAATGGTATATGAGTAATGAAAAAAAAAAACATAACATAAAAATAAAACAAAACACAGAAAAGTAAACCAAATTTTGATCTTATAATTTTCCTGCATTTAAATTAACTAAGCTGGAAAATTACGAAATCAAAATTGGTTATGGTAGATCTTACGCCGTAACGCACCATTATAAGGTGATCTACCCACGTTACGGGTATGCTAACAGATTTTTTTCTAGTTTAACAGTTTTTCTGTAGCTTCATCATTCTGGGTTATGAACAATTTGGTTTGTCTTGATGTTTGTAGCAATCCAGTTTGATCGTATCATTTGATCCTCCCATCGTTTTATTTACATTTGCATTTCACATTTGGCTACACCACAGAAAGGTTCTGGGTTTATGAATTGAACTTCTGAGCCTTCTCTGACAAGTGTACCGTCTGCCCCCGTTGGTTTGATCTCATCTAATCTGCCCCCTCCAATATGCACATCGTTCAAACTAAAAAAGATTCGAACGTCACTCTGCTCATGGAACGGGGTAAAACCGAACGCAGAATCAAAACAAAACAGCAAAACGGGTTACCATAAGTGTGTTTTTCAATGCCCACAGGGTTACTAGAGGTTCAAATTAAAAAATGAACCCCGTTGGTTTGAATGAGGAGCCGTTCAAACCAACGGGGGTAGACGGTATCAGTTTTCTCATTACCTTCTATTCCACAGTGGCCGGATTCCCAGTATAAATCAACTTGGTTTTTGGCAGCCAATATTACGAAAAAATAATGAAGCACTACAAATGCACATTAAAATATAACATATTGTAATGGATCACTACAAATGCGTAATAAAATAGGACATCATATATGGACAAATACAACACAGAACAGGTATTTTGCCCTGTTACCCTATTAGATAACAGTTTCCATTGACAGGATGACGAGGTTTCATTAATGTTGTTGGTCCATCGGTCAATCCTGTAATCGTATTTTCTCTGGCAGGTTGCCTTTTGTTCGCAGCATTAGTTGCTTTCATAGCTTGAGTTTTGTCTAGGAATTTCTAATCCTAAGGGGGCATCCTGATTCGAGTTTCAATACAAGACCTTTACGTTTTGATGTCCCTGTTAGGGAACGATTCCGTTATCTGATAGTTTCTGCTCGAAATGACCTAAATGCAGGTCATCAATATGATACTGATGCGATCTCATGACGCTCTATTACGTCAGAGCACTTCGAATGTGAATTGAACATGGGACAAAATTAACAAGTTAAAATAGCACGTTTATCACTAAAATAAAACTTGTAATACAACTCCATGTATTCCCACATCAGTTAAGACTGACATGTGAATGGTTTTAGTGCATTCAAAGCCGCTAGACTATCTGAAAATATGCAAATCCGTGTATGCCTGTATTTTCTCTTAAGGCATACAGGTACACAATCTAGGATTGCGTATATTTCCGCAAGAAAAACGGTTGTCCATTTTCCCATTGCTATTGAAATATTCAGTCCTGGCCCGGTAATTCCAGCACCAGTACCATGATTCATTTTTGTGCCATCTGTATAGAAAATAGCCGATCCTGGTAAGATATTCGGTCCCCCCTGATTCCCATACTTGACGATCAGTGTTAACCACTGTGTACGGTATATCAAAGTTCAGTCGCTTATCCATACAGTCTTCGTTCATTATTAATTGATTAACGGGAAAATCTTTCAGTATACATGTGTAGATGCCCGAAAAGAATGCCTTCCAATAATATAATATTTCTTCTTAGCCTTAGGGCACTCTTTTCAGCTTTCATTTGTACATATTGATGCAGTGGAAGTTTATAGAGAGCCGCATCTAAGGCCTTTGATAGTGTACTATGCATTGCTCCTGTTATAGCGATACAAGCCAAACGTTTTAACTTTTCGAGTTTTTTTTTTTGTGCACGAAGATTCTCTATGACCAAGAAAGTCAAGGAAATTTATTTCACCAAAAGTTCCTGGTCCGACCGAAAATCGAGCCCGTCACCCTCAGCATGCTCATGCTGAATACCCACGCTTTTACAGCTGTGGCTATAAGAGGCGCGGTTGAATCTGAAAGGTAAACTCCATCTAGAAATTCCGCTATAAGATTTTGTACTAATTCCGTCAGGGTTTCTTTCTCGAATTTCTTTATAAATACCTCATATGAGATTCCTTCTGTATTTTTTCAAGCCATTTTTCTAGGTGTTCCTTTTTAAATTCCTCCCGAAGATTTTTTCGGATTCCTACAAGCGTTTTTTTTTCAGCATTGGAACAATTTTTACCGGGATTCTTCCTTGTAAATCTTCCAGGATTGCTTAATTCTGAACGATTTGTCATGATTTTTTCACGGGGATCCTACAGATTTCCCTTTCAGAATTTCTTCCAAAGGTTTGCCCGGTATTTCTCCCAGAGTCCCTCGTGGGATTCTTCCGGGGTTCCTCCCGCATTTTCCCCAAATCTTTATAAGAGTTTCTCTAAGGATAGGTATATCCATCAGTATATCCATCAGGGCCTCCAGTTAGCCAAGTGATTAAGGCTATGGATCGCCAATCCGGAGACGGCGGGTTCGATTCCCGTTCCGGTCGGGACAATTTTCTCGACTCCCTGGGAATAGTGTATCATTGTACTTGCCTAACAATATACAAATTCATGCAATGGCAGGCAAGGAAAGCCCCTCAATTAATAACTGTGGAAATGCTTAAAGAACACTAAGTTAGCGAGGCAGGCCAAGTCCCAGTGCGGACGTAGAGCCATAAAGAAGAAGAAGAAGAAGAAGGTATATCCATGGGTATATCGCAGTTGTTTTCGCGTAGTTTCTCCTTTCGGTGTTCCTCTTGTGATTTCTTCTGGAGATTTTTTACCGGATTTTCTCGCAGAGTTGCTACAGAAGTTTTTCCTGGGATTTCTAGTAAAGTTCCGTGAAGGTTGAGCATGTCAATTTTGGTCGTTGTTTAATTCTATTGTGTTGTTTTAACCGCCCCATTCCCCGAAACAACAGAGAAAACGCTCTAATTTTCTGCTGGATAGTTAAAGGGTAGGTTAAGTCAGCCAGTGATGTGAATTTCGCATACTTATTGTCTTGATATTGTCTCGTTTCCTCGTCTCTACGAAACTTAACCCTTTTCCGTTTCCCTTGAATGGTCTCTTAAAGTCTGACGTCATCCGACTCGTTTGTATCTCTGATCGGGAGTAATTAGATCCATTCCCTGGGGTCTCAACGGCTGGGCAATCCAAGAACTTGTAGGTGGTCTCCGAAAGGAGACAAACTCGCAGGCTGGCACGTTTCTTATGGAGTTTTTCACGATTTTTCTGCAAAAGTTTCGCCCGGGTTTTCTTTAGTAGTTTGTCCTGTATTTTTTTCCGACATTTCCGTGAGATTTCTTCCATAGTTTCTCCCGGTATGTCTACTATTTCAACTGAGATATTTCCAAAAGTTACTTGCGAGATTTACTTTAAAGTTTCACAAGAGATTTCTCTCGAAATTTCTTTCGGGTATTCTCTATGGAAGATTCCTTCCGGTGTTGATCCTGGAATGTCTTTCAGAGTGTTTCTGGATTTACCTCGCACTCTTACTTACCTACTTTTCTCCTGTTTTTTCCGGAGCGGCTTCTGGGATTTCTGCAGGAGCTATTACTGTTATTTCTCAGTGAGTTCTTTCGGAGCTTTTTCCAGGATTTTTCTCGTAGTTGTTTACTGGATTTCTTGTAGTGATTGACCTGTGATTTTTTGTGCAGATTTTCTGGGGAGTTTTCTCAGAGCTCCCCCTGGAAGCACTACCAGAAGTTGTCCCGAGATTCTGGATGCTTCTTCTGAGATTTCTTTGATAGCTGCTCCCGAAGTTCTTGTCGGGATTTTTTTCGGAATCTCTCGTGGGATAGCTGAAGGAATCCAGGTGAAATGTGGCGAAAAACTTAACAAAGATTTATTGGAGAAGGCTCGAGAGGAACTTCCGAAGAACTCTTATGAAAAAACTGATACAACTCGTGGGAAATATTAAGGAAAAACGTTGAAAATCTCTAAGAGAAAAATCGGAAAATTCTGGAAGATATCCCTAAAAGAGGTTTTTAAAAGAATCTATCGAAAATATCGAAGAAAGCTTTTGGAAAACTATCCCACTGAGTAATTACTAAAGAAACTTTGGATAAATTTTGAAAGGATCTCCGAAAGGAATCCAGCGAAAAACACTTGAAGCATATCGGGAATTTCCTAGATTCCGAAGAAGATTTAAGATGATTTTCGAAGCGTTTCAAAGGGCTTCAGTAAGAAACTGATAAATTTTATACTCAGGAGTAGCTCTAAACAGACTCTTAACAGTTATTGAACTCATCGCTTGACCAAAGATAATTGCAAGTGAGTGTGTGAACATGAACTTCATTCGGCTTCATGGTTGGTTTCAAGTGATCAGTCATGCTTGTGGTGGGTCAAATGAACTAACATCCCCTACTTAAGGCGAAACTGGAATCATTTCCTCACTTTTTGGTTTTTGATTTTTTATTAAATAACGAAGCAATATTTTCAAAATCGGTTTTCGTGCACATGTAGAGTATGGATCAAGGTATCATCTAATTTTTTTTTGTAGTGGGAAATGTTTTTCATTTTTGCAGAAACCATTTTTGAACAAAATTTCACAAAAAAATGGTTTCTGCAAAAATGGAAAACATTTTCCACCTCAAAAAAAATCAGAAGAAACCTTGATCCATACTCTACATGTGCACGATAACCGATTTTGAAAATATTGCATCGTTATTTAATAAAAAATCAAAAACCGAAAAAATGAGAAAATGCTTCCAGTTTCGCCTTAAGGGAGTTCCTCCAGAGAGTTTCTTGAATTCTCTACTGTCTCCTCACATTAAATGCCCTTCATCCCTTTCCTGTAAACTCACCTTGAATCTCCCAACTGCTTTTAATACAATGATATTCCAATGGCTTTCCTATGTAATTACCTAAATATATTGGACCTAAATGGGGTGTTCAATGTATTGAGATCCTGAATTAGATATTCGAGAGTAATACTTATAAGATTGTATCATAATCGGTAACAATCTAGCAGAACATAAAGAATGCATCCCCAGTTGAAACACACTGCTTCAACAATTAAGTGGATTATCAAGAGCTCTTCAATCAATCCCGAATAACACACTTCCATCTTCGCAAACAACGTGTGAGTTCTTGAGACTTTGCTTAGTGCACGATGAATGACTGTTCGTTCGCTCAGTTACCTGTACAGTGTACATGTGCGACGACTGACTGATGACTGATGGCACAATTGCGTCGTTTCCTCCGGTGGTGCGGTCGTCATCATCGTCGCGGCATTAATTTTCCGCTTCAGGAACTGCGAAAACAAACGCGCTTCAGAACTTAGGTACGTACCTACGCTCGTGATGTGTGTTTCGACTTACTTCTATAGAGCTAAACGACGACGACGGGCGACTCCCTTGTGTGTGCTATGTGTAAACTCGCTTACCCGACGTCTCCACTAGACAGAAATGTCTTGCCATTTTGCTGGACAGATGTGTCATGACAGAAATGTTCTCTCGCTGTTTGCATGGAAAGCAGCGGTGTTGATCATTTCTGTTACGTTTTCTCTTTCTGGCAGCAAAATGGCAAGACATTTCTGTCTAGTGGAGACGTTGGGTTACTCATCACTGCCATCCCTGGAGACGGCGATGAAGTGACGACGACTCTGGAGGAGTGCTCTTCCTCTCGCATACCATATTCAAGAAGTTAGAAGATTTGGTGAACGAAACACCCCTGATGGTGGAGGTGCTACACCGCCGCGCCGTCAGCTGATTTGCTTATGCGGCGCGGGATGGGGGTCCGGGAAGTGCGCGGGGAGCTCTGCAATGGATATCTAACAACAAAACACTCGCTTCGCACATTAGGCAGTTGTTGCGTCGTCGTCGCGTCGACACCGCATTAGTAGAACTTTGTTGAAGATGGTGATGATGATGATGATGACTAATGGAAATGGACAAAACCTCTTAGGGAGGGGACGTGTTTAAGGCGGTCTTCACACCGCACCAGCACCGCGCTGCGCTAGGTGAAGATGATGCTAGTATACAATATACATATGTGTATATTTAGTAGATGATTCTATTCAATTATACTCCTACGCTGGTGCGGTGGAGCCCCACGAACGCGGGGTTGGAGTCACCATATTCAGCTATGCGTAGGATCGCGGTTGCTCGACGGGTTCTTTGTTAATTGCGCCCAGTTACGATAATTACAGCTAAGCTTTATTTATACGAATTTGGTTGTGTAGTCGCCGAGATTAGCATGATTGTTTTAATAGGATTGTGCACGGTTAGATTCGATTAGAGAGATTCTGGGTGTTTACATACGGCTTAAGCAGTGTTACAATCTGTAAACAATGGTTTCAATATGTACTAATTTTCTTAGTTTTATGAAACCGAGAAGTTTCAACACGGGGAAATCGATAACTCTTCAAAAATATCAATTTAGTAAAGCATAGATAGCATCGAGTACGTATATTATTTTGCTCAACCGATTTCGAAATTGTTGTGTTTCCATGTCAAAAATCCACCACAGAAATGTAAATAGAAGGTTTGAGTACATGTTCCGCTTCACAATGTTTAATTTCGTAAAATTAATAACATTACATAAACTATAAAGAAACGGCGACCCATTCATCTGAAACCACTCATTGATTGGGGTCTTTCGAATCGACAACCACGGTTTGCCCTGAAGCGAAATCTTCTATATAATTTACGCTTCTTTGGCTTCTGTAATTATTCACCTCGCGCGAGCTTGAGGGCATTCAGTTTAAACAATTTGGCACCAATGTTGCTTTTCAATTTTTCAACTTTTATTAAACTTTCACATCCGTAATCAATCTCAGTGGGACTGTACGAAGCACACAACGCAAAGGCATGATCTCAGTATAGCTTTTGTAGTTTATTTTGACCCACTTCATAAGGTCGTTTTCAGCGATGCTTTTACAAATTACGTATCTCACGTCAACATGCTTGTTTTGTTGGAAAATTCTAATGATTCTCAGACTTAGGTCATGGACCTAGAGGAAATCACAGGGTTCTTGTAGACAACTAGCTGTGTGAAATAGATAATGCGTGTCCAAGAAAAATCTGGAGATTCCTAGGTAAAGGAGCCTTTCCTACAGGAAGTCTTCTGGGATTTCTTTCACGCTAACGCCGCTCAGCACTAAAGTGCATATTTTCCAGACTACACCAAAAATGTGTAACCCTTGCACATTCGAAAATCAGCTCCTGTGTCCGCAAAATCTTTAAATTGTACAACAATCTAGCTAGGTTTACTAGTGACCTTGGAAAACAAAAAAAAATA
The DNA here is from genome assembly GCF_035046485.1 of Aedes albopictus. Taxonomy (NCBI): domain Eukaryota; kingdom Metazoa; phylum Arthropoda; class Insecta; order Diptera; family Culicidae; genus Aedes; species Aedes albopictus. Next base: position 49,811,157 of record NC_085138.1, on the reverse strand, counting down.
TCGATATTTCGCATCTAGACGAGTGTGCGAGCTGATTTTGAGAATGTGTAACTGGTACACATTTTTGTGTGGTCTGGAAATTATGCACTTATGAGTAGGGCTTACACATTCTAGGTGCTGAGTGGTTTTAGCGTGTTCCGAAGTTTTGTTAATAGATTCAGCAGGATGATCGTTGATTACCTGTAGTTTCGCTTTTCAATGCAACAATGCCCGACTATTGGATCATCTTTAGGGCTCGATACACAAATCAACAACAGATCATACAATTTAGTCCAATTTTCAAATACTCATTTGTTTCTAGTGAGTTTAAGAAGTCCATTCTACCTGCCGATGAGGTTATTTTTAGTTATCAGAGGAATTTATTCTTCAAAAGTTTGTCCGTGAATTCTTTTATGTGTTTATCTGGTTATTTCCTCCATGAGTTACCTCTGTTATTTCTTCAGAAGTGCCTTCTAGATTGTAGGAACAGTTCCTCTAAAAATGCTTTCATTTCATTCATTTAGTGCATTACAGAGATAAATCTGAGTGCGGTTTTTGCGACAAATTTTTGTTCGCTGCTACTTGTCTCCAGGCTCGGTAACGTCCTAAACTTGCCAAATCACTTTGGTCAGACTACTTTGTCCGCTGCGCTCCGTGTTTTCTTCTTCCGTCCGGATTTCTTGGGAACACAATTTTTGCTATTCGAAATTGTTGCACCGCCCACCGGATCTTTTAGGCTTTGGCAACCTTCTGGAACCTGAGCTCAGCGATTGTACGCCGCCAAAAATCATCCTTAGCACTGTACGCTCAAATACTCACAAATAAGTCCTCCAAGAGCATGGTCCAAGTCTCATGTCGTCGAGGACTAGCGGTCTTATTAGCATCCTGTTTGTTGTGCAATATTTATGACCGTAGTTTTATTTTCCTCCAAAAATGTTTCCAGGAGTTTCTCCAGAAATTCTTTAATGAGTTTCTCCGGATATTATTTCGTGAACTCTTTCGGGAATACCTTCAGGAATTTCTCTTTGAGTTCCACTGGCATTCCTTTAGGAGTTTGTTTTGAAAACTCCTCTAGAGGTTCCTCCTCGAATTTCTCCCGAAGTCTTCTTAGAGGTCGCTCGTGATACTTTTTTCAGTTTTCAGTTCCTGCGGGTTCCTTCTCGGATTTCCTTCAGGAATTCCTCTGAGAACTTTAGTATCTTTTCAATAGTTCCTCCAAAAAATCGTCTGGGAGTTTCTCCGAGAAATACTGCAAGAGTTTTCTTACAGTTCTTTCAAGAAGTTTTCCAAAAATACCTTTCAGTGTGTATCGTAAGGAAATCTTCAAGGAACTTCATTATCATAAAAACTACTTCATGAAGTTTTTACGGATAACTTCAATGAATCTTTTTTTTTCTGACGGGCTTGGTGGTCTAGTGGCTACCGCTTCTGATTCGAATGCAGAAGGTCATGGGTTCAATCCCTGGCCCGTCCTTTTCATCCTACTTTGTATCTTTCTATCCACTTTCTCTCGCTCTCTCTTCTCTACATATACAACTCATGTATATTCATATGTTCATAGCCATCGCTAGAACCAGAAACGAATTGAAAAAAGTCGTTTCCCTCCCTTCCAACTTCTACTCACAGCACAGTGTATATATAACGCCTATAAGTTATGCAACCAAAGCGTGCTGTGCCGCTTGACCTTATTCACCTTATTCACCACACAATCTATCACGAACACTATAAATATCCCCTATCCATGGATCGCATCACCGACCCAACGGTGACTCCCAGATCTTCCATCCTTTCCGTCTAAAAAATACCCCAGTCCGTGCCTGTTGTGGGGACGCAGAGTGCTCTCGGTCTCTAGTAGCAACAACCAGTACACTCTAACATTCCTTTCCCTTCCCAGCTGACTATAAGGACTTGGCCGGCGCCGTTATTGATCAAATATGCATGAGCTGCTAAAATTGCACTTTGAGAATAAGTGGAATGTCCCAGCCTCTTATTCAGTTGGATCTCAGTGCAATTGGTACCAGTTCAGATCAATCACGGAGGAGCAACCATTGACATGTATAGTCAGAATTGATCGTGATCGATCGATCGTTGATCGATAACTTCAATGAATCTTTTTTTTTCTGTTTTAAAGAGATTTTTAGCCCTAGGCTAGTTCATCTCGGGACCCACGCTTTACTTCCCTTCCGAAGGAAGAACCCACATTTTGTGAGTTTGTCGGGAGTGGGATTCGATCCCAGGTCCTCGGCGTGACAGTCAATTGTTCTAACCATCACACCAGGTTTGCTCCACGTTCAATGAATCTTGAGACTTTTTCAGGATGCGAAACATCTAAGAAAGTCAAGAATTTCCTCAAAAACCCCTCGAATATATTCCTATAGATTTCGCGTTATATGTTATTTCTTCAGTAACTCCGGGTATTCCTCCAGCAGTTCTTCTGAATAGTTCCTCTTTCAGGAGTAACTGTGAGTTTTTTTTTTCAGGAGCTACTCCAAGAATTTCCTCAGGAGTTATTCCAAAAAATCTTTTAAAACTAAAGCTTCCACTGAAAACTCTGTAAGAGTTCCTGTTGAAGTTAGAATTTCTTTGAGACCTTTAACAGAAGTTCTGCCAAAAGTTTCTTCGGAAATTCTTAAAGTAGTTACTCCGGGAACTCCTCCAGGGTTCCTTCAGATTTCTTCAGAAATCTTTCCAGGAATTACTTCGGGAATTCGTACATAAAAGTATTCAAAATTCGTGTCTTCATACAAGATTAATTGCAGCGCCATCACTGTTGTGATCAATCTCCACTTTCAGCCACGGGCGTTGAGGAGTTACAATATGCTAGAGTTCCATTCGGGATGGGACGGGATTGTAGGAAAGCCTCGAATTATTTAATCAAGTATCGACTATTATATAATTCGACAGACTTAACGCCGTCGTTTTTCGATTCTCTTTCTCAGCCATTCCATAGAAAAATAATATAGTGCATCTCCGATTGCCGTGGAACTTGGTGGGCTTGTAGTTCTTCGGAAATAATTAGACCTGTATTTTTTTATTTTGTCATTAGGGTGACCAATTTCCATATAGTGTGGTCCAATTGAATTTCATTCAATTTGATCATACCGTTAAAAAGTTATAGCCATATATGTCGCACTATGTCGCAATAAGCAGATGTGGATTTTGGTATAGTGAAATTCAAACTGCTCTTACTTTGAAAGAACTCAACAAAAATGGCGGAAATTGTCACTGTAAACAGTTTAACACAACAATTTTACGCTGTCAAAGTTTTATAAAAATCGGGGCAGTGTTACCAGTTCTACAGTCAAAATAGTGCACGCGGAACTAAAAATGGTCAGAAAGTACCTAAAATTTACCGCTATTGAAATACGACTGTATGGTTGAATCTCTCGATTAACGGCTACGCAGTCTTGGGATTTAAAAAACGAGTTGTTTTATTCACCCGACGTTTCGACACGGGGATAGTGTCTTCCTCAGGGGGAAAATAATTACTATCGTTTTTTGTCAATTGTTTTGTCTAACTGTAACTGTCCTTTTTGTGTCGTTTTTGGTACATGACTTCGAAATCACTTTCAGTTTAACGTTTTTTTTTTTGTGAATAAAACAACTCGTTTTTTAAATCCCAAGACTGCGTAGCCGTTAATCGAGAGACTAAAATTTACCGTGAAGCAATTTGAGCTTTGGATATTTACTAGAAAAAGTACTGAACCGATTTCGATCAAATTTTTACCACTTAATTGATACTATGTTAAGAATATCGAGTGAAATTTTCAAACGTTTTGATGAGGTAACAAAAAAGTTATAGCCTAAGCAATTTTTGAAATGGGTACCCAAATTTTCTAAAATCTCATTTTATGATATCGACAATATCTGCGCTAATACTCAACCGATTTTAACCTTCCGTAACTCGCGCGGTTGACTACCTGCGTCAGCACCACGCTTATGCTGAGTACAAAAAGCGAGATTTTTTCAACGTGTTGTACAAAATACAACAGCGCGATCGCTCAAGGGTTAATGAAAATTTTACACATAATATACTATTCATGGTCAAAAAATTCAACGCAATCAAAAGTTATACAATATTTTCTGTGTGCCTATTTCATCGTGGACACCCTTTATATTAGGGTAAATCACCAATTGTTGCACACCTTAAAAACATGGAGTTAAGCTTTACCTTTTTTATGTTTTTAAGGCAATCATTGGGACAATTCAGCAGTTCCTTCGGGAATCCAGTTTTTCGGGAATTTTTTGGAGCTTCACTGGAAAGCACTACGAGAGAATCTGCGGAAATTTCTTTAGGAGTTTCTCCAAAAAAATCTTTCAAGTATTTACCCAGAAAGTCCATAAGCAGTTCCCCGGAAATCTTCTTAAAATCTACCCGGGCAATTTTCGTAGTATGTTTCCAAGGAATTCTCATCCGAGAATTCTCCAACATTTCCTTCTTGAATTTTCCAAGAGAAAAAAAATCTTCACGCATTTCTTAGAACTCTCGTGAATTCCACCGGTGATTCTTCATTAAGAATTCATCCATGAATTTCTCCGCAATTATCCTGGCATTCCTCCGGAAATTCTCCAAGCATTCTTCCGGGAATTCAAAATAATCGTTTTTTTTTGGTGAAATCTGCTAGAACTTCCTGAGAAATTATCCATTAGTTGATGGACAATTTTACAAGAACTCTTCTGGGAGTTCTATATGACTTCTTCTGGATATTAGCATTAGCTTTAGCATTAAGTGAGTCGCACAAATTCGTAGGTGGTACAGTCCTAGACCGCTGTTATGAGGGTTGCCTCCTTCCCGTCCGAACCAAAGCACAAAGATTTGGGACTAATCTCTGACTCTTAGACAAGACTGACGCAATCCTCCAATGATCGAGAACTGTCCTGGCCACGTCCTTGCGACTGCTGAGGAAAGGGAAAGGATGATTAGTTTTGGACACCAATGAAAGATGTAGACAGCTCTACGATCTCTCAGGCCTAGGTGTCACGGGAACTTGGGTGTTGTTAGTGGAAGGGTAAACTCCAAAGGATACGCTTGGTCAACGTTCAGGCGCACCGTAGTTGGTCTTCTTAGAATCAGTTGTCTGCTCGAATCCTCCTGTTTTCCTCATCATCTTGATGGCATTTGGTTGAATTACTAGATTCTTCGGTTGATAATCTGAAATATAAAAAAATATTAACATCGTAGGTCAAATAAGCTACATATTAGTGATACGCTCGCCACAGTTACATATTTTTACAATTTTTTTTATATCATGCGATAAATTTACCTGAATCCTGTTGAAATAAAATGTTAGTTAGCAGTACATTGAAACAAAATAAACTACAAAACACAAAAAGTGCATCAAACTTTGATCTTGGAATAATTATCAAGATATCAAGATCAAATTTTGATTTGGTAGATCTTACACCGCAACGCATAATTCTAAGGTGATCTACCCACGTTACGGGGGAAATTTTGCTTCCGGGGTAAAATTGATCAGTAAATGAAATGCCTTTGTAAGTGCTGAAAATATGTTTTCCACTTGAATTAATAACCCTAAAATGCGAAAAGCTACGCGAAATTTTTTACAAATTTTCAGAATTTTAAGTTATTTAAGTTTAAAATTTGATAAATCAAAAGAAAACGCCTGAAAGTATGCAATTGACATACTAAATATGTGATTACTTCCGGAAAAGTACAATTTTATGCATAAATTCCAATACTTATATAAGTTTTGATGGCAAAATCGGGTTTAGCGAATAATTGGCAACATTCATTCGAATATTCATTACATGTGCGATACAGCTACGGTAATCAAAGTTTAAAAGTGGCTTTGAAGTTCATCTATCACGCAATTTCGGGAAATATGGTGTGTATTGCAGAAATATGCGACTAATTGACTGTAAAACATGGTAACTCATCATTCAATAACCCTTATGATGGTCATTTTCTACAAATTGTTTTAAGTTTAAAGTGTTATTTAAAAAAATGGCCCTCACGTCGATCAATGTCACCCGAAATCACGGTAATTACTATTACTAATAATTCGCAGATTTGAACTTTCTGCGGTTTGTCAACCACAATCAATCTACCGCAGAGGGAATGCCTATTAATGACATCATAAAAATATCCCTCTCTTCAAAGCATCCGAAATCCAAACGTAAACGAAGCGAGCACGTTGTTTGCATACAAATCGTTCTACTATGCAATATATTTACACGTACGGCCTAATCCGACACTACACTACATAGACATCAATCAGCCACAAGTACACAATGCACGAACGGCAATCCGTAGCCTGTGTGATAATAATTGCAGCTTTTACCAACCCCCCCACAACTTGACAGATGAGCTCAGTTTCGCGTACCTACTTGCAAATCGCAGATGTCGCTACTGTCCTATATGACTTCTTCTGGATATTCTTCATAAATTCTCCTAGGATTTCTCCACGAATTTATGTGCCAATTCTGCTAAGATTCCTCTGGGAATTCTTTAATAATTCTTCAGAAAATTCTCCAAGATTCCATCTGGGAATTCTCTAAGAATTTCTCTGTGAATTCTTGAAGCATTTCTCTGGGAATTCTAAAAAAGCTCGTCCTCCCAATTGTCGTAGGGAAGTTCTTCAAAAGTTACTCCGGCAATACTCAAAAACCGCAACTGTGAATTCTATAATAATTGCTCTGAGAATCCTCCAAGATATTTTGGAATAGAATTTAGATTCTTCAAAAATTCTCTTGCGGATTCTTCAAAAAATCTTTCAGAATCTTTCAAAAATTCCTTCGAAAATGCTCCAAGACTCTATGGGAATTTTCAAAGAGTTTCTCTGAGAATTGTCCAAGCATTTCTCTGGGAATTCTCCAATAGATACTCTGGGAATTTTCTCAAGATTCGTCTGGCAGTTCTATTTATCCACGTATTTCGTTCTGCATGGATTGTTAAGGAGATTGTTCTATCGACATTCTTCAGAAATTCCTTGAATTGCTTGAAGTACTTGAAGTATTTAGTGTAAATGACTTTCAAGCATTCTTTTTTAGAGAACCTTGCAGACTCGAGTTGCTCATACAATGTACATAACATTCTACAACTCTCAAAATCGTAAGTTATGCAAAGATTTTTTCTAGAAACTCCTAAAACAGTTCTAAAATCATTATTAGACCAATTCCTGACTAAGTTCCCGAAGAAATTCTGAAAAGATTCAAAAAAGAATTATTTCACAAACTCTTGAATCAATTTTCGGAATCTTGGAGAAATGTCCGATGCAATTCTTGGAAGAACCCCAGAAGGTAATAGTGGGGGAATTCCCGATGGAACTTCTGTCCTGGAGGTTTGTTGATTCTCGGAGGAACTCCTTAGGGAATTGGGAAAACTCCTGACAAATCCCCTGAAAATTTCTGACGGAATATATTGGGTTTCTCATTAATGTTTAGACTACTGTGATAATTTGAAAACCCACTGAATCATCATTTTCCAGCGATATTTCACACTAATCAAACTTATTTTGTTTGCCTGTTGTGCATCCGACGCCCCTGTCATGAACTCAACCAAACTTGTGTATGCCAGCCGCTGCGAAGTCGTGTGCGAAATTCGACTGTGATAATAATGAATTTCGGCCGAGTCTAAATGGGTGCAAATGTCGCAATAGGTAAGAACTTATAGAAAAATGCCGTTGATACTTTTGAAGAAATTATCGGTGAAAATTTTGGAGATATTTTAGGAGAATTCTAAGAGGACATGCTGCATGTAGGGGAAATTACCTATTCTCGGCCGTTTTGTTCTCTTCGTCTTGGGGGGATTTTTGAAACCAATTGAACTCAGAGTTGGTCTCAAATCCTTCCCAACTAAGCTGAATTACATGGCCAAGTTTCAGGCAATTTGGCTGACAAAAACCCCCCACGACGAAGAGAACAAACCTGCCGATAATACCCTTTGTCACCCTATCTTCAAAAAAACTTCTGAAGGAAGAATTCCTGATGCAATTATAGATCTTGGAAGATATCCCAGTGAAATTCATGGAGGAACTCCCGGTGAAACTTCTTCACGAATTTCCGGATGATCTCGTGGGGAAACTGCTAAAAAAAACTTTTTGGTGAAATTCCTGGAGTAAGTCCTCGAGGAATTGTCTATGCAAAAGGAGGTCTCGGAAGAACTTCTAGTGGACTTCTTGAAAGAACTCTTGTAAGTATTTCAGGAATTTCCTAACAAACTTATAGGTAAGGGAATGTGTGAAGGATCTTCCTCAAGAATTTTTGGAGGAATTGTTAGAATTTCTGTTTGAACTCGTGGAGAAATTTGCAGAATTAGAACTTCTTTTCTTGTTTTTGTTATTACGTTCCTATTGGAAAAGAGGCTGCTTTTAATTATTCAATAAACATTTTCGAAGTTATGAGACACATTTCTGACGAAATTGCAAAAATGTACACACTCAAAACACTTGTCACATCATGTGAAAAAGTTTCTAAAAAAAATCCTTGTTTATACGTACAGGAAAGGCCTTTGGGGCACGTTTTAACATTGAGTTCGTTCATACCTGGAGTTAAGTTTTGTTATAGTTGATTTTTGTTATATTTCTAAGGCGAGTCTACCGTCAGTTTTAGTATTACGCTATTCACTGATTCTAACGCGCATTTTATGCATTGCTATAAACAACAGTAACATCCTATTATATGAGCCAAATCCATCAACATTTTACAGCAGCAACAACCCTATCGTAGCCATATGGTCATCACTCATCACTTTCAAAGATTTCAAGATTTCATGCAGCAGTAATAGTCAGCCATCAAATCCCCATCGCTAACCTTGATCAATAATCATCTTCAAAGATCGTCTTGAGATCAGCGCAGCACTGCAACAGCGGTGGCGTGCAACGTGATCGCTACATTCTTCATCCGCTTCGACGCCCAGATCGCTCGCTCACCCACATCGTATTTTTGCATGCATCCACGTACTGACTGACATATCCCCTGTAATATCGCATACTTCTTCAAGTGCATCATTATCTACATAGGTTTAGGTATACAGCAGTACTGAAGGCGACGAATGGTGAAATATGGCAAACACAAACCGGTCGAGCGGATTATTAGTGCGCCAATTGTGTAAACAACAGTCGTGATGTGATCAGTTTAAACAGTGAAAAAAAAAAACAGTGCGCAGGATCACGTGTACCGTATAGAAGATTCACGTCCATATTCTCGCGTGGAACGAAAATACAACAAACCGATTATTGATGAGTAATCTTCCCCAGAAGGGACAGAACTTGCTCGACGGCGTCGACAGCGGTCTAATATGGTGACGACAATCAAGATCACCTGCGACGGAGTGTTTATCCAGTCCAATTCGTACCTGGCGAACGGCGGACATCACCACAGCCGGCAGCAGTCGGCATCGTCCGAACCGGGTGGTCACTCGTCCGGTAGCAATAGTAGCTCGTTGTCCAGGGTTTTCGGGGGACCGGGAAGTGATCACGGTAGTACTTCTAGTGGGGGTGGTGGTGGCAGTAGTGGCGGGGAGCACGAAGATCATCCAATGAATCGAGGATTCGCCAACGCCGGAAAAGATCGCGTCGATCGGGACGGAAACAATAATCGCGGGTTGGATCCTAGGACGGTTCTCAGTGATAATAACAATAACTTTCAGAAGATCGCGCGAAGACGATATCAATCGGAAGAAGTGCTCTCTCGGGTGCAAAAGTTTAGTGGTAGTTCGGATGGATCCGATACGGTGGATGCTACCGGCTCCGTGTATTACAACAGTAGTGCCGAATCGGATGACCAGTTTACGATCTCGTTTTTGAACACTCGTGGCCAGAACGGAAAAAGTCTACTAAACCAAAAGTTCATAGTGTACAATAGTAAGAAACCAAAACCGTCCAGTATCCTAACGCAAAGTGGTTACCACCATCCCAGCCAGTACCGTCAATTCCTGAACGGACGGCTCAAGCCCGCCTTTTCGACGTCGGTCCTAACCTCCCCGTCATTAGTGGCCGGGAGTAGCCCGGATCGTCCGTCCACCGCTACGCCACCGCCCGGCCTTACGATCGCCAAATCGACTTCGTACCTGCAGCGAACGGTGTCGCCGGCTCCATCCTCATCGGTGCTATCGCTGTCGCCATCCAGTGGATTCGCTTCGGCGTCACCGACGCCCTCGCCGGGATCGCTACCCACGACAGTGACAGCATCGGCCACCTCCAGCTCATCATCCAATCTTGGTCAGTAGGTCTTTGTTTTTTCATTATTTATTTTTTGCACCTAGCGCAATGTTTTGTCTTGGATATTCAAATTAGCATTTAACAATCCGCGCAACATTTTTGCATTAAGGCGAAACTGGAAGCATTTCCTCACTTTTTGGTTTTTGATTTTTTATTAAATAATGAAGCAATAATTTCAAAATCGGTTTTCGTGCACATGTAGAGTATGGGTCGTGGTATCTTCTGATTTTTTTTGTAGTGGAAAATGTTTTTCGTTTTTGCAGAAACCATTTTTGAACAAAATTTCACAAAAAAATGGTTTTCGCAAAAATGGAAAACATTTTCCACCTCAAAAAAATTCAGAAGACACCTTGATCCATACTTTACATGTGTACGAAAACCGATTTTGAAAATATTGCTTTGTTATTTTATAAAAAATCAAAAACCGAAAAAATGAAAAAAATGCTTCCAGTTTCGCCTTAATCCGATAGTCGGGTAGTGTGTGTTGTTAGACTCAATAATTTACCATGCAGGGAGAATAAGCTTAAGCAGTATATTTCAAAATTAAAATATGTTCCCCATTTTTTTTTGTAGAGGGCAGGTAAAATATAATAGAAACAGTGTGAAGTGTCATAATAAGTTATCGGTTAATTGGTTTATCAGTCATTCTCTACTAAAAGTGTATAGGAGTAGAGATCAAAGTGGATAATAAAATGCTATTGATCAAATACACTCCCGATCAAAACTTCAAAACATCAAAAACATGCCATTCGTTAGGCCCATATCCGCGCCAATTTGCGTCCGATTTCAAAACCCTAGATCACATTTAAAAGATAATAGGGGTACTCGGTACGGTACTCACTAAACAGATGAAATTGCTGCGTAAGCCATGATTTTCTGCTTGAAATATTTCAATTCATGATTTTGCGAATGAAATAATCAAAGATTGCCTTGGTGATCGCGACGTTTAATCAGTTTAATCAGTTTACGCTGTTAAGTGAATCCCCCTAATAAATCAAAGAAACTTTGAACATGAATTTTTCAAAAATATTTGTATGTAAATTCAATCCAAAGTTGCCAAATTTTCTAAAAAATGATTATAAACTTACGGCAGTGTCGCTGGAAATTGGGTCGACCAAATTTTAAGATGAGAGCGGTAATCTAATCTATTTTCTATTAGCTTTCAACTCTTTTCACAAAACTTAGCTAAAAAAATCTAGAAAAAAAGTTATTAACTAAATTAACTCTTGATGTCATCGACCAAAAGTCTGGGATCACCCCTAAAAATGATGTATCGGTCAAAAGTTTGGGGTCGCTATCGTAAAACACGGAAAAGTGATTTGTTGATAACTTTGTCATCTTTTATCCAATTTTAATTCTTCTTGGCTTATTTGAAACATAATGAATGGTACGTACTGCATGGACATTGAACCCCACATATTTGTTAAAATTTACATACTAAAACTTAACGTATAATTGCCTCATTTTTTAAATGAGGTGAAATCTTGTTAACATTACATAACATTTTTATATATACAAATCGTTGAATACGATAAATTAAAGACATCAAACGAAAATGTATTCAAACATCTTTGAAATGAGCTAAAAGGAATTAACATAGAACTATAGATGACGAACTCATCATCAAATCACTTTTCCATGTTTAACGAAAGTGACCCCAAACTTTTGGCTGATACATAATATTGAGGGGTGACCCCAAACTTTTGGTCGATTACATCAAGAGTTAATTTACTTAATAACTTTTTTCGTAGATTTTTTAGCCAAGTTCGGTAAAAAGCAGGTGAAAGCTAATAGAAAACAGGTTAATACCATTTTTTTAGAAAATTTGGCAACTTTGGGTTAAGTTTACATATAAATATTTTTGTAAAAGTTTCCCCTAAATCATGTTTAAAGATATTTCGACTTATTATCTTTTGAATGAGACCTAGAGTTTTGAAATCGGATGCAAACTGGTGGAGATATGGGCCTAAAAATATTACATGTTTTCGAGGAGGTGACCCCAAACTTTTGATCGGGAGTATTGTGCATCAAAATGCGTGAAGCTTTTGTCACAATTTATAAAACAAAAATCATGGCAAAATTAATTAGAACACTAAAAAGCATTTTTTAAATGCTCCTTAAGTAATTTTAGAGCTTCTGCTATTGAGCCAACAACCTTTTGTAAACAAACATGTTTCTATCGACTTGAGGCCTTTTGAACTCCACCCAAACACTCCACCACCACAAACAGAAAGCGCAAACATCAAGCTTCCTGGTAATGGTTGTGAGATGCGTGGGTGGATCCCAGAAAGCCCTAAGCCGACATAAACGTGTTTGTTTACGCAATGTTGATGTGGCCTTTTTAATTATTGGTCTTGAATTTGATAGCCAGCTACAACTGTATTTAGGTTGAGAATTCTCATAAAGGAAACCTCAAGGAGCTGTCTAACTAACAATGATTATTTTACTGATAATTCTCCAGGAATTCATCTGGGTATTCTCCAAAAGTTCTGGCAATCGTTCATCAATTTCTGTTAGAATTTTCCAAGAATTATTTAAGAATGTCTGCAAGAGTTATTGTGTGCATTCTTTAATATTTTTTTCTGGTTCTTCTCCATAGAATTATTCGTGAAACTATCAGAAAATTCCACCACGATTTTTCTAAAAAAAATCTACCAGAAATCTTCCCAGAGTCCGCTAAGAATACTTCCGGGAATTTCCCAACAAAATTCACCAAAAACTCCTTCGAGAATTCCTCCATGAATTATCCCGAGAATCCTCCAAAAGATTGCCAGGGAAATTCTCTAAAAAATCATACAAGAATCCCTCCGGGAATTTTCCGATAATTCGCCGAAGATTCTTTAAGAATTGTCCCGGAATATCTCTAAGAATTTCTTCGGAAATTCTGTTAGATTCCATTAGAAAATCCTCCATGAATTTCCTTGGGTCCTTCTCTAAGAACGCGTCCAAGGATTTATTTTCCAAAAACTCATCTGAGAATTATCCAACTCTTCCTGCTTGAATTCTCCAAGAGTTCCTACGAACATCCTTCAAGAATTTTCTGGAGCTCTTCGTGAATTCCATCGTGGATTCTTGAAAAATTATCCAGGAGCTGCTACGCAATTCTTCAAGAATTCTTTCGAAACTTCTCCAAGCACCTTCCGGAAATTCGAAAATCTACAGATAGTCTTTTTTTCGGGAATTTTGCAAGAATTTCTTGAGGAATTCTTCATGAGTTCATGTAGAATTTTACAAGAGCTTCTATATGAATTCCTCTGGGAATTATTCATATATTCTCCAAGGAGTTCTGCATGAAGTCCTCCGACAATTTAGTAGGGATTCCTCTGGATTTTCTTCAAAAAATCCTTTGATAGTTCTCCAAGACTCTCTCTGGGAATTCTCTATGAGTTTCTCTGAGAAAGTCAGCAAAAGCTTCTCTGGGCATTCCGCCAATATTCGCCTGGAAGTTCTCCAAAAGTTTCTCCGGAAATTCCGGCAAAACGCATTAAGGATACCTGTAAGATTTTCACTGGATGTATTCATGCAAAAATTCTCCAAAAAGGCTCTCGGGAGTTCCTTAAGAATTCTTTGGAAATTTGCCAAAAAAAATCCTGGAATGTCCTCTAGAATTTTCCTTGGTATTTCCAAGAAATCCACCAAAAAGGGACCCCGGAACGTCTCCGCGAATGGCTTAGAACTTCTGCAGGAATAATTTTAAAAAATCCACTAATACATCCAGAATACGTCCGGAATTTCTCCAAGATACTCTGGAATTTCTCCAGAATTCACCTTGAAGCTCTTCATTGAAAAATTCTTTCGGAAATTCCCCAGGAATGCCTCATGTGTTTCCATGACAGCTTTTCATAAATTATCTCGGATTTTCTCCACTAAGCTCCAGGAAATTTTTGAAGAATTTCTCCGGCTACACTTCAACAATTCCTTCGGACATTCTTCAAAATTTCTGTTCCACCGCTTTTTAATAAAAACTCCAGGCAATTTCACGAAACATTCTCTGATACTTTTTCTCCGAGAATCCATAAAATCTCACGGAAACTCTTCAATAACTTAAGTGAAAATTCTACAAGAGTATTTTCTGGAATTCTTCAGGAATTCAGAATCTTCGGAATATCTTCATAAATTACTCCTAGAGTTTTCCAAGGTTTTTGTCGCTATTTTCCAATAATTACTTTGGAATTTCTCTTAGAATAACTTTTAAAAAGTTATAGAAATTCCTTTAGGTGTTTTTTGAAAATTATTTTGGGAATTTTCCTAAAATTCTATCGGGGTCTCACCAATTTTGTATTCGAAAAATCCGCAAAAACTTTTTTTTTCTTGAAATTTATGAAGTCATGGCTAGTCATGAAACTTCTTCTTCTTCTCTATGGCTCTACGTCCCCACTGGGACTTGGCCTGTCTCGCTTCAACTTAGTGTACTTTGAGCACTTCCACAGTTATTAATTGAAGGGCTTTTCTTTGCCTGCCATTGCATGAATTTGTATATTGTGAGGCAAGTAACAATGATAAACTATGCCCAGGGAGTCGAGAAAATTTTCCCGACCGGAACGAAAATTGAATCCGCCGTCTCCGGATTGGCGATCCATAGCCTTAACCACTAGGCTAACTGGAGACCCCGGCTAGTCATGGAAGTATGGCTGAACAAAATCTAGGAGTAATTCTCGAAAGTAGACATCTATGAACGTTGGTAGAGGTGTAGCCAATGCAATGGTTTTACTAGTAAACCTTCCTACCGAGATTCCGGAAACATTTTCAGTTGGGGAAAGAAATTCAGAAACTCTAAACATTTTCAGCAGGACGTGTGTGTCTATTGTCTGGCATAATTTCTGTAGTTTTGTTATAAAATTAATCCATACATAAATTATAAATTAGCAGGAGGAAGTTAAGAAAATAATGAAAGAACACGGTGAAGAGAATCGCAAGCGAGAGACTGTATTGAATAGCAAAATCACAACGACTATTTTCTTACCTAATAAAAACTCTTACCGTAAAAAATGAGCCATCCTAGGGTACACAGATAGCACTACAGATATGCCAGCATTACTACTGCATTCCATTCGATGCGTTTTGTCTTACGAAAGTAAATCGTCATAGGCATGGCCTATCGAGCAGACAATCTTCTGAGAATTCTTGTGAATCTGAGCGTTCTAATTGCGCAGTTATATAGCAGGGTAGATGAACTAGTTTCGAGCATTGCTTTTTATCATTAACGAAGGAACACATAAAAAGTAAAGCTGAAGCCTTTCATTTACCATATTGTGAACTCCCAATTTTCTGTTTTTTTTAACTTTCATTGGGGTGACCAACACTAATGCAAGCACCCTAATTCTGGTGCTGGTGCACTAGACATACTAAAACCATTTTAATAGACTACGTTCAGCTCAGTCACACAGTGAGTGAGCGCGCACAAAACAGCTTCCGCGTTGATCGGTAAATAAGTTCTTATTCTTGTGCCCAACCCGACCCAGACCAGGCCAGACAAACAGACGTGCCTACGTACATAAGCATCAGCCAGTGCAGTGACTCAACGGTCATGTTTCTCCCAGCAGCAGTGAATTACGACCGACCGGGATGGATTGATGCCGTCGAGCCGGACGACCAGCAAATGGGAGGAAACCGGGAGTTTATTAGTTTTTCCTATGGTCCGATGGATGTCGGGTAAATGCTGAGTTAGTAATGAACTCGATCCCAGTTGTTTCGGGGAAATTGTAGTTTTATTGGGAAATTTATGCCAGCCCTTGTTTGCAAGGAAGAACGAGTAAACAAATTTGCAGGCGCGCTCCGTATGACCCGGAGATTAGCAACAATGGGTAATGGATAGCCATACTTTTACCGAGTTTCATGGTGAGATTATCATTTAATGCAAATTTTCGGGTTGCTTGCTTTCCATCGTTTTCTCTTTTATGGTAACAGGCGGTAATTGCAGATTAGGTATGGTTGTGAAATGAGCAATGCTGCGTTTATGTCAGATCTTGGCAGGTGTATCTCGAAAGGCATCTTCATTGGGATATTTTGTTTTTAATTATAGTAATGATAGGTAGTAGCGTCAGACATAGATAAGCTTTATCTAACAAAGAGCCGAAAGACGTTTCGCCAAATGACAAATTACGAAATGGACAAGTTTTCATAATGACACCATTTTACTACTTTGAGATTTATTTATTTATTTATTCATTATTACTGTCAACAGGTAAAATACACACCCCAATGACAAATACTTAATATTTAACTACTTAAAACTAACATAAAATCTTCTTAAATCTACTCTTATTAACTGCACGGGAAACATGAAAATCAAAAACCTCATAACATCTATTGAAAACACTGCACATACTTTGAAACGGTTCGTTAACAGCATAGTTGGTTCTAGAGTAATTCAAACTTAAAAATGAGTGCGACCGTAGATTACGTCTGCGAGTATTTATTTTAATTTTCCCAAGTAACTCAGGACAGTCGATATTATTCTGCAAGAGATCACCGATGAAACATGATTTGGCAACATTTCTCCTTGCTTGAAGAAGTTCCAGGTTAATGAGCCGACAACGGTCTTCATAGCTGGGCAAGTTAAAAGGATCTCTCCAGTAAAGAAATCGGAGGGCGAATCGAACGAATTTGCGCTGTATTCCTTCGATTCGTTGGATATCAGTCATGTAGTACGGTGCCCAAACTACAGAAGAGTATTCTAAAATAGGACGAACCAATGAGCAATACAATGCTTTCAAGCAATAAACATCCTTGAATTTTTTTGCGAAGCGAAAAATGAACCCTAATTGAGAGGAAGCCTTGGACACAATATACGACACGTGATGTTTGAAGGACAGTTTGCTGTCTAGCATAACTCCCAAATCTTTAACTGAAGTCTCACGCTTTAAGGCTCAAATTAGAATTGCATATTATTCAAAACTGAAAAAGCACTTTTCTCCAGAATGACGAAAAGGTGAACAAAACCAGCGTGTCCAATTGTCATAATTGACTAAATAAACAATCGGACATTCTTATTTTCTTCGATTTGTGGATAATTTTGGGAAAAAGTGCTTTTTTAGTTCTGGAACATTTGCCATTGTCAATTGAGCCTTAAGCTAGTATTATCTAAGTGGTAGTTGTGTTGATACGGCAAATGCTTTCGACCAAAAGAAATAACCGAACATTTCGAAGCATTCAATAGCATCCGATTACGATGGCACCAATCAGCAAAAGTCTGAAGTTCCTGCTGCAGGAAAGATGTATCATTTGGAGTTTTAATAACCTGGTAAAGCTTCAGATCATCAGCGTACGATAATGTTAAACATTTCAGGATAAAATTGACATCGTTCATGTACATCAAAAACAAAAACGGTCCAAGATGGCTTCCTTGTGGGACACCAGAAGTGACCAAAAATGGCAGTGATACATGATCACCAATTTTACCTGACATACTACGACCAGTCAGATAAGAGCGAAGCCAGTTGAGTGAATTGCCATCGAAACCCAATTTTTCAAATTTGGCATGGTTCATTTTGTCGAATGCCGCGGAAAGGTCTGTGTAAACAGCGTCCACTTGATGACCCTTTTCCATCTCACGGAGGATGAATGAAGTGAACGTTGCCAGATTGGAAGATGTTGATCGCTTGGGCATGAATCCGTGTTGGTTCTTCGAAATATAATGTGCACACTCATGAAACAACTTATCGAGGACAATTAGCTCAAACAACTTGGAGATGGCGCTCAGCGAGGCAATACCACGGTAATTAGCTACGTTCGTTCTGCAGCCTTTCTTGTATACGGGAAATACGAAGGAGTCTTTCCAGCAGGCCGGAAATTCCCCAGTAGTTAGCGACTTGTTGAAAATTCCGGCAAGAGGTGTCGCCAAAGAAGTAGCACATCTTTTAAGTAGAAGAGATGGAATACAATCCGGACCACATCCTGTCGATGACTTCAATTTTCTCGAAGCACAGATGACTGTATCGGAAGTAATGGAGACCTGGAAACCTGGATTAGGCAGGCGCGGGATGGTGGAAGTTGTAGTGTTGATATCCTCGGCAGTAAGTACTTCGTCGGTGAACACGCTTCGAAACTGGGTACGGAACATATCTGCTATTTCTGTCGTAGAACACACATCCACACCTACTCCAATGGACATCGATGCCGGTAGACCTGTTTGATTCCGCTGATCATTCACGTAACGCCAAAAACTCTTAGGGTCTGACTTGAGGCGGCTTTGAATCTGGATTTGTTGTGCGTTGTACAGATGATCATTGAGCCTAGAATACGCTTCGTTGGCGTCAGAGTACGCGATTCTAGTTGTGTCAGAACGGTATTTACCTTGCTTTCTAAGCGCTGCCCTCTTAAGTCGCTTAAGGTGTTTAAGTTGCGAGTTTGACCAGGTGGGTTTCATTGGCTCAGTTCGAGTTCGAAGCGGCACATACTGTTGAATAGCATAGAGAAGAATACTAGATAATGACGAAGCAGCATGATTTACATCGTCATCGTGAAGCAACTCGGTCCAATCAACACCTTGAAGAAAGGTATTCATGCCAACAAAGTCTGCCTTACGAAAATCATAGAAAACGCTCTCTGTGGTGTCGTTGAACTGAAGCAAGGTTTTGTTTTCCACAGTAATAAGCAGAGCTGGGTGATGCCGGCAGTCTTTAACTAAGGCAGATGGCGCTCGTAAGACGGCGCAATGTTGTGACAAATCTTCGCTGATAAAACACAAATCAAGAGTCCTTCCGTTATCGTTTTTGATTGAGTTGAGCTGCTTCAGCCCAGCGGTGGAGTACGCGTCCAGCAGGTTTCGTGAAGTGAGCGACATGGACGAGTGCGCAGGGTTGGGGAAGTAGGTTTCCATTGAATCTTGTTGCCAGATGATCCCACTGAGATTGAAATCACCAAGAATGAGTAGGTCGTCCTTAACGTCCATTTGGGAAACGATCCAATCCAGAGAACCAATATGTTTAGAGATTACGACATCGTTGGTCACCATGTCAGGCGGAGTGTATACCACACAAACAAAGATGGTATTGACTTGGGTGGTTATCGCTACCCACAGATGCTCAACCACAGAACACTCAGGAGGCTTTAGGATGCGCGATTTGAAGCGGGAACGAATGGCAAGCAAGACACCGCCGCCGGAGTTCTTGCGACTGTTTAAAGATGATCGATCTTGACGATAGACAGAATAAGTGCTATCAAACAGTTGATTTGATGGAGTATTCTCATTCAGCCACGTTTCGGTGAATACATAAACATCGTAACTTGCGTCACTGCATGCGAGCTTGTAGTCTATTATACTGGTGTTAATGCCTCCAACATTCTGGTAATAGACCAGAATTGACGATGTGACAGGTGGGGTGGCAAGACTGGTGAACGAAGTCTGCATGGCGTGTTCTGGAAGAGCGGTAGACCTAACAGAAGATATACTGTTCGGATGGTGGAAAAACTTGCCTGCTGGAAGGGTTTGGAAGACCCCTTCTCCTTGCTCATACACAGGACCGGGATGGCTGCAGGTCGCTGGCAGGAGTGGCTCGACTGTGATGAGGGGATTGAGGTCTTCCATGGAGCGAGCAGGCGTGCATCCCGGTGCCGGAACATCAGTGGTGCCGGAAACACGATAGGGGCTACGGACAGGAACAGCATCAGAGCATACAGAGGTTTTGTATTGAGGGTACTTGCCTGGTTGCACAGGCTGGAAGACCCCACGGCCGGACCCAAACACAGGACCGGGGCGACTGTAGAACGCAGGCTGGATAAGCTCGACTGTGTTGGGGGGCTCTGGGGCTTCCACTGTACTTAATTGTTTGCGTCCCGGGTGTTGATACGTATTGGCCGCTTTAGTGACTTCAGTGGATATTGGAGGAATCAGTTCGGGGGAGCTGTGGTGTGGAACGACTTCAGAGCGGATACATTTCATATTGAGTGGGTACTTGCCTGGTTGCACAGGCTGGAAGACCCCACTGCCGGTCCCAAACACAGGACCAGGACGACTGTAGAACGCAGGCTGGATAAGCTCGACTGTGTTGGGGGGCTTAGGGGCTTCCACTGTGCTTAATCGTTTGCGTCCCGGGTGTTGATTGGTATTGGCGGATGTAGTTATTTCCGTGGATGCTGGAGAAATCATTGGGTATTCGGAAGGCGTGTGGCTGAACCGTTTTTTGGATTAAGCTCGAAAGGGCGAACAGTAATTCCATCTGGCCAATACCAGGCGTCGCCGACGACTCGTGAGATATCGTGTTTCCTAATATATTGTTCGAATTTTGACAATTTTCACATATATTTTAAACCTGTTCACTTTGAAACTTTTTTTTCTGCTTCTCCTTCTTCTTCTTCTTCATGGCTCTACGTTCCCACTGGGACTTGGCCTGCCACGCTTCTACTTAGTGATCTTTGAGCACTTCCACAGTTATTAATTGAAGGGCTTTCTTTGCCTGCCATTGCATGAATTTGTATATTGTGAGACAAGTACAATGATACACTATGCCCAGGGAGTCGAGAAAATTTCCCCGACCGAACATTTTTACAGAAATGCTTTGAAAGATCGTTAGAATATAGTTAGAACAATATTCTACAACTTTGCCGAACACACTAGGGTATTAGAATTGCGTATTTCAAAGTTATTCAGCAAAATCACGAAAAACACAACGTTTTTATGAATTTACATATTTAAGTCATGCATATTTACATTTTTTACGTAGCTAATTCAATTAGATATTATTCCTATGTGTATGCATAATTTTTGTGTAAGAATTCGTTTTCATTGACTAATTATCAAAAGTTTGCCAAGTTGTTACTAAAAATCGGACAGAGTTGCCAGCACGAATCAAAACAAAGTTACCCATGATTAAGGTGAACCATCAGATAATACAAATATGGCTGCCACAATGGCCGGCTTGATCCCCTACAAGTGAGAAAAGCCAAGATAAACAAATGAAGCTTGGTTCTATGGCACGTTCGTCATTCGTGTCTCACAATTTTTGTATGCAAAATCGATTTTTTTTATCTGTATTAACGAGATTTTTAGCCCTGGGCTAGTTCATCTCGGGACCCACACTTTACTTCCCTTCCGAAGGAAGGGCCGTTAGTCGATATCCAAGTTTCCATATTTACTATATGTGTAAGGCAAATTTATGTTACGTGTCATGCAATCACACTGACTCATATTGAATTAGATTATGTATAATGGAAGCATACTTGAATTATTTGATTTATATGACGTCATGCGAACTTCAGCTACATTCCACTAAATTTACACATTTCTTGCCAACTGTATAATGTCAACCAAAAAAAAAACGATTATGCAGAAAAACTGGTTTACATTCAATAGCACTCATCAAAGATTTTTTAGCAGCCCAACCCCTCACGATTCAATCAAACTGTCTATTATCAACTGAACCATATCATTAAAACATAACAAAAGAGTAGCATTTGATGGGAAACGTCAACATTGCACAACATGAAATAAATGTGCAGAGTAGAAATTCACACATATATACATATTACTAATGTCTGCATCACATTATATTGGTTTCTGCTAAAATTTCTCGGTCGAACATATCTCGGTAATCTGAGATTCGGACGTCACCAACACTAGCCGCAAACAAAAAATACAAATTTTCCGGGTTGCATATTTTTCTCTCTGTCAATTATATCAGAGCTTGATACGACCACCAATTTCCATACGCTGTCGTCCATATATGCAGCAGCCATCGTTCAGAGGAGCAACGAAGCACAATCCTACCTTTTCTGTTTCTTTCGTTAAGTTTCCATTCAGTCAGGTTGGTCGTTTGCTCTTTTGCATCTCTTTCCCTATTTGTGTGCTGATTATCGTTACAGCATACTTACTACAGACATGCAGGAAAGATTCCGCTAAACAAAAGTGAAACACCATCATACGTACGACGAAGCTACCTTTGGTGCACTTTTCCTTTTGGAACCACTGTTGCTTTCTTCTCTATCCAGCCAAAGCTAAGTCTCTAGAGTGGGAAGAAGGTTTATAAGAAAGGGGAGCTCATTGCCTGGGAGTACATAAATACACCAACTATGATAGCGATCACCCTTTCGAAGAAATCAGACACCGGAACCGGACCTGGAAACTATGAAAGACCTAACTGGATTGTTGGTAAACACAAAAGATGTCTGCTCGAAAGAAAACTTCAACTTTTGTTAGTAGTTGCAGTTAATTATTTCAATTTGATTCATGCATGATATCGAGATAACTATCGAGTTGATGAAAGCGACAATTTACATGCAAATGTCGTCTTCTTTAAGGGGAACAATCCAGCTGGCAGCTAGAGCATCTCTTTTAGTAACACGGAGCGTAATTGCGTTGGAATACAACGAAACTACAATTTGCTATGAATTTTATGATAATAAACTTCACTTTTAAACTTTAAACTTCTTCATGATTTCACCACTATTGACTTGAATGATTCGTTTATATTTTCTATATTATTGTAAAAATTGTTAGATTTGAGTGAAATCCCGAACACTCAACAAAAAATCGAAGCCGAAGATTTAGTAATTCCAATGTATGTTCTATTCAACATGTAAATAAACAGCGCTTCAATTTTCTGTTTGGGTAGGATGAAAATGGAAGCCACATGCTTAATAAGGGAACCAATACCCTATATACAACTTTGCAGTTTTGTATGGTAAAAGAAAAAGTTTACAATTATTGACCTCTACTGTATGTGACCTCGTGGCGTCGACTGTTAATGTTCACAAAATTTGTACCAGTACGTAGCTCTAAATTGAACACCAGATCGGTCCAACTGTAACCAATAAACACCCGAGCAAACGTCCCTCCAGGTAATGGACAAAAAAATACTAACGAACTGCGCACAAACAGTACGGCGGCGATGATGAGGGTTCACTTGGAGGAACTGAAATGACTGACAGCTCAATACGTCGATGGCAGGTTGGAATTGTTTGGTTTTCCCCCTTGCTGCTGCTGCTGCGCTGCCCCAACTTCCTTTCGGACTGGCGGGCTTCTTATATTAGCGCTCGAAGAGCTGAGCGACGCAAAACTGACACAAAGTGACAAATGAATGAATTTTTTGGCCTGGGCGGCTACGGTGTGCGGTACGGAAAGGACGTGAACAATAGTCTCAGTCTGTTTTTTTTTTTGGATTGTGAACAGCTTGGGTTGGTCCCGAGCCGCCACTTATGGGCATTGTATTTGGATATGGATCACTTGAAAATAAATTTATTTACTTTGGCGTGCCCAAACTGGCCACTTTGAACTCGAAGGCATTTGTCTGGCGATATGGTTGGGTACTTGCTTCAGGCAGTTGATTAACAAGATCTATTCTAGGGTCTCCAGTTAGCCTAGTGGTTAAGGCTATGGATCGCCAATCCAGAGACGGCTGGTTCGATTCCCGTTCCGGTCGGGAAAACTTTCTCGACTCCCTGGGCATAGTATATCATTGTACTTGCCACACAATGTACAAATTCATGCAATGGCAGGCAAAGAAAGCCCTTCAATTAATAACTGTGGAAGTGCTCTAAGAACACTAAGTTGAAGAGAGGCAGGCCAAGTTCCAATGCGAACGTCGATGAACGTTGATGAAAAATTCACTAAAACTTGTTCGCTTAGTGAAAAATAGATAAAAAAAAAGTTCATATCAAATCTCATTTTCCAACTCCTAGAACCTAGAATTAATAATTACACAATTTATTTAGTCCAAGAGTGCTCATTGCTCAAGTGCTGGATTGAAAATTTTCTTTTAGCAACCCTCTTTAGAAACATGCCCGTGCAGCCTCCGGCTTAGAATAGAACTACGAAAACGAAACCCCTATTCCGGGGTAAAAGACCACCAAACAGGGAACCCCAATTTAAGGTGTGAAGCGACCCGTGCTGATGGATGAATGGTTGGGGGAGTTTAAAAATGCACGATCTTTAAGGTGAAACATCAAGAAATCCCATTGCAATTTTGCATACAAACTTTAGAGGCACAAATCTGACGAACGAAGCATCAAACCAAGCCGCACTTGTTTATCCTGGCTTTGCTCACTTGCAAAAAGAGACAGCTTTTCCAATTCTAGAGTATTTGTTTACGAATTTTCAAGATTGGTGCTCTTGAAAACGTGAGTAGGTGATTAAGTCGGCCATTGTGGCAGCCATGTTTGTGTTCTCTGAAGTTTCTCCTTAAAGGAGCTCGTAGCGTTTCGGATTACCCTACGGTGAAGAATCTACCAATCCGAACCCTATCGACATCCGGATTGTCAAGCTGGGGTAATGTGTTTTGGACCAAACTTTTGGTAATAAGGATTCATGATACAAAGTCCTTGTTACTGGGGAAAGTTTCTAAAATTGCATTTATTCTTCCTTGCTGACAGCTGAATACTCGGACTTTGCCTACACTTGATTTTAGGAAAACAAACATGCTTTACGTATCAAATTGCGAACTAACTTTTTGTGAACTGATAAGTACTGGTAGCTCAAGGACTCACGTGAATTCTAATCAATCATTTTCCACAGACACCGCCTACTTTGAAAAATCATAACTCAAGAACGAAGCATCGTAGACACGAGACACGATAGTACGATGCTTCGTTCTTTAGTTATGATTTTTTAAAGTAGGTGGTGTCTGTGGAAAAAAGTTGTTTTCCGGAAAATTAGGCGACCCTGATTTTTTTATCAATTCAGTTCTTGTTCATATATATATGAACCCTACCTGTGAAAAAAAATCATTAAATTCTGAGAACCTTCGTACCGTAGGGTGGCGAACCACTTGGGCAGCGGCCGGTATTTTGGGCAGTCTTCGCTATAACACAGTCAATTCCAAACCAATTGACTTGAAATTTTGTACAATGCTAGATACTATACGTATCTCATCGCGTTCCAAAAATTGTGTGAATTGGTTCAGAATTGGCTGAGTTATAGCAGAAAAGTGCCCAAAATAGGACCCCTGCCGAGATGGTTCCACTCCCTATCGTTGTACGGCAATAAAAAAATCCCAACATCAACATTTCTCTTCTTTCTCCAACAACGCTACAGCCGACCGTCTCTATATTGCTAACAAACCCAGTCGCGGTGAATGTATTGAAAATGGTGGCACCTCCCACCACACGTTTTCTTTGCAAATCTCCTGAGCAGCCCAACGTATGTTACCAGTCGTTCCGATGCAGAACTATGTCACTCACTGCTGGATAAACACGAGTGGGACGATTTTCACGAAGTCCGTTCAGCTGCTTGGTTTCGCCGATGATATTGATATTATTGCTCGTAAATTTGAGACGATGGCGGAAACGTACATCCGACTAAAGAGTGAAGCCAGGCGTATCGGATTAGTCATTAATGTGTCGAAGACGAAGTACATGATGGCAAAGGGCTCCAGGGAGGAATCACCGCGCCCGCCACCCCGAATTCATATCGACGGTGATGAAATCGAGGCGGTTGAAGAATTCGTGTACTTGGGCTCACTGGTGACCGACGACAACGACACCAGCAGAGAAATTCAGAGGCGCATTGTGGCAGGAAATCGTGCCTACTTTGGACTCCGCAGAACTCTACGATCGAATAAAGTTCGCCGTAACACGAAGTTAACCATCTACAAAACGTTGATTAGACCGGTCGTCCTCTATGGGCACGAAACATGGACCCTACGTGCAGAGGACCAACGCGCCCTTGGAGTTTTCGAACGGAAGGTGTTGCGTACCATCTACGGCGGAGTGCAGATGGAAGACGGGACTTGGAGAAGGCGAATGAACCACGAGCTGCATCAGCTGCTGAGAGAACCAACCATCGTCCATACCGCGAAAATCGGGAGGCTACGGTGGGCGGGTCACGTCATCAGGATGTCGGATAGCAACCCGACCAAAATGGTTCTCGAGAGTCATCCGACCGGTACAAGAAGACGTGGAGCGCAGCGAGCTAGGTGGGTCGACCAAGTGGAGGACGATCTGCGGACCCTACGCAGAGTGCGGAACTGGAGACAAACATCCATGGACCGAGTGGAATGGAGGCGGCTACTATGTACAGCAGAGGCCACCCCGGCCTTAGCCTGACCGATCTGATCTATCTGCTGGATGACTGTCATCTAAATGCGGTTAAAGCTTTGTTTTTCATCTTGTGGTTGAGACAATCGCTGCTGTTGAATGGGGTTGACTGTCTTGAACGAGGGTTAGCTTAAGTGACTTTGGCGTGATTTGATTCTATATTGATGGACTGTGTTTATGTTTTGAAGTGATGGCTAAAGCGAGTGCCGTTCGACATTATCCATCCTGAAATTGCACTACTCTGGTGCAACTTATTAACTTACAAGTGCCCCTGCAGCCAACTGTTTCGCGTTGTTTCTTGATTTCGTTATAGGGTAGAAACACTAGAACTCGCCTCCTTAAAATTCTGCTGTAATCTTCGCCACTTCATACTTAAAAAATGAAAATTGTATGGAGGGTGCGAAGACTAGAGCAGTGGTGAAGTCTAATGCTTTTACCCTACTTGAAGGCATTTATTTGATAACTAATAAAGCTATATTTTATATATTATAAAAGATGTGGTTTACAACGTGCATCAGTAATATTATGCATAGAAGCATCAGGTATTTTTTGATGTTACTCTGTTTTAAGAAGCACAAGGAAATCAAATATCACTAAACAGGGAAGCGGAGATGCCATATTTATCTGTATTATGCAGATTTTCGAGCATTCGTACAGATTTTTTGTGCATGTAGAGTTGTTTTTTTTTTTGTATGAGATACATATTTTTCATACATATTTTGTTGGGATACAGATTCTGTAAAAAAGTCGCACAGATTAAAAAAAAACATCTGGCATCCCTGATGGAAAGCAAGGTTTGGTGCCAGTTCAGACATAATGCTGCAAAAAAGAATAACGTGAGTGAGAAATGGACATATTGGAGTGGAATAAGCAAAAAAACCTAGTAGTAGGAGTCGTGAGTTCGAGTCTCATCGCGAGGACGAGTAACTGTTTCTCAAATTCCACCATTTCTCACTCACGCCAGTATTTGTAAAGTCTAGTTTTTGGAGTTAAGTAAGTGCTTCCATTTGGTTGGTTGGTTGATTGGTTGCACGGACTGGGGTATTTGTTATCAGTGATGAGATTCATGCATAGGGGATTATTTATAGTGTTTGTAAGGTGACATATTGTGTGGCGAATATAAAGTTCGCTTTGATTGCATAACTTGAAGGCGTTATTTACACTGTGCTGTGGAAGTTGGAAAGAAGGGAAACGACTTTTTCAATTCGTGTCTGGTTCTTGCGATGCCTACGAACATATGAATATGCATGAGTTGTATATGAAGAGAAGAGAGAGAAAGTAGATATGTAGAAAGATACAAAGTAGGAGGAAAGGGACGAGCCAGGGATTGCACCCTTGACCTTCTGCATACGAAACAGAAGCTGTAGCCACTAGACCACCAAACACCACACTAATGCTGAGTACAAAAACCAAAATTTTTCAACGTGTTGTACAAAATACAACAGCGAATTGCTCTAGGGTTAAAAATGAATGGCTGCGTTGTAAAATGGTGACTGACAGATGACTGAAGTTACGAATGGTAGAAAGAATTTCCAGCTACTGTTAAACCCCGATAATTCGACAATGATAGTAAATTGTAGTTTTTTGTCCCAGGTTCTAACGCAAAAAATGATAGCCTGCATGATATGCCTTTGAATTTGGTTAGATGACGCGTAGAAGATGTTCATATACTGTTTTCCCCTAAGTTCCAACTTCGTTCTTGCCTTAAAAGTGCACCAATGTAGGTAATAATTTTTCGACTCGTTTTTTTAGTACCGTCGTTGAGGGTGAGAATGGGTCAAAAAAGGATACTCACAGATTGTTTGTTAAATAACAAATGCAGTTGAAGTCGGAATAACTTTTTATTTGGTATGTATACTCTTCTATATGGTAATGATAGTTTAGCAAGAAAGTATCACATTATATGAATCGTCTACTAATCTACAAATGATTGAAAATTGACCCAATCTCACCCCTTAGAGGGGGTGAGAATGGGTCAAAGTGTTCAAAATCGCCTATCTAAGAATATAAGTTAATTTTATTGATCATATCCTGTAAACCTACTTAAAATACAATGTATCCATGACGAATAAAAACTTAGGTGATTTTAAAAGATGATTAATCCACCTAAAAGGGCTAATACGATCGAAAAAATGGTTGAAATTTGATAAAATAAAGTTTGTATGTTGTATCAGCATTTTTAGCCACCATAATCATCCTCATTTGAAGTTTTAACCACCATGAGAGGATGGGGGATAACAATGAGGGAAAGGCGCATTGAAAGATTTATTGAAAAAAAAAACATGACAGTTTTCGACGTTCGTTCGTTTTTCGAAATTTTGTCATGTTACCGGTTTTATGGCCCCGGTACTTCCTGGATGCCACTACCGTCTGGTAGTTTCACGATATTTCCTGAAAATTACAAAAAATGAGTGGAGAAGAAACACGCTGTCAAGTCTATTTTGTGAGCTTACGATATTGCAGTACACTAAAGATTAGCTGATGATCAGAGAAGCTGTCCAAACGCTTGGATTTATTGTTATAAATGATTTTAGGCACTAAACGCATGAACTCACTCGCTTGATACTTATTCGACATATTTTCGAAAAAAGCGTGCTTTTATGAAGATACGGTAAACATGGCACCACTCTGACGTCAAATGGGGACTGGATAACAAGTTGAATTTTCAGTTAAGGTTATGTGCACTCGATAACTTGCTTGACCCAATCTCACCCCCATTCTTAATATTTAGACACAGGGTCGAAAATATTGAATTTTTAAATAAAAAGTGCTTTGACAGCCTGCTTTTTTCGTTGCCTCAACCAGGTAATACCTATAGCTAACCACTTATAAGAAAATTTATGGTTGAGTACTTGTCTGAAACATAACGAAGGAGAATTTTTTTCAGAGTGATTTACTAGTAGTTCCATCATATAAGTTTAGTCACAAATTCAACAAAAAAAAACGATTATTGCTAAACATCGTATTCTGCATCATGACGTGTAAAAACATCTTCTGTTTGAAATAATATAAAGTTTTCAATATAAATTAGCGATAGTTGATGAGCTATTTCAAATTTTATGTTTTTCCGTTTTGACCCAATCTCACCCCCCCAGACCCATTGTGTCACCCCCATCGACGGTACTGTTAATTTTGTATACAGTTAATGTGTAGAGCCAAACAAGCAACAAAATACTGTCGACCAAAATGCAAGTTTATTGACACGTTCACCCCTGCTAAGCTGTCCGCTGGGTACCTTCGCTATGTGTTCATTTTTTTCATAGTTCGGGCTCACTGCTGAGCACCTCCATTGAGGAGTTTATTGTGCGTTTCAGTATTCATCAACGCTATTGCATGTTTATATGCACATTTTTTTCTGTTTTGACCGGGGGAAGTACAACCAGCAGCCGCTGTATGTAGGCGTAATAATTCCAATTTCTCGGTAACAAACAACTAATTACAGACCGGGCGGACGGCTGGCCGTAAATGGTGCGCATGGTGCGCATGTTGGGCATTGCACAGCTTATCCGACAATCATTCATCATAGATAGGAAAACCACGAATAATCTTGGCGGATCGGACGGAACATACGCGTCAATGAGGCATTTTACAAGCGTGTAAACTACCGCAAATGGAATTTGATCTGCTTTTTTCGCGTCTCTTGACTCCGGATGGTGATTACTAGTGGTTCGTACGAAATATTTCGCTCCGGAGCATAAACTTACACATAAATCTAATTCAATGCCCCGCACACCAACCGCCGGCCGAGCGAAGGTGTTGCGGTAATGGATCCATAATCAACAAATGCTTGACGGCTGCCTTACTTGTTGGTTGGTGGTTAGTTCCCTTGAAGTGCGTGTTTTTTTCTCTGCTACCTTCGGTCGATGTAGAGTTAAATTGTACATGGGTGCCGTTGAGCGTGCCGCACAAGGTTGAAGTGGCAAGTTTGTTTCTTGTTG
Source organism: Aedes albopictus (assembly GCF_035046485.1). Taxonomy (NCBI): domain Eukaryota; kingdom Metazoa; phylum Arthropoda; class Insecta; order Diptera; family Culicidae; genus Aedes; species Aedes albopictus. The sequence goes on along the minus strand of NC_085138.1, from coordinate 49,781,090 downwards.
CATACCTACCTAGTAGAACTTGGTTGATTAGACTGAAAGCTTGAACCCCAGAAGCCTTCAAGAGTTCTAGACATGACGATAGACTGAGCGAACTGGGCGGGTTAAAAGTTGATCATTGAATGTGTATCGGTGTGTAAAAGGTTGAAGTTGTTTTTACACTCAAGGATGAAAAGTTGTTTGATTTGTTTTAGTTGTTGTCCATTTTTGTTTCAAATGGTTGCAAAACAAGGCCATGTTGAGGGTGGCAGATTCAGGACGGTCAACAATTGAATCTTGTCGGATTTTCGAATCTGTTCAGACCCTTTCCTTTCAATTCTATAGATTTTACCGAAACTGACGTCTGCAACATAGGAATGCCGATTTGTGTTGGGGTGGTAAGGAAATGATGATGCAATCACTCGCCCACTGCAAATCGTTTGAACGAAACTTCTGAAATTGTAATGATATTATTTCTGCTAGCACCAGATGGGTTTGCTGTAATAACGCTATGTTCGATTCGAGCAAACAACGAAAACAGAGTAAGACACCTAGTCACATTGTATTGTCAATTATAAAACTTTAGCCTTCAAATTCCTCCGGTCCCTGTTAAGTGTAAAAGGTGTGCAATAGTACAGTATCCGATTTGAATGGGGTTTGCCGGATGGAATCGTGGTCTATGTCATATTTTATGGCAATCGTAAAATTTTGCAGTCACGCTACAACTTGTGCGCAGATTTTATTGACATGATGTAGCTAACTGAACACCTATGTAAATACGACCGAGAGTCGAACGTAGGCAGCTGTAACACGATCGTTTTACTCAATACTTGAGGTATATATAAATATTTTAAAATTTATATTTTAGTTTAAATATACATTATGTGAAAGATGATGTCGACCCATCTAGATGGAGGATTTGCATTATAAATTTGACCAGTATTCGCCTAGAATTGTTATACTTATTCTTTTCACTCAAAGTGCAAATTTTCGATATACCAATCCTTATGCCAATTATTTGAGAATCAGAACTCAACGTACACATGTACAGATAGATACATTATTTGTTAAATTAGGAAAAAAATCCACATCTTAGGTGAGATTTTGACTCACGACTCTTAAACGCTGCATTACCAACTAAGCTCTATATACATATGTAAAAGGAAGTGATTGTCATAGGAAATCGCGCCACTTGGGCGGTGGCTGCTATATTCTTCTGTTTTCCACTATAACTCAGTCAAATTTGAACCAATTGACACGACTTTTGGAATGTGGTGAGATAGGTATAGTATCTACCCGTGTACAACATTTCAAGTCAATTGGTTCAAAATTGACTGAGTTATAGTGGAAAACAGACGAATATAGAAGCCACCGCCCAAGTGGCGCGATACCATATTTGCGGTTGAGGGGAAAATGATGTAGATCGATGAGATTTGAATAATTTTAGCAATTAAAATGCCTTGTCATTGCTTAATTGAGTCGGTAGCTTTGTTGGCAAGCACTCGTGTAGCGTATAGGGGTTGTGAGTTCAAATCTCACCTGAGCTATGACTTTTTTTTTCCAAATTTAACCAATCATTTACCCATGTGTATATATGTAATTTGAGTAAACTGATACTTATTCTTACTTTTATGAACATATCATCTGATCTTTGTCAACTATTAGCAACTATTATACTAATTTTTATTTTTTTTTACTTTCTTTGCAGGTACGTTCTAAAGAATTTCTCCTCTCTTTTGGAATGGTAAATATGCGAGTTTAAAACATTTCATTTAAATTTATATTTTCCATATTGAGCCCGGGGCTAGTTCAACTCGGGATCTACGGCTTTTTATTTTTACGTTTCCACGTTGTGGAGAGCTCGGATATGGACCTAGTTGATCCATCTCGCTGGACCCACGGCTTTACTTCCTCCCGAAGGAAGTACTCACATTTTTGAAAGTGTGTCGAGAGTAGGTTTTGATTCCAGATGATTGACTACGCGTCACAAGTGTCGGATCATTTTGCGGTCTTCGTCAAAGTTGTTGGGCATACAATATTCTACAGGGGATGGCCAAAATGTTTGGGATAGGCAACTTTTTTTTCTCTCACAAAAAAGTTCAACATGCTATAACTTTTCATAGAGCGCATCAAAAAATCTCAAATTTTGACTGTTTGTCAACCTATTATATGTGCACCATTGGTACAAATTTGGGCTCGATTGATTAATCTTTTGCAAAGTTAGAACCGTTCGGGTAAAACACTATTTTTCAGACAACTCATTTTTGAGCTGTCATATCTCGGAAACCAGTGAACCGAATTGAATGAAATTTTGAACGTACACTAACAATATGTAAATGCCTCACAAACTATTAAAACATAGGTACTTTTTAAACGTTGAAAAAAGTTATCATGGATTGACACTTTTTGGATTTTTCTCGAAAAAATGTAATTTTTTCACATCAATGTTAATAAATTTTAGTGTTGATATCCAAAGATTTTCCACTTCTGTTTTCAAATTATCTCTAATCAGATATATTTGAGCCTATTCAGATTGAAGGAAGAACACATTTAATAATTTTTGTGTGGTATTGTAAATTTGACTTATTTTCCTCTATAGGGGTAAAAAATTCAACCCGGTATAACTTAATTCGCCGTGAGAAAATATTACATTTTATAACGTCGTATTAAGTATCAGTATATTGTTGATAAACGTTTAAAAATTCATTCAATTCGGTTCACTGGTTTCCGAGATATTACAGTTCAAAAATTAGTTGTCTGAAAAATAGTGTTTTACCCGAACGGTTCTAACTTCGCGAAATATCAATCAATCGAGCCCAAGTTTGTACCAATGGTACTAATATAATAGATTGACAAACAGTCAAAATTTTTGATGCACTCTATGAAAAGTTATTGCATGTTGAATTTTTTTGTGAGAGAAAAAAAGTTGCCTATCCCAAACATTTTGGCCATCCCCTGTATCTTAAAATAAAAAAGCGGTAATGATTTAACGCCACCTAGCATTGAAAATCTAAAACTTGTCTTTTCTGGTCGATTTTTTTCTTATAAAATTCAAACTCGTCCTGCACTCCTTTAGGCTTATTGAATTCCAACCGAAATTTTAATTAAGCTTTAGGGTTCAAAAAGGAACTAATCCAAAAGGTATCACCCGAACTTTGTCAAGTTCCAGGTTTGCCCAATAATGTTGATCCACCCTATTGTGGGGCTTTAACACTCTGTTCGCTGGTTCAATCTTCTCGCCTCTGTTCATGCTCTATCTACTTCTTTCAAGGCACCCGCTATACTCCACATTTCTTGATCAGTTTTTCAAGGAGTTCCGAGAATGTCTCCAGGAATTTCCCGGGAGTTCCTTCAGGATTTCTTGGGGAATTCTTTCCTGAGTTACCCAGGAATTCCTCCAGGAGTTGGCTGGAAACTCCTTGATGAGTTCCCCGAGATTTCTCCCAAGAGTTCCCTGGTAATTCCTCCAAGAGTTCTCCGGAATTCTTCCAAGATTTCGCCGAGAATTCCTTCTGGAGTTTCCCGATAAATCCTTTCCTTACCAGAAGTTCCATGGGAATTTCTCCAGTTTCCCTATAATTCCTCAACAAGTTTTACGGAACTTCAAGATTTCACCGGGATTTCCTCCAGGAGTTCCCCGGGAATTCCTGCAAGAGTTCCCCGGAAGTTGCTCCAGTAGTTACTTGGAAATTCCTCCGGCAGTTTTCCGGGAATTCTTTCAAGAGCTACCCGGGAATTCCTCTTGGAATTCCCTGGGATTCCCTCTAGGAGTTCCCCGGGAATTCCTTCAGGTGTTCCAGGGAACTCTTTCAGGAGTTTCCCGATAATTCCTCAAAAAGTTTTACGGAATTCCTCTTAGATTTCATCGGAAATTCTTCCAGGGGCCCCCGAGTAATTCCTCAAGAAGTTCCCTGGGAATTCCTCCTTGAGTCCCTCGTGAATTCCTTCAAGTGTTCCCCGGGAATTCCTCCAGGAGTTCCCCGGAAATTCCTCCAGGAGTTCCCCGGAAATTCCTCCAAGAGCTCCCTGATAAGTCCTCTTGGAGTTCTCCGGCGACTCCCTCTAAGAGTTGCCCGGGAATTCCTCCAGGAGTGTCCCTCGAATTCCTCCAAAATTTTCAGGGATATTTTCAGGAGTTCACGGTAATTCCTCAAATAGTTTTTTTTAATTCCTCTAAGATTTCTCTGAGAATTCTTCCAGGAGCCCCCGAGTAATTCCTCCAGGAGTTCCCCGAGAATTCCTCCTTGAGGTTCCCGGAAATTCCTTCAGAATTTCCCCGGAAATTCCTCCAGAAATTTCCCGGGAAATCCTCCAAGAGCTCCTCGGGAACTCCTCTTGGAGTTCCCCAGGCTCCAGGAATTTTCCTCGAATTCCTTCAGGAGTTTCCCGGGGATTCCTCCAGAAGATCCCAGATAATTCCTGCAGGAGTTTCCCGTGAATTCTTCCAGGAGTTCACAGGGATTTCATCCAGGAGTTCTCCAGGAGTTCCTCCAGAAGATCCCCGGGAATTCCTCCAGGAGTTCTCCGGGAATTCCTCTTGAAGTTCACTGGTGATTCCTCCACGAGTATCTCGGGAATTCCTCCATAAGGTACCCGGGAGTTTCTCCAGGAGTTCCCTGGGAATTCCTCCAGGAGAATCTTAAGGCATTCCTCCAGGAGTTCCACGGGCATTCCCCCAGAAGTTCCGGGGGAATTTTTTCAAGTAGTTTCTCGGGAATTACTCCAAGAATTTCCCGGAAACTGATACAGTAATTCATCCAAGAGAAGCCAAATCCAGAAGCTATCTAAAATATGGAAATTTCCTTCAGGAGTTCGTCAGAAATTCACCTAGGAGCTCCTTAAAAATTCCTCCAAGGATTTCTTGGAAATTCATCCATAGGTTCCTTGCTAATAGATCCAGAAGTTTGCGGAATTTTCAATGAGTTTTTTGATTTCTGTAGAAGATCTCTAGGAATCTTTCCAAGAATTTCTCTGTGATTCCTTCGAAGGAACTATCGTAGAACCGTTGGAGGTATTCCCGTAAAACTTGAGAATATCCCAGGGCAATCCTCGAATTCCCAGAAAGTCCTGGAAGAATCGCCTGAAGACTTTTGTAGAAATTCCCGAGTAACCTCTGGGTGAATTTCCGAGGAACTTCTCGAAGAATTCTCCGAAAATTTCTTGGAGAATTTTAGGGGAACTCCAGGAGAAAATCTTGGGAAACTCCTGGATAAATTCTCGGTAATCTCCTGGAGGAATGCCAAGAGAACTCCTGGAGGAATTCCTGAGGAACTCCTGGGGGAGTTCTCGGAGAACTCCTGTAAGAATTCTTGGACAACTCCCGGAGGAATGCCCAGGAGTGATTCCGCAGAGAGAAATCCAGGAGGGGTTTTCCAGAAGGAACTCCTGTAGGAGTTCCTTACAATCTTTTGTAGAAATTCCTTTGGAACTCTTGTAGAAAATTCCACGGAACTTTTGGAGATATTCCCGAGGAACTCCAGGATGAGTTTAGTGAGAAATTTAAGATTTCCATAAAAATTCCCGCCATTCTCAAAACACGTATCTTTCCTGCTGTGGTTACCTCATATCCAAAGAAGACTTTCGGTTTTCTTGGATAGACGTTAACGTTCTCGTTTGCGGCTTTCCATAGCTCTGTGCGGTTTTTGAGGTGCGAATTTCCCCAAAAAAGCATTCCGAGCCGTGCAACCTAAAACCTCCAATTGGGGGCACGCTTCAAACCTGCCATTTACAACACAATGGTTCACCGACACGTTTTCACTGGCGGCGGCGGTGCACCAACAACGACGACGATGACAACAACCACGACGGCTGACGTTTGTTTACCCGCAGATAATAAACCAACCAGCCAGCCCCAGCCAGCAGCACGAGCGGATGCGGTTGCAGCAAACCAAACAAATGCGCACCGCGCCGCGACCGCGATGAACTCATTTGCAAATGAAAAGATGTGGTGGCTTTTGACAGCCTCTGCCCCTGCGAAGAACTGTGTGCGCCGCGGCCACGATTGACGATGACTTCGGTCTTTGTTGCGGAATGCACGCGCTACTACTTTTGACTACATTAGTTACTGGTAGAGCTGCAAAAAGTCACATTTAGCTGAATTAAGTTTAAACAACGGATATTTTAGTTTTTGAGTGGAAAATCCTTAACAATATACATTCATTTCCTAACGTGATATTATTGTTTTGTTTGATATAAGAGATAAAAGATCTGGAAATAACATCTAAAACATGTTCCTGGAACGTCAGAACAATATCAAAATTTGATATTTCAAGCTCAAAGGAATACCTCTCCGCTATCTTACAAGATCTAAATATGATATGATAATGATGTTCCAAGAACAAAATTTTGATATATTTTTTAGATTTTTATTCTTATATCAAATCAATATCAGTTTTTGATCTCCAAATCAAAATATGGTATTATGCTCTTTTCTTCTATCTGTGTATTGAAACAAGTTTCAGTTGACCATAGAAATAAAGCTGAGAGAAGAATTACTCTTTATTAAATCTATGAGAAGCTGAGGAGTAAATCGTTCAGAATCTTCACAGAGATCTTAGTAAAGAGTATTCACTCAGTTTTATTCATATGGGTTAAAGTCCACATTTTGTTTACAATTAGCAAAGACTAGTTAAAATGGCGAAAATGGAGAACTCAACAACACTGTGCGTGACCCAAAATTTTGCTCAAACAACATCAAATTAGGCAAGCAATCATAATACCCACGCGTTTGCACCATTTCATTGCAGAAACGGAAATTTATCATCCCACCACGCAAAAATTCAGCTCATTTTTACAAATCTAGTAATCCATTGCACTTGCCGCATTCAGCTTCTTCTAGAATGAGTTATAGAGAAATGACTCACTCTCGCCAGATGATCGGAAAACATACTTGAATCTGTCCACCAAACTCAGCCCCGATATTAATTCGCGTACATATTCAGTGTGCATTATGCAATTGTTGAACTGAATGTAAATTGGCAGGAAGCACCATGCTCCTAAACGAGGTCGTCACTGGGATGCACATCAATCGGCGAATGGATTGTTTGTAAATTAATTGAGACGAGACGACCCAACTCTATTTGGGTTATCGACGCACAGTGGATGTAATCAAAACCATCGAAAGTTTATTACCGATGATGCGAATACCGAGTACATGCATGAAGCATTTAAACCCCAACAGAGACAGGAATGTATAATTACTGTGACACGACGCTGAAAGCATATACGTGGCATGCACGGGCGTTTTCTCGCAACTTGAAAGGCAACAAATAACGATCGAGCAAATGCAGCTGCATCCCAACAGTCATAACAATAAAATTCCCATTCAAACGAATTTTATAGTTTTAGAATTACCATCGCAATGTGGGATGGATTATAGCCACTGGCGTGCCTAACGTCGATCGCTGGCAGTAGCGTATCAAGGGTTGGAGCTAGTGAATCGCGATTAACAATCCAAACCCAAGTAACACACTTGTCACCGAAGAGTCACGGCGGCGCAAGTTTTTGTTGCGCATAAGTCACTGTGACTTACTTCTAACAAATAAACACTTACTTGCTAGAAGTAAGTCACAGTAACTTCTGCGTAACAAAAACTTGCGCCGCCGTGACTCTTCGGTGACAAGTGTGTTACTTGGGAAGTCAATCAAAGAACTATAAGAACCACTATATTGTGGCAAAACAAGGGTTCATGAATATGGAAATGCTGTATTTCCCTGTTTTTGTTGTTGTGCTTTATCAATAAGTCAATAGGGCACTGCAAGCCGCGGTTGCCAAGCTAAGTTTTTCTTTGACGTTTTGTGCTTTGTCGTTACGATTTGAACTTCAGAAAAGATTTGTCAGCTTTCGGACTTAGAAAACTTTGAAAGTTTGATTTAATTTAAAATGTGGGTTACGTGTGTGTGGGAAAGTGTCCTGGTTTATGACTTGATGGTGTAACGATGGCACTCCTTCAGAAGATGCTTCTGAATGATTTCATCTGTAATTCACAAATTTGTTCCACGATTTCTCCAGAAGTTTCTCCTGGGATTTGCAGAGAATTCTTGATAAGATTCTTCCAGGGATTCATTTCTGATTCCTGCAGAAGTTCCCTCTAGGGTTCTTCCAAAACTGTCTACTAAGATTCTCAGAGAATCTCGGATTCCTTCAAGAGCTCTTGCCAAGATACCTCCAGGAAGTACTCCCGGGACTCTTCCAGAGATTCTCCCATGGTTTCTCCACAAATTTATTCTAGGACCCCTCTAAAACTTCCGTCTGTGATTCCTGAGGGAGCTACATATATCAGAGATTATTTTTAGTATTCCTTCAGAAGTTCACTTTTGGATTCCTTCCGAGAATCCTCCAGGAATTCCATTGGAGATTCTTCTAACAACTTTTTTTGGAATGTCTTCAGAACTTTTTTTTTGCTGATTTTCAGAAGGTATTCCTGGAAAAATAGAATCCTAGAAGGAACTTTTGGAGGATAACCAGGAAGAACTTGTTGGAGTATTTTCTTAACAAAATCCTGTAGGAGTATAGGATATTCATGAGGAATTTCATTAACAAAAACTAGTGGAAGAATCCCGGGAAGAGTTCTCAAAGAAATCCCGGAAAATGCTCCCGAAAGAATTCACGAAGGAGTTCCTGATGGAACTCCAGAAGCAATTCTTGACGGAATATGTTCCCAGAGGAATCTCTAAAATAGGTCCCGGATAAAACCCCTGGGGGAAGTTATTGAAAGAATCATGGAAGTAGTTCCTGGAGCAATCCCGGAAGAGGATCTTGGAGAAATTCCGGGAAGAAGTTCTCGGCTACAGGAATACCTTCTGGAAGTTGAAAAAAAAACTTCTGAAGACAGTCTGAAAGATATTATAAGGAAAAGAAATCTCTGAAGAAATCCTGGAAGGAAGTCCTGAACGAAACTCAGTTGGAATATTTTAAGAATCTCAGAATCCCAGATAACTTGATGCGTCTTCCTGCAGCAACAGTTGAAAATTGGATTGTGCCGTGTCAATCGAATGTCGCTAAATGCTCGATAATTTCATTCGATCGTAAACGCTCCCTATTACATTTTGATTATTCCCTTGCGGGAACCTGAATAAAGTGTGAAACAACGGTGAAGGGTTTGGGCGTTCTCATGGATGTTCAGCTGACCTTCATGGACCATGTGGCGTACATCGTTTCAAAAGCTTCGTCACAGCCATGGGCGCCAACTTAGGGGGGCAATAGGCCGTCCCTTATTTTGCAAAATTTAGAAATGTTATAAGTTCGTTAGTGGAAAATGATCGTTTTAGCTAAAAAATGATCGTGTCAAAATTTGAAGTCCGTATCTCAAGGCTAAGTGGTCCCTCAAGAGGCCTAAAGTTGTCAAAAATTGTATGGGACCAAAAAAACATGAATTTTTTTTCGACAAAAAAATACGCTATTCTACTAAAACCGGTGATTTTAGGTCCCTAAAGGGCCAAAAATGTGCTTAGATTTGCGATATCTCTACTCGTTTTTGAGTTATTGAACAAAATAAGGTAAGTTTCCTTCGGAATCTAAAAAAATGGTCAAAAATGCTGATTTTTCAGTTGTTTTTTTGTCAATATCTTGGAAACGAGTAGAGATATCGCAAATCTAAGCACATTTTTGGCCCTTTAGGGTCCCAAAAACACCGGTTTCAGTGGAATAGCGTATTTTTTTGTCGAAAAAAATTTCATGTTTTTTTGGTCCCATACAATTTTTGACAACTTTAGGCCCCTTGAGGGACCACTTAGCCTTGAGATACGGACTTCAAATTTTGACACGATCATTTTTTAGCTAAAACGGTCATTTTCCACTAACGAACTTATAACATTTCTAAATTTTGCAAAATAAGGGACGGCCTAGGGGGCAAGCATGGCAAAAGCGTGCTTTATAGGGGATTTCCTACAAGGCAACATTGATTGCTTGATAATGCTTTTGTCCGTTTTCCCCGCGTCAGAACAAAACCTGTAGTACACAGAGTCAAATATTTGACAAGGAATGAACTGAAGAACTCTCACTCAACTCATTGCTCTATATGAAAACAATGAAAAGTTGACATTGTGATCGTGAGAACCGTTTGGACCTCCCTAATTTCACCTTATTGAAAGAACAATTTTCAAAAAATATGAAGAAACTTTCCCGAACTATAACTTTACTGTTAGTGTGTCAAAACGTCTGAAAATTTGACTATAAGTTTTCAATATAATAAATATTAGGTAATGAAATTTTCATTAAAATCGGTTTAATACTTATTTTTATAAAATTCAAAACTCAAACCGCTCAGAGTGAATTTTAAGCGTTTCTTAACCTTAAAATCCGTTTGCACAATTTCAACAATAAAACTGTCAATACTGCTGCGATTCTCAATAAAACTTGACAGTGTTAACCTAATATAATAACATTTTTTCAATCAAATTTTGAGCCATTTTGGGTAACACAACACCATAAACTTTGAAAGTCACAATACAATAAAGCAATTGTGTATTAGCGTGGTTCAAAAAATCGTTTTTGCTCCACACCGCTTATTCGATTCATAACCAGTTTCTGAGTCTTCTCCCAAAAAATGAGCTGATTTGGTTGAGAATTGAGAGTGCACAAGCCCTTCAAAGTTTGTATGGGAATTACTATGGGAAAATGACGTTTTTTATTCAATTGACCGTAGCATTTCCCCAAGTGTCCTAGAGTGTTAAGCTGACCCTTGGTTCTTTTAGTCTACTCTATCAGCTACAACTTTGCCGAAGACCACATTCAAATCGGACGCCTCAATAATTAGTTATCGATTTTTATCCAACTGCAGAAGCTTTGACTGTGATCGTTCGGCTTCCCAGCAGGCAAGATTGCTGTACATGGCGCCAAAGATAGCACACATAAATCATGGCTAGGTACTATGTTTCAAGGCAAATTGGTCGGCGTTAAGTCAGACCGGACCATCTGTTTTTCAATGATTTTGGAAAATGTCCTGCAAGCACTTGGAATATCAAATCTATGGCATTATTTTCTGAGATACTATTAACGTATTATATGTATAATGGAACATCTGCATCAAAATATTGTCGAAAAGTTCAGAATTATCGAATTCTTTCGCTTATCTTTACGTGCCCAAAAAATCGCGTAGTCCACTCTGACTTAACGCCGACCAATTGCAGTGATGCATTCTGGATAAAAATCGATAACTAATTAATGAGGCGTCCGATTTGAATGTGGTCTTCGGCATAGTTGTAGCTGATAGAGTAGACTAGGAGAACCAAGGGTCAACTAACACTCTAGGGCACTTGGGGAAATGCTACGGTCAATTGAATGAAAAACGTCCTTTTCCCATAGCAATTCCCATACAAACTTTGAAGGGCTTGTGCACTCTCAATTTGCAACCAAATCAGCTCATTTTTTGGGAGAAAGCTTAGAATCTGGTTACGAATCGAATAAGCGGTGTGGAGCAAAAACGATTTTTTGAACCACGCTATTGTGTATATTGCGAATTTTGGCTACATATACGACCACAACTTTTTATCTGTTAGACCAAATCGAATGAAATTTTAGTACAATATTTCTGTATGCATACGCCACCTACAGAATAGAATTCATTGTAATCGGTTCAGTATTTCTGACTCCAGCGTTACATATATGTAAAATTTGTTATTTTTATTCTTTGTTTGTACAAGATTCCAAAAATCTATATTTCTCGCGTTGGAGATGTCTCCGTCAATACTGAACCGATTCTGATGAAATTTTGATGGCATCACCTACACATAATAAACTGTTGCTGGTTGAAAAATCGTAGTAACGTTTTCGACTGTCATATTGTGATATTTTGCATGACATGCTTGAAAAATCTTACTTACTGCACACAGCACCAATGCAGTGGTGGGGCTTCTGGTGGTTACTGACCATGTGATAGCCAAAAAGCTTAAATACAGCAAATATGAACTTGTAAGACTACCACTCAGGTTTGAATTAAAATTTCACTTTTATTCAATGTAAATAAATGGAGATTTTGTCTGCAGAGAATATTTTAAGTGTAAACACTAATTGATTCATCTCATCAAATTAGTTCACTACGCTGGTTGTGTTTGAAACCGAAAGTTTTTTTTTCTCTGCTTCGTTGATTGGTATGCCAGCCAGATACTAGATGCGATAAGAGAGCTCTCTCTCAAAATAAAGATATGGCCTTTATCGGTTGAACTAGGCCATCATCGCGTTTCCTCCACTTCGCGCATTCGAACGCCTCCGAGCTAGTAGGGTAGTGCCAGAGATAATTGTCCTCGTAGCTCATCTGGCGTGACTTGCATCCATAACCATCTGCCTTAGAGCTTTGCTGTGTTTGCTGTGCTACTCGTTTCAACCCAGTCAGTAGTGAGAAAAGAGATGAAGTTCATCCAGATACAGCACATAAAAAACCACATTTTCTACTTTCGGCAGTTTCGAGTGGATTGATGTACCTCCACTTAGTTATCGTCAAAATATATAGTTCAAGGTCGTCGCACTACTGCGGTGGTCGCACAGTGCTGAGTTTACCGACTGCACTAACAAGCTAACGACAGGTTTTCCGCCTTTTTAATTTATCCGTCCATCCTTACGAGCTTCCCTCGTCGATATGTACGTACATAGGTTTGTACGTACGACGTTATACTCTGCACAACGAACCACATCAAACTCTCGAAAAGGTGTGATACCAAGAGAGACGGGTATGTCTGTCTATCTATACAGTATCTATGTGCTAATGCAACGAACCGTGAAGCTCCTCTCCTCGCAGCTTGTCGCAAGGTGTTGAAGTACAAGCTCTTTCGTGATGGTATGTCACAACACAACAATGGCTTTTTAACCGATGTGTGTTCCCCCGTTTTCCGGCACAGTTCATGTTGCTGAAAGCAGTGATTTTCCTAATTTTATCAATTATTTTCTTTTTCATTCGCCATCTGTTGTGTTCGTTTTGGACATTTAAGTCATGAATATTGTATTTTTCTACACATGTTTTAATTACATTTAGTTTATAATTATTTATTATACAATTACTATTACTAAATATATATCTACCTTGCTATCTTAATAGCTAAATACTAAGTAACTTTACTCATGCGCCGAGCACTATCTTCGTCGGTGTTTGGGCGATGTTCCTTCCGTTTCCCTGAGGGTTTCCTGGTTACTCTTCAAACGCATACAGTAAGCGCGAAGTCATCGACCTTCGAAGTCATCGGTTTCCTGCTAAATATTGTTTTCTCTATTCTTTCTTCCGGAAATCCGGTTGTATTACGTGTCCAACCCACTGAAGTCTGCCGTACTTTATCCGTTTCAAAGAAATGAGCTTCGACAAATAATGTCAGAGCATGATTTTCCGGCCAAATAAATTAGGCTGATACACGCAATGCTGAATGGATCATTTTTTTTTTTTCAAATGCAAAGCAAAGCAAAGCAAAGATAACCGTACACATCGTAGTTGCTACTCCGTGATTGACCAGAACAATCGAAGTTGTACAGAGATCCAATGAATGGTGCTTGGGACTAGCTACACACTCTCAATGTGCACAATTCGCGAGTTCAATATTTTAAAATCAATAACGGCGCCGGCCACGTCCTCACGGTTATCGGGAAAGGGAAAGGAATGTTAGTTCGACAACCGTTGTTACTAGAAACCGTGGAATCCACAGCATCCCCACAGTTGTCTCGGGAAGGAGTATTAGTGTTAGTAGGGTAGGGTAAGGTAGGGTGGATCTTGGAGCCACCTTTGGTAGGTGATATGATTCACTAGTTATATGAAAATACATGATACGGTATTCATCCCGATTATTATTTATTTGGTCGCGATAGTAAGGGTAATGCACATACGTCAACGATCGTTCTATATTAAACGCGTCACCGCATTGATCGTTTACAAAACCATGAAAACTGACTTTCCTACGAAAGCTATCGTGCGCTTCTGATTTCGCATTCAATATCTTCTTTGTTTTTAAACATTTTACCCTGGAATTTTTTTTATAGTCAAGAGGAATAGTTGTGCTAAGAAATGCATGGTTCCCCCCTTGGCACCCTCCCCCCATTTTCTGGTAGCCGAAAATACGTGGCTTTTTTGTATTTTTTATAAATTCTACATGATTTTACCCAAATTTCATCTTTTGCTAATCATCAATAGTTTTCACTGATCCTTGACATGCAATGTATTACTATCCATCATAATCTGTTGAAGTTTTGATACCAGAGCTATTCTAAGGCCTCCAAAGTACTCCGAAGTTTGTGTCACAAATCCAACATCCTATACCAAATTTTATACACGATGAATCCTCACAGAACATAGTCTAAGGTACTCAGAAAGCCTCAAAGCACTGCTAGAATATTCATGGTACATGAATTGGGGTCATCCAAACTACTCTGGAGTTCATTTTCTTAAGATCTACAACATCTACCATCATTTATGTTTACTCTGTTCATGAAATTTAGTCACGTTGATGTCCATTAGACCTCGCAATGCTACGAGCAACTCGATATTGTGGTAGTTGGACATTCCGTGAAATACAAATGGCCTCCAAAACACTTTGAAGTTTGTGTTACGATATCTACATACTGTATCATACTTTAGTTGTAAAAAATATTCGTGGGATGTAGTCTACACTGCTGATGGAGACTCAGTGCACAACTATAATGCTTTTGGCACATTCATGGGGTATTCCAGGCTTTCCAAACTATTTTGGAATTAGGACCTTCAAGTTCTACAGGCTCTACTCTTGTTTCAGTTCGGGATGGTAACATAAGGCTGAATTTCAAAAGGCTGAATGCACATAAGGCTGAATACAAAAGGCTGAAACTATGGATATGTAACAAAAGGCTGAAATTACAAAAGGCTGAAATAACAAAAGGCTGAAAACATGGCAAATTCCAAAACTTGAAATATGCATGATAATGAACTCTATAAAATCTGAGCTGAGGGTTTAATGGTTTAAAAGATGGTATTATACAAGGTATTATATTTTTTGGAATACTATTCCCCGGAGTGGCATTTGCCGAAATGTCGTTCCCGTTGGTGCTGTGTCATTATGCCGAAGGATATCAGGCCTCAAATGTCACTAAGGCGAATGGGTTATAATGATTTTAATGCTAAGGAGGTTTACTAGGCAGCCTAGTTGAATGCTTAAATTATGATCTATGCATTTACCTCGAAAGAACAGCCTTTCTAAAAAAGCGGGAAAAATCTCTGATGGAAGAGTAAGTATTGTGGCCGCAAATAGTACAGTATAACGACCAAGCGGAAAGGTTTGATGATAATATCTGCATACTAATAACTCTCCCGTGAGTGATTTTTCCTTCTTTAAAAAATAGGTTGTTCTTTGGAGGTATTTGCATAAATTCAGTGTTGGCATTCTTACCAATGTGTAAAATGCAGCGAGCTTCTGCGTGCGCATATTCCTTAAAAACGATTCATCGGAGATTTCCCCTTCTTTTGAACATAGGCTGTTCTTACTGTGTTTGAATGTTATAGCTGCATCTTTTTTTTATCAAAGGTTTTCCTTCTTTTAATATGTTGGAAGAACCATAATTTAAGTTCAAGTGTTGAAGCTGCTTACTTTTTAGCAGATGTTTCTCCTTCTTATAAAATAGGCTATTCTTTCAAGCAGTATTCAAACAGAACGTGAGCAAAAAATGAACTGAACACTTTAAATTTTTTGGTCGACAAAGCATTGAACTTGCCTGTCAGAGCTTTTGCTGCTTAAGAGCGCCCGCTCGGTTCCCATTCGACTCTGAGTTCACATGCGCTTATCTTCATCATTAAATCATATGTGTCTTATTTCCTAGGACTAGAACCATGTGCCGCATCTACATGTTTGGACGTTATTATGTTATGTCACAGGAAAATGCATCATAGATCCTTTGGTACGACATTGTGGTCTCGGATATTGAAATACAGCTCCAGGAATTTAGATTTTTCGAAACACACGATGGTCGGACTGGTTCACTCTTCAATAAAAGGAGATTGAATTAGCCCAAAAGATTGCCAAAATTGAAGGGTGAAATGGCGCAAATATGACCATTTTAGTATCACAGATACCAGGGTAACATGTTAGTCAGCATGCTACGGGTTCAGTCCTTTCCAGTTCATGCCGCATTCAATTTGCATGTTCAAATATATTTGATCGCAGTGTGCCGAGTATGAACTTCAATGCAAATTGAACGCGTTCACACTGCAGTGCTGCAATTCGGTTCTGAATTCTTATGCGCACAATATTGGGGGAAATAGTTTCTGTCGATATGTGATGCTAATAAACCTGTTTAGTCACCCGGAGTTCCTTGAGAAACTTAATCAGGAATGGCCAACTGATGGACCGACGATCAGACTCTATTGGTTTAGGCAATTTTATGATTTTCGATAATTCATGCCAATAACTCCGTTACTGTATTGTATTAAATCATATGATTGGAAATCCGGATTTTCCAAAACCCATGTTGACCGGACTGGTACGCTCAGATATGGTTCCAATAGCAGAAGAATTTCTGAATCTAATGAGCTAAAAATGTTTGAAATCTGTGGAAACATGGTGGAGGTATGGCCATTTCAGTTTCGCGGATTTCGCTAGTGTTCAATTTAGAGCTCGCACGCGTTATAAATTTAGAACTGAACAAAGTTCAAACATTTTTGAGCAACAGTTAGGTACAATAGTTTTTGCCTCAACTACCGCTTATTACCCGAATTTCCCGAACAATTGTTTACATCTAAGACTCATTCAACCTAGTTTCCGAGTTGACACACACAATACTTCAAATGAGTGGAAATAATTTTTTGGCGAAATGCTTTGTCAATTTGAGCTAAAATAGTTTAGTATTAGCGGGGTATTGGCCGATATGATACTGAAGAAAGTACAATTACATAAGGGGGAATCACTGAACGTAAACTGATTAAACTGATTAAACGTCGCCATCACCAAGGCAATCTTTGATTATTTCATTCGCAAAATCATGAAACATTTCAAATAAGCAGAAAATCATGGCTTACGCAGCAGTTTAATCTGTTTAATGAATACCCCTATAGACATTATGATACCGAAATCCATAAGATTATGTTCCACTTGAATGTCTTTTCATCAGTTAGAGTTAGCTCACGTGACCAGATGTCCATTCGATGAATAGTCAAATCGATTGAATGTCATATACTTCCTCTTCCGTAACCAAATGACCGTTTGACCAAATGTACTTTTGAGCAAAGATTCTTTTGTTTCATTTTCAAGTCGAATCAAATGTTTATCAAAGACCAATAGATTAGCCATAAATGTCCAGAATGCCATCTCTACAACTATCAAAACTTTTCAACATGTTAATATCTTTCAGCCTTTTGATATATTTCAGCCTTTTGATGCTTTCAGCCTTTTGATCATTCAGCCTTATGTGATTCAGCCTTTTGTACGTAACCCTTCAGTTCACTCTATCGGCATAATTCTTTCACGATTGTGTCTGTTGCACCTCATAATATTGCGAGTATCTCTGCTTCGTTGATTGGTATGCCAGCCAGATACTAGATGCGATAAGAGAGCTCTCTCTCCTCAAATAAATATATGGCCTTTATCGGTTGAACTAGGCCATCATCGTGTTTCCTCCACTTCGCGCATTCGAACGCCTCCGAGCTAGTAGGGTAGTGCCAGAGATAATTGTCCTCGTAGCTCATCTGGCGTGACTTGCATCCATAACCATCTGCCTTAGAGCTGTGTTTGCTGTGTTGCTTGGTTCAACCCAGTCAGTAGTGAGAAAAGAGATGAAGTTCATCCAAATATCGCACATAAAAACCACATTTTCTGCTTTCGGCAGTTTCGAGTGGATCGATGTACCTCCACTTAGTTATCGTCGAAATATATAGTTCAAGGTCGTCGCACTACTGTGGTGGTCGCACAGTGCAGAGTGTACCGACTGCACTAACAAACTAACGACAAGTTTTCCGCCTTTTTAATTTATCCGTCCATCCTTACGGGCTTTCCTCGTCGATATGTACGTATGTAGGTACGTCGGTACGTACGTACGTACGTCGTTAAACTCTGCACAACGAACCACATCAAACTCTCGAAAAGGCGTGATACCAAGAGAGACGGGTATGTCTATCTATACAGTATCTATGTGCTAATGCAACGAACCGTGAAGCTCCTCTCCTCGCAGCTTGTCGCAAGGTGTTGAAGTACAAGCTCTTTCGTGATGGTATGTCACAACATATAGTGAATTTTTACCCGATGTGTGTTCCCCCGTTTTTCCGGCACAGTTCAAGTTGCTGAAAGCAGTGATTACATTTAGTTTATAATGATTATACAATTACAATTACTAATTATATATCTACCTTGCTATATTAATGGCTACTAAGTAATTTTACTCAGGCGCCGAGCACTATCTTCGTCGGTGTTTGGGCGATGTTCCTTCGAATCCGTTTCCCCGAGGGTTTTCAGGTTACCCTTCAAACGCGTACAGTAAGCGCGAACTCATCGAACTCTATCTGGTTTCCTGCTAAATATTGTTTTCGCTGTTCGTTCTTACGGCAATCCGGTTGTACTACGTGTTCAACCCACTGCCCAAGTAACAGACTTGTCACAGAAGAGTCACGGCGGCGCAGGTTTTTGTTGCGCAGAAGTCACTGTCACTTACTTCTAGCAAGTAAGTATTTATTTGTTAGAAGTAAGTCATAATGACTTCTGCGCAACAAAAACCTGCGCAGCCGTGACTTTTCTGTGACAAGTGTGTTACTTGGGTGAAGTCTGCAGTACTTTATCCGTTTCAAGTAAATGAGCTTCGACAACTAATATCAGAGCATGATTTTCCGGCCAAATTAATTAGGCTGATACACGCAATGCTGAATGGATCATTTTTTTTTCTCAAATGCAAAGCAAAGCAAAGATAACCGTACACATCGTAGTTGCTTCTCCGTGATTGACCAGAACAATCGAGGTTGTACAGAGATCCAACGAATTTTGCTTGGGACTAGCTACACACTCTCAATGTGCACAATTCGCGTGTTCAATATTTTAAAGTCAATAACAGCGCCGGCCACGTCCTCGCGGTTATCGGGAGAGGAATGTTAGTTCGACAACCGTTGTTACTAGAAACCGTGGAATCCACAGCATCCCCACAGTTGTCTCGGGAAGGAGTATTTGTTAGTAGGGTAGGGTAAGGTAGGGTGGATCTTGGAGCCACCTTTGGTAGTTTATATGATTCACTAGTTATATGAAAATACACGATACGGTATTCATCTCGATTATTATTTATTTGGTCGCGATAGTAAGGGTAAGTAATTTTTTTATAAATTCTACATGATTTTACTCAAATTTCATCTTTTGCTAATCATCAATAGTTTTCACTGATCCTTGACATGCAATGTATTACTATCCATCATAATCTGTTGAAGTTTTGATCCCAGCGCTATTCTAATGCCTCCAAAGTACTCCGAAGTTTGTGTCACAAATCCAACATCCTATACCAAATTTTATACACGATGAATCCTCACAGAAAATAGTCTACGGTACTCAGAAAGCCTCAAAGCACTGCTAGAATATTCATGGTACATGAATTGGGTGATCTAGGTCATCCAAACTACTCTGGAGTTCATTTTCTTAAGATCTACAACATTTACCATCATTTGTGTTTACTCTGTTCATGAAATTTAGTCACGTTGATGTCCATTAGACCTCGCAATGCTACGAGCAACTCGATATTGTGGTAGTTGGACATTTCGTGAAATACAAATGGCCTCCAAAACACTTTGAAGTTTGGGTTACGATATCTACATACTGTATCATACTTTAGTTGTAAAAAATATTCGTGGGATGTAGTCTACACTGCTGATGGAGACTCAGTGCACAACTATAATGCTTTTGGCACATTCTTGGGGTATTCCAGGCTTTCCAAACTATTTTGGAATTAAGACCTTCAAGTTCTACAGGCTCTACTCTTGTTTCAGTTCACTCTATCGGCATAATTCTTTCACGATTGTGTCTGTTGCACCTCATAATATTGGGAGTATCTCTATGTGTTGCTATTTGGGTGTCCACTGGTATTCAAATAGACCCAATGTATTTTGAAGTATGGGTCGCAATATCCGTAAATCTTATGATATATTTATTGTAGCGAATGCTCGTGGAATATAAACTGCGCTACTCTTAGAGCCTCAGAGTGCAATTCTAGTAACTTGGCAACATTCACTTGGTGATATAGGTCATTCAAATTATTCTGGAACAAAAACGTTCAAGCTCTACAAGCTCTACTGAATCTCTTTACTTAATCGTTGTAGCTCCTCAAAAAAATCCTTCAGGAATTATTCCAAGACTTTCGCCAAGAATTCCTCAAATAATCTTCTCAGGTATTCCTCCAAGTATTCTTGGAAGAATTCTTCCAGGAATTTTTCAAGAAATTCCTTGAAAATTCTTCCAGGAGTTCCTCCAAGTATTCTACCAGAAATTCCTACAAGAATCCCTCCAGGAATTTCTCCAAAAATTCCTTTAAGAATTCCAGCAGGAATTTCTTCAAGAATTTCTCCAGATATCACTCTAAAAATTCTGCCAAGAATTCCCCAAAGAATCCCGCTAGGTATTCCTCCAACAATTTCTCCAGGAATTCCTCATAGACTTCTGCTTAGAAATTCTCCGGGGAATCGTTCAAAAATTCTTCCAAAAATTACTCCAGGGGTTCATCCGAGATTATGTTCAGGTATTTCTCCAGAAATTCCTCCAGGAATTCGCGAATAAATTTTTGAAGGAATTCCAATAGAAATTACTTCAGGAAATCCTCCAGGAACTTCTTCAGGAATTCTTTGTAGAATTCTTCCAGGGATGTTTTTGGAAAGTTTTTCAAAAAATCCTCCATAAATTCTTCCATGAACACCCCTAGGCTCTTTCAGGAAACCGTTTAGTAATTCCTCAAAAAAAAAACTCCTGACATAGCTCTAAGAATTCATCCGAGAATTCCTTCAGGGATTTCCTCAGAAATACCTCCGAAAACTGTTGAGAAATTACGCCAAAAATTCCTCCCCAAATTCCTCACGAAATTCCTTCGGGAATTACTCCAAGGATTCCTACAGGAAATCTTTCAGGTATTCCTTAATTAATTCTTCTTGGAACTCCACCAGGAAGCTCTCCAAGAATTTCCTAAGAAATTCATCCAGGAATTCCTCCAAGACATCTGACTAAAATTATTTCAAGAATCCACCAGAAATTCGTCTAAAAAATCCTACAGGCCCCTTCACCAGAAGTCCTTTTAAGACTACTGTCAAGAATCCCTTCAGGTATTTCGCCAGAAATACAGGGGGTGGCCAAAATGTTTGGGATAGATAACTTTTTTTTCTCTCACAAAAAAGTTCAACATGCTGTAACTTTTCATAGAGTGCTTCAAAAATTCTCAAATTTTGACTGTTTGTCAACCTATTATATGTGCGTCATTGGTACAAGCTTGAGCTCGATTCATTAATCTTTCGCAAAGTTAGAACCGTTCTCGTAAATCACAATTTTTAAGTCAACTTATTTTTGAACTGTCATATCTCGGAAGCCAGTGAACCGAATTGGATGAAACTTTGAACGTTTATCAACAATATATTAATGCTTCACAAGTTATCAAAACATAAGTACTTTTTGAACGTTAAAAAAAGTTATGATGTATTGACAATTTTTGGACCTTTCTCTAAAAACCGCATTTTTTGATATAATTGTCATTACATTTTAGTTTTGATATCCAAAGATTTTCAACTTCTGTTCTCAAGATATCTATAATAAGATATATTAGAGCCTATTTGGATTAAAGGAAGAACACATTTGGTAATTTTTGTGCGGTATTGTAAATTTGACTTATTTTCTTCTATATGGGTAAAAATGTCAAACCGGTATAACTCTATTCGTCGTGAGAAAATAATAAATTTTATAACGTCGTATCAAATATAAATATATTGTTGTTAAACGTTAAAAAAATCATTTAATTCGGTTCACTGGCTTCCTAGATATGACAGTTCAAAAATTGATAGTCTTAAAAACAATGTTTTACGAAAACGGATAAAGCTTCGCGAAAGATTAATGAATCGAGCTCAAATTTGTACCAATAATGCACATATAATAAATTGACAAACAGTCAAAATTTGAGAATTTTTGAAAAGTTTCAGCACGTTGAACTTTTTTGTGAGAAAAAAAAGTTGCCTATCTCAATATTTTGGCCACCCCCTGTATATCCATGGATTTTTTTCAACCCCAGGGATTCCTCCGAGAATTTATTCAGGTAATTCTCCAGGAACTACTCCGAGACTTCTTCCCAGAATTCCTCCAAGAATTCCATCAGGAGCTTCTCCAAGATTTTCTCCAAAAATGCCTCCAGCAAATTTCTCCAAGTATTCCTCCAAAACTCCAAACTCTAAAACTGCTAAGAATTTCTCCAAGAATTCGTCCAGTAAGTACTCCAGTAATTTCTTTAAGAATTTCTGCAAGTACTACTCTACGAATTCCTCCTGGAATTACTACAGGAACTCCTCTAGGAATTAATCCGGGAATACTCCAGGAATTCCTACAAGAAATTTTCCGGGAATTCCTCCAGAACACACTTCAAAGTTTTCTCCAGAAGTTCCTCCAGGATATCCTCCAAGATTTATTCCAAGAAGTACTCCAGGAATTCCTACAAGGAATATTCCAGGAATATCTCCTGGAATTATTCCAGGAATACAGGAATATCTCCTGGAATTATTCCAGGAAATAAAAATTGCAAAAAAAAAAATAACTTCGAAAATTCCTCAAGCAGTTCCTTCAAGACATCTTCAAGTAAATCCTTCAGGAATTCCTCTAAGCATTCTCTCAGGATGTTCATTTAAAATTCCTTCACACCACATGAATTCTTCCAGAAAGTACTCCAGGAATTACTGCAGAATTTATACAGAAATTTCTTCAAGAAATTCTTGGACAAATTCCTGGTAGAATTCTTGTAGGAATTCCAGAAAGATTTTTTCAAGGAATTCCTGAACAAATTCCGAGAGAAAATCTTGGTGGAATTCTTAAACGAAGTCTTAAAAGTATTCCTGAAGTAATTCATAGAAGAGAATTCTGGCAGGAATTCTGGATTGTGGAGGAATTCCTAGAGGAGTTCTTGGATGATTTCCTGATAGGCATTTCTGGAGGAATTTCGCAAGAGTTTCCTGGAAGAATTCCCGAAGGTATTTATTGAAAAATTCCTAGAGGTATTCCTAGAGTAATTTATAAAGGAATCCCTGCCCAAATTTCTGGAGGGATTCCTGAAGGAATTTTTGACAGAAGCATTGGAGCATGTTTTGAAGAAATTCTTAACAGAGTTACTGTTGGAATTCCTGAAAGAATTTCTGGAGGAATTCTTGGACGGATTCTTGGAGAATTTTTTAGCAGAAGTTTTTTTTAAGGAATAACAGAGTTACTGTTGGAATTCCTGAAAGAATTTCTGGAGGAATTCCTGGACGGATTCTTGGAGAAATTTTTAGCAGAAGTTTTTTTTAAGGAATAACTGATGAAATTCTTGGGAAAAATTCATGGAGGGATTTATGGAGAAATTTCTGGAGAAGTCTTGGAGCAGTTCCTCGGAGGAATGCTTGAAGTTGTCCCAGGAGTATTTTCTTGAGGAAGGTTTCCTGAAGAATCTTGGAGGTATTTATGAAGAAATTGGTGGTAGAATTTTTGGAAAAATTCTTGAAGGATTTTCTTGAAAAAATCCTTGGAGGTGTTTGTGGAGGAATGCCTGAAGGGATTCTTGGCAGAAGTCATAGAGGGACCCTTGTTAAATTCTCGGGAAAGGTCATGTAGGGTTTTTTGGAAGAATTTCTGGAAGAATTCTTGTAAGAGTTCTAGGAAGATGTCTTGGAGGAATTCCTGGATGAATTCTTGGAGAACTTTCTTGAGGAATTATTGGTGGAATTCCTGGAGGAATTCTTGGGGGGCATTCCTGAAGATATTATAAGAGGGATTCCTGAAGAATTTCCTGGTGGAATTCCAGGAAGAATTTATCAAAGAATTCCTGACAGAGTTCATGAAGTAATTCCTGAAAGAGTTTCTTGAGTAATTTTGGGAGGAATTTTTCCGCAATTCCTTAAGAACTTCTGGAGGAATTTCTGAGGATATCTCTGAAGAAATTCTCGTATGAATTCTTAGAGTAATCTCAGGAGTATAAGGAATTTCTGGAGGAACTCTTGAAATTTCCTAATAAATTCATGGAGGAATTCCTGGAGGATTTCTTGTAGTAATTTTTGGGCCAAGAAAAAGTACATGATTGCGGGTAGAGACAGAGTCAGGCCTAGTGGTGTAAGTGCTGCGGTAGTGGTAGCTGGTAGATAGCGATGTGTTTCAAGTTATTGAAGAATATGTTTATTTTGGCACACTCGTGACTTACGATAAATTAGGTTCATCTAATGAGTTTCACAATCACAGTGTTTCACAAGGCCCAATTGTCTTTCCTCACTTTTGCATTTCTCTTTTTTAGTATTGATACATTATGTACATAATCTACCAGCCAGATAATTAACTTGAAATCTTATAAAAAGTCACCTTATATTCACTATCATACTCTATAATAATAGTTTTTTTCTAGATCTAGTCATGAACTAGGTATTTTTTACCCAATATGTGAAATTGGTGAAAATGAAGCGCAAAATAGCAATCAGACAGCAGGTAATTAAAACCTACTCCAAAAATGCAAATGCAGTAAACTTTCACCTAGAATGGCCGTGCAAATGATATTTACGGGTAAAAATTAGCATAACCATGCTTTTTGCAACAGCTGCTGGCTGTCGTTCACAGAGTGCAGACAAATTTGCATTATTTGTTCATTCGAATGAAGCCGTCTCCTCTCCTCATCTCTCTGTTGGGTTTTATCCGGTGTTGTATTCTGATGGTTTGTGATGGCTATTCTACATGGCACAGTATTTTTGTTTTTTTTTTTTTGCCTGATGCAATCCCAAAGTAACGGATTCCACTGATGATGATTATGCTGGCTGGACGGGTGCCTACCGTACCACAATGAGCCAGTATTATTACTTCATCACGTTTCGATGCGGTGCGGTGGTGTCCCACACACGTGAGAGTCGTTCGCGGGCTCCGGTAGGTCGGCTGGATGTGAAAGTTCAATTTCGGAGAATTGTTCCGAAGTGCTTTGCATCGTGGGTAGGTGCACCGTAAGGTGGGGTGAAGTTGGTCATTGTGGAATCCACTCCATCCTCAAATTTCTCCTGAATGTTATAAAAAATGTTCTAAGGAACATCCATCTGAAATTTTCATTGAAACCAGAAACATCTGAAAGAAATCCACCAGAAATCTGTTAATCGTTTCTTTACAACAAGGTCTTATATTCTTACATGAATTTCTTCAGATATTCTTGGGACATGCTCCGGAAAATTGATCTGAAAAATCTAGATTTTTTTAGAATTATTATGAAAAATTCTCTGAAATTCATTAGCAATTCTCTATGCGAATCCCTCAATGATTTGCCCAGAACGTTTACGACTTTGTGAATTTGTGTAAATATTCTGTCGAAAATTCTCCCAAAAAAATATTTCTGAAATATCTATATTAATTTTCTCGGAGATACGACTGAGGTTATGTACCGTTATGGCTTAGCCTTGCAGTGTTAAGGGGAATGGAGAACGCTAGCTTTTCATTATTCCCGAAGTTTCGGTTGGGGACGTTTTTCAAGGATTCAATTTTTACGATTTTCTGGTCAAAATAGTTTTGCTGAACAAGACTAACGTTTGACTTTTCAAGTTTGGCAAAACTGTTTTTGACCAATGAACCTTAAAGATTGAAGCGTTGAAAGAGATTCCAAATGGACCGAAACGTCGGAAATAATAAAAAAAAAACTAACGTTTTCATTCCACTTAAGACTGCGTGGCCAAACCATAGCAGTATCTGTATTGATTATCACGCATGGAATTCCATTACAATTTCTGTGATAACATGGTCTTTCACGGGTGTTTTTAACCCCAATTTACGGTACTCGAGCGAAGGGATGATGGTAATTTGGTTACTTTCTTGCACCGTCGCATCGTCGATGCGATGCGCTTCTGCGGGCCTGGGAAATGGAATGACTGATTATGGCATGTGCCCCTTCCGTTTCTTATTTGACTGTTGTTTGCTGTGTCTGGTCTGCGTACCAAAAACAATCACAAACCACACCATGCACACGTTTTTCCAACAACAGAAACCTCGTTTTCTGCCGTTGCTGCTGCTGTGCGTGTACTGATTGCACACTTTTTTTTTTCTGTGCGAGCTCGCAAAAATTTCGGCATGATTGAACAATATTCGCCGCAGTCGGCTCGGCAGTCGCTGACCGACAGCTTCGCACACGTAGCGTAATTACTTTGATCATGTGAAGTGTTGTTATTTTTTTGGATCATGTTTATCGAGATAATTGTGCGAGTATTGATTGGATGATGTCATGCCGGGCGGCGGGCTCATTCCGGTTTCGCGCTTGCTCTGGCTCTGGCTCTCGGTCGTCGGTGCGAATTGTGGTGAACTTTGATGAAAACGTAAACAATGGAGCAGAAGAAATTCGGCGCAGTGCGGTGGTGCTGCAATTGCACCGATTATACGCTGCACAACAGCCGACGACGGTGGCGTTGCGTTGCGTAACTGGACGGCCCCAATAAATCATCATTATGGTCCAAGACGAAGCTATAAGTGGCACGATCAGATAATATTCAAATTTTGGGGCTTTAAACTTGAATCGGGTCCACAACGTACCAATATCAGCAAACAGAAACTCTGCTTTGTAGTCATATATGACATTTGGGGCCATTTGGGCAGGGGTCCTATTTTGGGTACTTTACGCTATATCATACTCAATTATGTTCAGTCAACTCATTGAGCAGAAACATAACTATTTATACAGTAATTAGATCAAATTTCTTCACTTCTGAATGTCGGCATTCAAAAGATTAAATATCAAAAAATGAAACAACAAATGCCGTATCGGTCCACTCTGAGTTTTTCAGGCGAATCCCTGACCTAATAAGTATCAATATCTCCCACTCCGTAGCACTTATGAAAGTGTCGCTAGCCTCTCGTTAAGTAAGCACATCAACATGTTCTACCTTATCCCAAGTTACGGTGAAATTTGGCGTGGCCGGGACTTATGACATTCTTGCTTTTCGTATTCCTGTTTAACCCTTTATAAGGCAGTAGCAACTATATTGCCACCTACTGTTTGTATTTTTTCTGTTTTATTACAATTTATTTCGAACTTTTTTTTTTTGGTTTACACAAAGTTGGGATTACTAACAACGCCTGGTATTTTTTTGGTACTAAACAAAGCTTCAACAACAATTTATGAGCCATTTGTAGTCTCAAAAATGGCTAATTTTGATCGCGTGAAGAAAATTAGCTCAAACTTATTGTAAAATAAAAGATTTGGTAAATATTTCAAGAAATAATCAAATTATGGGTTGACATGAGTTGAACTACGCAGTTTGTATTATGGGTTAAGCCCTAATCCACTCTAAAATCTCTTTCTCGACTTTTTGTCGAAGTCAAAAGAAGAAAAGTACCCTAAACGGGCAGTGGCAAGAATATTGCCACCAGCGCTGGTGGCCTAAACGGGCAGTGGCAACTATAGTGCCACCTCAAAAGCTCGTTTTTGGGGTTAACGGGCAGTGGCAACTATATTGCCACCAGCGTTTTTGGCCTAAACGGGCAGTGGCAACTATATTGCCACCTAGATTTTTGAGAGTTTTTTTTTTTCAAACAAAAATTGTTTTGTACATGTAATCATGTATATAATCATTTCCATAATAGTATGCGTTGACAACTCTTCTAGCTTTCTCGGCCTTATAAAGGGTTAAGGTTGGACCAAGGCTAACCCCCCGGCTCTGTTTCTAAGAGTAGCCTCACTCAGCAAGATTCCCAAAACGAACATGAATGTTTAGTAAAACCTCTTTTTATGCTGATTATTGTATGCACCCTATTTATGCTCTGCATAAAAAGAAGAAGAGCTAGTCAAAATGCAATAATGACGGTAACTATTGCAGCGGCAGCCAGATTGCTTTTATAGGGGAGAGCAAAGGGAAGTTGCAGGGGCGTTTTTTGGGGCTCTCAAGGGGTTTCTACGAGGAAATCTCTGGGGCATTTTAGGAAGTTTGCAGGGTTTACTCAAGGGATTCAAGGGCGCCTTCAGGAGATCTCGGGGGGTTCCACGGGAATTCCAACGGGTTCCAAAGGGTTTCAAGGGCGCTTCAGGGGGTTTGAGGGGCATTTCAAGAGATACCAGAGGGTACCAGTTGGCACTTGGGGTACCAGGAGGACTCAGGAGCGTTTAAGAGGGTCCAGGGGGCTTCAGGGAGTCTCTGGGGAGCTTCAGGGGGCCTCAGGAGCATTACAGGGGATTTCAGAGGCGTTTTTAGGGATCTTAGGAACGTTTCAATGGATTCAAAGGGGTTTCAAGGAAGTTCCTGTGGATCCGAGAGGCGTTTCAGTAGGTTTTTGGAGGTCTCAGGGACTCCCAGGAGAATTCAGGCAGTGAGTTGTACAGTACTTTTTACCACTATCGTCGTAATGCTTTTACCTTCATGACTAATGTTGGATACTACCGTCACACATTACATTTATAGTACATTCGATGCATGAATGATGTTTGCCTTGAATACAATATATGGAACCATGATTGCAACACAAATCAATCTTAAGATGATGGGAGTATAATTTTTAGTTCCAGTGCTTCCGGAATCTGTAAAAGTGTCGTGAAGGTATTCGAGTACCGGAAGTGTGAGAATTGAGAATGTGGGGACCTTGATTTCCGGAACAGGTTTCAGGTGAATTTTTGGAGGGCCGAGGTGGTTTCGACGGGTTTTAGAGACGTTACAGGTGCGATTTCGGTGGTTTGGGAGGGTGTCAAGTGCGTTAAATGGGGTCCGAGACGATTTTGGAGCCATTTCAAGAAATTTCAGAGCACTATTGGTGGATTTTAGAGGCACAACACAGGCGTTTTAGGTGTTTCGGAGGGTATTAGGTGTGTTGCGTACAGTTTCAGTACGCTTGCTGGTGAGTGGAACTGGTAACCCAGAATCAATTGTGGGGTACATAAGCGGCGGCGCGAAGGTCGACGGTGGATATAATTTTACAACTCGGCAGTGTGTTTGAATTCTTTGAATCGTGAACGAGAAAGGGCACGGCTGTTGGGAGATACGTCTGTCCCGAGAACGAATACCACATTGTAAGATTGGGTATTTATGTAAAAATGTAATATTGATTAAATAAATATATTTGCAGTATTGAAGCTGCTTGGAGTAAAAAGCTGCTGTCGATGTGGTTTTAGTTCCGCGACAAATCGTCCTAACAAGGTGCGTTCCATGGTCTCCAAAGGGGTTCTAGTGTGATTTCGGAGGCATTTCAGGATGTTTCAGAGCATTTTTGGCGGATTTCAGTGGCTTATGGAGGCGTTTTAAAGGGCTTAGGTGGGTCTTAGGTGCGTTACATAGTCTGAAGGAGTTTCAGGAAGTTCCAGAGATTTTTTGGTGTATTTCAAAGAGTTACGGAAGCTTATTCGAGGCTTTTGAAGGGTCTTAGGTGCGTTACATGGACTTTTAGGGGGACTTTGGAAGCATTTCAGGAAGTTTCAGAGCATTGTCGGCGGATTTCAGAGGCATTTTCAGGGGGTTTCGGAGGATCTGAGCTGCGTTACATGGGGTCCGAGGGGGTTTTAGCGGGATTTCTGAGACATCTTCTTTATACCATTGGAATCCCTGTTATCGATATAAATGCCCCTTTGCATTAAGGGTGTTTCTGGAACCCCCATGAAAAGACCCTGATCTGAAATAACTGGAAACGCCCCAGAAACCTCCGTAGACCCATTAAAACGCCCTTGAAATCATCACAATCAATTTTAAAAGCTCTTGAAACCTCTTGAAATGCATTTTTAGGGCTCCAGAAACCACCAGAAATGCTCCCTAAAACCCTTTGAATCGCTCCTGAAATGCTATTAAAAGCACCTAAACCTCTAGGAACGCCCTTAAAATACTCCTGAAATCCCCTGAAACTCTCAGAAATGCCTTGAAACGTCCCTGAAACCCCTTGCAACGCCTTTCAAAGGCTGCTGAGAGCTCCCCCTTCCCTTAAATTCCCTTAAAACGATCTAGAAACCCCCTTAAAACTATTGAAACGCCCTGAAATTTCCGTATTCCCAAATCAATGCGCCAACGAAACCTGACGGAACGTCCTTAAAAGGTTTCTGAAATCCTCTGAAACAACCCCCTGGAACGCCCTGAAGCCTCTGTTTTTGGTCTCTCTGGGAACTTCATGCAATCTCCCTTGGCTCCATCTTGAATGCCTAGCAGCTCGTGAGAAAGGTTCCCTTATTGAAGCCCTGACTTAAGGACAAGGTCTTTGGAGTATAAATACATAGCTCAAAGTATATGTACATAGCTTAAATTTTCTAAATCTAGAGCACCGTTGTAAAGAACCGTGAAACGGATTCGGCTGAAAATGCATTTCGATGTTAATAATGGCTGAACAACCATCATGAAGCATTTTCAGCCATATCCTCTGAACGGTTCTTCGAAACGGTGCTCTAGATCTAGAAAATTTGAGGTATGTACTCCAAGTACCATGTCCCTAATGTTTGTATGACTTCCCGAGCAGGAGAAAATAGCTGAAGAATAACTAACTCAGGTATGGAAAACCGAATACCTACAACCTCAATGAGGTATTAAGTAGCCTTGCATAAGAGGTAAAATACCGAAAATAATAACTGGCGTGTATTATGTGCATAACGCGTGAATAATGTCGTCAGGTATGGTAATACCTAAATAATAATCGGAGATTTTTCCATACAATTAGCGATTTTTCCATAATTGAATAATACCTCAATCAGTCCTCAACACCAAACCAATAACTCGTTGAGGAATTGTATCCATACCTACAGAATACCAAAACAAGTTATTTTCAATACCTGGACAACCGACCAATACCTTGTCTTGGTATGATACCTGACTTTGGTATGCTCCAGTTATGTGGCAGTTATTCATTCCTGCTCGGGTTATAACATCAAATGCTGATAACACTATAAAATTCTTAGGGCTCAACAAGTGAGTTCTAGGAGGTACTTACACTGACTGGCCTAGTAACTGTACACTGCCAAGCAGCTATCACTTGAAAAATATTGGCTAAATTCTGAGTGATATCTCTCGTTTCGTTCGTGCAGTTGTGGTGCGTGTACAAAGCGCAGGCAACGATTTCCTAATAGTGGTTGCTTACAACCCAGTGAGATCTGATCTGCAGAACTTGAAAAAGGGTCTCCAGTTAGCCTAGTGATTGAGGCTATGGATCGCCAATCCGGAGACGGCTGGTTCGATTCCCGTTCCGGTCGGGAAAATTTTCTCGTCTCCCTGGGCATAGTACATGCCTCACAATATACAAATTCATGCAATGGCAGGCAAAGAAAGCCCTTCAATTAATAACTGTGGAAGTGCTCAAAGAACACTAAGTTGAAGCAAGGTAGACCAAGTACCAGTGGGGACGTAGAGCCATAAAGAAGAAGAAGAAGAAGAACTTGAAAGGTGTTGGGGTATACTCATTCCTTTGCACTGGGACACGACGAGTTGCGGCATAAACTGATTTACCTGACACAAAGTATAATAAGTTTGTCAGATGCGAATATCAAACCGGGACATATTACACAAGTTCAGCTTATTGGACGCTTAGAAGTTATAACAAGCCAACTAAGTGTAAGATAATAGTTTCCGTAAATTTGAAGAACACTAGAAACTAGACAAAAATAATAACAACAATAATTTTGCAGCATATCCCGACTAAAATTGAAATATATTGACCTACCCGTGTCACATCAAATTATCAATCCACATGCAAAAACAAGTCTTCAGTCCAAAATTGAGCCAAATTGATAATGGTTTAGAGGTGTATCAAATCAATTTTGTGTTTTTTTGAGCATTTTCACGAAGATGTACTCCAATATCCAGAAAATTGCACCGAAAAGGTACAGAAAACACCGTTAAAATATAGTTGAAACAATACTCTACAACTTTGCCGAAGACACTACGGTGTTTAAATTGCTTATTTCAAAGTTATTCAACAATTTTCGTTAAAAAATCGCGAAAAAATACAATATTTTTACGGTTTTTCATATAAAAGTCATGTAAAATTACATTGTTTTAAGTGACTAATTTAATTAGCTATTGCTCCTATGTGTTACGAACATTTCGTTCATACATCATTTTAGTGTAGGAATTCGTTTTCATTGACTAATTATCAAAAGTTTGTCACGTTGATACTAAAAATCGCATAGAGTTGCCAGCACAAAATTAAACAAAGTTAGGGGTAGGCGGGGCAATATGGACACCCGGGGCAGAATGGACACCCTCAATATTTTGAAACATGCGAACTTTTTTGAACTTTTAATGAATGGAGAATATAGTCCATTTGTCTAAAACGTAGTTTCAGGAAAGAAACATTCGAAATTAAAATTATACTTGATTTTACACGAAAAAGTTGCGTCCTCCGTTTTTTGTGCATGGAAATTATAATTTTCACACCATCTAAAATAAGATTTAGTGATCAATTTATTGCAGGTCGATTAAAACCTGATATTTCTAGAACACATGCAAGTAGTTTTGCTGTATCTACATGCTTAACATGTTTGTATTTTCTTCTTTATTATATCAAAAATTAAGTTTGGAAATATCTTCTGCTGCCGGGGCAAAATGGACACTCACCTTTTTGAAAGAAGCGGCAAGGGAAAAATATAACCTAAAGCACAAACCAACCAAATTATTCGATTTCAGTATATTTTCGGTTAAATGTTCACTATAGTAGACATATGGTGAAACAAATTGGTCAAAAAGCGACAGCAGTGGAAAATAGTTGTTCAAGGCACAGCTGTACATGCCGACAAAAATAAAGCTTTATCCAAAACAGCCTGAATTCAAATTAACTGAACAAAAATGAAGTACTTCGGCGTATTATTCATCCATAATAGTTGTTTTGTAATGAAATGACCTTATAGGTGTAAATAATGTACAAAATTCGTAATATTCTCATGGTGTCCATATTGCCCCATGGGGGTGTCCATTCTGCCCCGTATGCTTGAAGATGGTCATGAAAAACTAACATTTTTCATAACATATTTTGAAGTGGATAAATCATTTTTCTCCGTGGGCATTCTTATGCAATAGATGCTAAATAGACTTTAAAAGGATACATGTATCAAAAAACTAAACTTTTTTGACATCTTGCCAGGTAAAGTTGGCAAAAACCTTAGGGTGTCCATATTGCCCCGCCTACCCCTACCCATGATTAAAACGTCATTACATTTCTTTGTCGCATCTGCATCAGTTTCAATTTGGTGTAGATGGTTGAGCATGAGACTGCCGATTCGAAGATTCAAGGTTCGAGCCCTGGAATAGGATTTTTTGCGTCTCGATCCAGCTATAAGTTAATGAGACTACGCTCTGCATCTCATTGCAATTTGGCATCATAGCCTTGCTTCGAAACCGTAGAGTGCATAGTAAGAATGAAGTTTCCCTTTATCGTGTAGTTGTGTTGCTTGTGGCTAGATATATGCAAGTTTTCTCCACAGTTGTATGATAAATTTTGCATCCAGAAGCAGTTCCATCATCGCATTGAATTGTTTTAGCTAAATTAATCGGTATGAAACAGATGCCCAATATTTCGTCCAGCTGATCTCGTCGACACGATTTCTTGTCAACAAGTAAACTAAATATCTAAGCAAGTCCTGGAATGGGCTTAATTGGCAACTCCCGATCATCATTATTTGGGGGATTGCGTGTAGTAAGTCATGGGCCATGGTTCATGGCAGATTCATCATCCTAACTGCTACAAAGAAAGAAAGAAAAAGTTTATTATGTATTTGAGTCTGAACCTGGGACCTTCTGATCCGCAGGCTCGAGCCTTATCATCTGCGCCATTTGTGATGCTTGCATCAAAGACATTAGAATACGATGGCATGACGTCTTAATCATGGGTAACTTTGTTTTAATTCGTGCTGGCAACTCTACGCGATTTTTAGTATCAACTTGACATACTTTTGATAATTAGTCATTGAAAACGAATTCCTACACAAAAACGATGTATGGACGAAATGTTCGTTACGCAAAGGAGAAATAGCTAATTAATTTAGTCACGTAAAATAATGTAAAATTACATGACTTTTATATGTAAAATCGTAAAAATATCGTGTTTTTATGTGATTTTTCAACTTAAATTATTGAATAGCTTCGAAATAAGCAATTTAAACACCGTAGTATCTTCGGCAAAGTTGTAGAGTATTGTACTAACTACATCCTAACGGTATTTTCGGCACCCTTTCGGAGCAATTTTCTGGATTTATGAGTAAATTTCTGTGAAAACAGTTAAAAAAACACAAAATCGATTTGATACACCTTCAAATCTTTATCAATTTGGCTCAATTTTGGACTGAAGACTTGTTTTTGCATGTGGATTGATAATTTGATGTGTCACGGAGAATCTGAGAAAAAAAGTTTCAAAGTGAACAGGTCTAATATATATATCAAGTTTATATCATATTGTGTTATGATGTTATAATATATTTCTATAACTTATTATGTTATAAACTAGATGATGATGTTAAAATAACTAAAATTGTAACAAAAAGTACACTGGTCTAATCAAGATTATAACCTATTTTGTTACAAATATATCAAAATTATAACAAAATGTGATATGCATTTTAGCCTCAGAATTACTAGTTTCTATCAAATTTTGATACAATTTTGAAACATTTTTTTTCTCCAAATGTCCAAGACTCAAAACTAAATGTTAACACAATGAGTTATCAAACAACATTTATAAAACAATGTGATATAATTGAGTTATAGTCTTTTGAAAACACCAAGGATGTTGAACATGATTATAATGAGTTATAAATATCATGGTTGGTTAGGATTATGTTATATTTTTGTTACAATTTTTTAGTCGGGGTACCACCAAACAACAAAAAAAAAACAGGACAGTTACCGTTAGACGAAAACGACCAAAGTAGTGTAAATTACCGTGGCAAAATCATGTAACAGACCAATTAGTATATGTATCAAATTCTAGTTCCCCTGAAGAAGACTTTAACCCCTCGTCGAAACGTTGCTCACCAATTCGTATAGGCACTCCTCTGTTGTTTTGTAGCTTGCAGAAAGCCGACATTACACAATTAATTTTGAATTCTTAATTCGGTAATTTTTTTGACGAAGTTAGAACAGCTGAATACAGTAAAAATAGTGTTAACATACCTTTTGCAAACGTTTTCAACAGTTAATGTACTGTGCCTCAGTAAAATCGATTACTGAAACTACCGAAAGAGTTCTGCTGTTCTCTAGACCAACATGTGATAACGACGGAACAACCATTGCACGCTTCAGCTTCTTCTGTTCCTGCTAAGCGTATTTTTCGTTAAAAAAGTACCGAACAGGCAAGTAAAGAATGAGTGTGAACATTGTCTAAAGAATCCTTATGCATTATAAAGGTCAAAATGCTTAAATGTTTGTCGAAGCTCACCCCATCATAAGCTGATGTGTACAAGGCATTTATTTATACGGTATTCTTTTAACCAAACTTTCAGATATGTATACTAATTTTTATTTTTATTCTACTTTCTTTGCAGGTATGTTCTAAAGAATTTCTCCTCTCTTTTGAAATGGTAAATATGCGTGTTTAAAACATTACATTGTAATTTACATTTTCGATTACGACTTCGTTATTGAAAAACTGTATATTCCAAAGTATACCCGCATGCGTTGTGACTGGATCTCAACGCTTTTTTTATTCTGATTTGTCGAGGAAGAGCAAAAGTCACAACATAAAGAAGCACTTCCTTTTCCTCGTATTTATCAATGCCCATCGCCGCCGCCGCCGGTCGCACCAAGTTCTTTGACCGTGACTTTAGTGTTCAACTTCCTCACGAAGTAGCTACGACGCGACGATGGCCGATGGCTTTGGTTTGGCTGGTGGAAAGATGTCGCCGAGCGAAACGACTTTGTTCTCCTGTGCTAAAAAGAAGGTGGAATTCGTGATGCTTGTATTTGGGGCTACGGACAACGACGCGACAACCACAGCGCAGCAGCGCCAGCGCGGTGTGACTTAATTCAGGTAGCTGACTTAAGCGATTAGTCTTGTTTGGGGTCCCCGCCCCACCGCCGCCACACGTTTCCGTGATGATGTGTTTTTTTTCCTGGTCATTTGCAGTATCAACATTCAACACAAACATCGGAATGAGTCATTAGCAAACGGGGCTCCCACAACAGAGCCCCCCATACTATAAAGATCAAATGACATTTGCGCAGCTGGGAAGATCATGTCTCCACAGACAGAAGATCAACGTCAATGCGACACAAAGGCCACAAGTATATTTGCTGGGTAAACTTTCACGATTATCGTAAAATTTTACGACCACGTGCCGTCATCTGATTTCGCGAGAAATGCCTCTCACCGGGAAGTAGATTTTTTAGTAAGATTTTTCTACAAAGTAGGAAGTTATGTAGGGATAGGTACCTACTTGGGGGGTGTTGGTTCATTATCGTGAGTAGAGATAGCTGGACGTGAGTTCATTATTCCAGACATGGAGAAATTACTGACATTTCTGCAGCTGAATGTGATATTTAATCCTGTATCTTTCTTAATTTTTTTCTGAATCATCGACTTATGTCTTAATGAAAAAGTGGTTCTGACGCATTTCGATGTCCTATATCCGTTTCTCATGGAATGGCTAATGTGACCCACATTGATAACAGATTATCGCTTATCAATAACCAATGTTTTCAACTGATTTAAATATTACATCAGCTTTAAGAAAAAAATGCCCATCGCCAAGTCAATTTCCCCGACGAGTTGTTATTTTCGTAAATATAAATAATCTGTTTCCACAGCTCTTTCACAGTCTCGCGGATTTTGGTCTGCCAACTCGCGGGCTGTGGTAATGGCCATACCGGCCCGCTTTTGTATACTTTTTGTGCTCTCGAGCACAGAAGAGTTACTGTAGATAACCAACCCAACAATATAGAACTGCTGAATGACAAAATTGTTGCTGTATGCTTAACATAAGTAGTTTAAGTCGAAATTAAATTTCACCTAAAAAGTTAAAAAACAGATAAAAAATGTTGATAAACAATAATTTAAAAAATAATAAGAAAAAAAGTAATAAGATGATTTAAGAACTATCAAAATATTTATGGAAATAGAAAATCAATCAACCGGTTTTGTGTGCCACATAATCATCCACATGCAATACATTTTTATTTTTATAATATCACTCAAGAGAGACAAAATGGTATTTAGCACATTATTTTGTTAAATTTCGTATTTTTTTAAATTTTATTTTATCAATTTCTACCCGGACCGCCCGATACACTCTGGGTCCAGCTAGAGACTGCAGCTTCTATTTATCAGTTGCAAACTTTATTTTTTTAGCACTTTTATCTGACGGATTGCGAGCCGTACCGCGTCAGCAGGCACAGTATCTACCAAGTGAAAAAAAATAGCGATGATGAATGCTCTCACGGTCCGAGGCCGGTTGGAGTTTTGATGTGCTTATGTTGCTGTTGCTTCTATTCGCTGCTGGTCGTTATTTTTATGGTGATGAATGTGGCGGTTGTTGATGTGAATTTCATTCACATTTTCACTACACACACTTTGTTTTGGTTGACCTCAAGAGAGCGGATAAAATTTTCCGGGTTTAAGCGCTCTTGATGATAGTGTGGATTTAATTAATTGGCTGACCGAAAAGTTGCTGCCCAGCTTCGTTGGTGTCGTTGTTTAGATGAAGCGTTTTAGAGTAAAACAAATGCTCGTCTGTTTTATGAAGTGTTTGGTTTGTGGAAGAGTTAATTGTCTTAGCATTAGGTCCGCAAGACAAAAATCAACTTCTACTAAAGTTTAAAACGGCAAACGATTAAAACAAAATGTTTGTATATTTAACTCAAAAGTATTCTAAATTTGACTACACCTTCTTCTTCTTATTCTTCTTCTTTGTGGCTCTACGTTCCCCTTGGAACTTGGCCTGCCTTTCTTCAACTTAGTGTTCTTTGAGCACTTCCACAGTTATAAATTGAAGGGCTTCCTTTACCTGTCATTGTATGAATTTGTATATTGTGAGGCGAGTACAATGATACACTATGCCCAGGGAAGCCGAGAAAAGTTCCGGACCTGAACGGGAATCAACTCCACCGTAGTCAAAGGGACTTGGAACGTGATTTAGGTGAATTTTTTACACAAATATTTATATGTAAACTTGACCTGAAGTTGCAACATTTTCTTAACAATAAATTTATACTTACGGCAGTGTCGCTGGAAATTGGATCGAACAAATTTTAAGATGAGTGCGGTAATAATCTAATTTCTATTGGTTTTCAACTGCTTTTTACCGAACTTAGTTGAAAAATTTAGAAAAAAAAGTTATTAAGTAAATTAACTCTTGATGTCATTGACCAACATTTTGGGGACACTCCTCAAAATAATGTATCAGCCAAAAGTTTGAGGTAACTTTAGTAAAACTTGGAGGAGTGATGTGTTGGTATCTTTATCATGTTTCATTCAATTTTAATCCTTTTTTGCTCAATTTTACGTAAGTTTGTAATTTATGTCACGTGTAATTTTTTAGAGCGTTGTTTTATTTCGTTTGTTTAGTGTTGCTTAAAGTGTTTCGTTGTTTAGTGTTGCTTAAAGTATTTTTTTTATCTGTATTAACTAGATTTTTAGCCCTAGGCTAGTTCATCTTGGGACCCACGCTTTACTTCCCTTCCGAAGGAAGAACTCACATTTTGTGAGTTTGTCGGGAGTGGGATTCGATCCCAGGTCCTCGGCGTGATAGTCAAGTGTTCTTACCATCACACCAGGTCCGCTCCAGTATTTTTTTTATTATTACATACTAGCTGCTCGATAAATATCGTATTGCCTGATGCTGATTCATTGACAAATTCCTATCAAAATGTTGTTTCAAATTTTCCCCATTTTCTTGCTCTCCTGGGCGATTTTCTCAATTATTTTTGAATAAAAATATTTGAATCCGTTGACCCGTTCCCGAGCCAAACCGTACCATACAACCACCATTACTTTTTTTATATTATTGGTTTGTTCATATACAGGGGATGGCCAAAATGTTTGGGGTAGGCAAATTTTTTTTCTCTCAAAAATGTTCAACATGCTGTAACTTTTCATATTGAGAGTGCATCAAAAATTCTCAAATTTTGACTGCTTGTTCAGCTATTATATGCGCATGATTGGTACAAATTTGAGCTAGATTGGTTAATCTTTCGCGAAGTTAGAACCGTTCTCGTAATACACTATTTTTTAGACAACTAATTTTTTAACTGTCATATCTTGGAAACCAGTGAACCGAATTGAATGAATTTTTTAACGTTCATCAACAATACATTAATAGTTGATACGACGCAATAAAATGTAATAGGGAAACTTACGTATTTTCGGCAGTTTTGTTCTCTTCGTCAAGGGGGGTTTTTTGAAACCTGTTGAACTCAGATTTGGCCATTAATTACGTAAGGGTTTATGGGGGAGGGGGGGGGGGTTGTGGGTTTGAGAAATCTTACGCGCCATACAAAAATTTTTGGGTTCTCATACAAAAAATCTTACAAGGGGGGGAGGGGGCGTCAGAAAATCGCGAAAATTCCCTTACGTAATTAATGGACAGCCCCTACCCTTGGTTACCCTATTTTATTTTCTCACGATGAATAAAGTTATACCGGTTTGACATTTTCACCCATATAGAGGAAAATAAGTCAAATTTACAATATCATACAAAAATTACTAAATGTGTTATTCTTTCAATCCAAATAGGCTCTAATACATCTTATCAGAGATAGGGTATCGGGATGCTTCGTTGGCATAGTCCCCTCGTTCGGCCTATCTCAAAATAAACCAAAAACTCAAACAAACACGCATAAGTGGATATCGGAAAAGCTGTGCGCCAAACAACAGTAACATTTCGTTTCAATTTTAGCCCTTTGGAGCATTAAAATTGAATGAAAATGTCACTTTGTTAAGCTTTTGTAGACGCCATGATTCTTCGGCTTAGTGGGTAGTCTATACACATGATAATAAATGGCATGATTCTGGAACATTTCGAATTGACTTTTCAATAACTGAACATTTAATGTGACGGTCAAAGACGCTATTTTGAACTTGTGCATTTGTTTTCAACGAATAATAACTATTTTACAAATTGTATGTGGGCCGAATATTGAGGACATTTTTTTTCACTATGTACCCAAATCTTGGCCCATCAGTAAAGTGATGTCAAAAACACCGATAAAAAGACGTCAACAACATTTCTTGCGTAAGAACCAGAAAGAACGAATAGGAAAAAGATTTTGTGTGTGGTGGCTGTAAAAATATAACACAATAATAGGGTTGGGATGTTTTCGTTACTAAATTTAAAAAGAACTTTAGTTTAAATGATTTATTTAGAGTTTTTTGAAAATTTGGCTCCGAAAATGTACTTTAAAAGTAAGACTGGTGAACAAACAGAGATAATACTTCAGCAGAAATATTGAAAAAAATGAGATACTAGTGGTTCTAGTGCATGGAAAGCAATAGGCCAACGTTGTATCCACTAATAGGCCAATTTTTGTACCATAGACCAACGTTGCATACCATCGCATCGAATCTTTTCAACTTAATTAAGTAAATTCTTGAATATTTACGTTAGTTTACTTCCAATTGCTGAAACATGCATTGCCTAGAGTGTGTAATAGGGTCAACATTTTATTTCTAGTGCTATTAATTCATGAGTTATGGTCAAAATTGTCAAGGCGGCTTGCAAATTAGGCCAAGGAATGGTACATATACCCTATCTTAAGAACAGAAGCAGAAAATTTTTGGATATCAACACTAAAATTTAATGACATTGATGTAAAACATTTACATTTTTTCAAGAAAGATCCAAAAAGTTTCAATCCATGGTAACTTTTTTCAACGTTTAAAAAGTATTTCGTTCAAAAGTTCATTCAATTCGATCCACTGGTTTCCGAAATATGACAGTTCAAAAATAAGTAGTCTAAAAAATAGTGTTTTACGAGAACGATTCTAGATTCACGAAAGATTAACCAATCGAGGTCAAAATTGTACCAATCATGCACATATACTAGGGTAACATACTGTCAAAATTTGAGAATTTTTGGAGCACTCTATGAAAAGTTACAGCGTTTTGAACTTTTTTGTGAGAGAAAAAAAAAGTTGCCTATCCCAAACATTTTGGCCATCCCCTGTACATAATTTCCATAAATAGCAATACACCCGATTCTTTTTTTTTGCACGGGGGATGCGTACCGTGCAAAAAAAAGTTTTTGGTTCAAAATTCGAAAAACCGTGCAAAAAAAGTAATATGATTTCTCGGCGAATCATGCAAAAATAAGAGTTTGATTTTTTTTGTCTTCAATTTTTTTTGCACGGCCGTGCAAAAAAAACCGTGCAAATTAAGAATCGGGTGTACCTACTTAATGCGTATGTCTTTTCATATTGAGAAGGCAGCCGTCAAATTTATAAAATGATTCATGTAAAATTGCCAAATGATACATTCATAACTTTTCCATAGAAGCATACAGAAAACCATAGAGCAGTCATTTGGATCCATGGAAAATTGTCGAATGATCTCTTCTTTTCGTAAAATTTAGCAATAAAAAATGCCAGAATTTCTTAAGGACCAGGTTGCTATAGTACGAAAGCTCGAGTCACAATGGACGCCTTTCAATCTACTCGATTTTTACAAGCACAAATCTGAAGATCCATCAAACAAGTTGATCTGGAAATG
The DNA here is from genome assembly GCF_035046485.1 of Aedes albopictus. Taxonomy (NCBI): domain Eukaryota; kingdom Metazoa; phylum Arthropoda; class Insecta; order Diptera; family Culicidae; genus Aedes; species Aedes albopictus. The sequence continues at coordinate 49,739,408 of NC_085138.1, read as the reverse complement.
CCACCCGTTACTTGCACACTCGCATTGAAGGATGAGTTGCATTCTCTGATCAATGCGCTTTCCGGGTCTTCAGATTTGTGCTCGAGAAAATGCGAGACATAATGCGATGTTTGGAAAGTGTTAGCTGCTTTCAGCTTAAACTCTTCCATGAGTGAAAAAAACGACCCCTAGAATGATCCATAAAAATATAGCAACCTTCTCACAGCGTCCAGTAATTGTGGTCAACATCTCCTTCCCGTTACCATGACAAACTTAATACTGGGAGCGGTAACGCCTGTAACGTGAGTGTTTTTACGTTTTCACAACAATGAAAAAAATCATAGAGAAATCCCTGGAAACACCATCTGATAAAATTTCTGGAGATATCCCTCGGAGAATTCCCGAGGAATTACAGAACGAAACACTATAGGAATTCCTGAGGAATCCCGTTCAGTGAAAATCTCTAGAGGAGTTCCCGGATCAATCCCTTGAGTAATGTCTGAAGGAACCCCTATTGAGATCTCCGAAGAAATCTAGAGGAAATCCTGGAACAATTCCTGACGTAATTCTTCGAAGAATTTTTGGAAGAATTCCTATTCTAATCTGAAGAAATCCCTGTTGGGATTCCAGATAAAATTTTTGAAAAAATCCGCGGAGGAATTCCTGAAGTGAGTTCTGCGGAAATTCCTGGAGGAATCCCAGCAGAAATGACTTTAACCTCCTTGTGTAATCGTACATTACGTCAGCAAGCTGTTCCCAACGTAATGCATTAGGAAGGTTAAGAAGTTCTAGCATAATTTCTGCTAGAATTCTCAGTAAGAAATTCTAGCAGAATCTTTGAAAAAAAAATCAAAATATGTAGAATGAAGAAAATTAAAAAAAATATTAAGCAATACTAAGAGATATTCGTGTAGGAACACCTCCAGGAAATCCTGGAGGAATATTTAGATGAAACTTCAGGAAACCCATGAAGAAGCTCTACATGAACATATTTTGAGGAACTTTGAACAAATCCTCTGAGGAACTCATGAGTACCTTACTTGATCAATTTCTGGAAAAGTAACTGAAGGCATCAATCAAATGTTAACGTATCCCCAGAGGGATCCTTGGAAAAATCCCTGGATTAATGCACGGTAGAATTTCTGGAGGAATCCCAGCAGGAATTCCTGAAGGAATCCTAAGAGAATATTCGAAAAAAATCTCTAGAAAAACCTGTAGAGAAATTATTGGAGAAAAATGTTTGGATAGGGTGGGGCGGGGCAAGATGGGTCGCATAAGGATGGATCACCATAACTTTGTAAATACAAATCGTATTGGTTTGTATTCGTCCGCTACTCGTTAATACACTAGTTAGCTATGCTAAAAGTCGATAAAAAGTTCATTAAATACAAAATATGATGTTAAACGAGCAGTTTTAAAAAGTGATCGATTTTGCACCGTGTAAAAAGTGCGGGGCAAAATGGGTCACCTTTTAAGTAATTCATATTTTCTCAACGAAAAACGTCAAAATATAAGTTTTTTTCCGCATTCATATATGCTCCATATCCATATTGAATAAACAAGAGCTACTAGTAAACATTTTATAGATTTATTTGGAATATAAAAAACTTTACGATTTGAGTGGTCCTAAGGCGTCTTGAAAATCGATGTTTTCACTAAATAATTATCATAATTTTATGTTATAATTTTGAGTGTTCATTCCGCTTGATTGAAGTCATTTATGAGATAGTCTTGTAACAAAAAATAAATAACTTTTGAATGCTCCAAAAATACGTTCAAAATTGAAGGTGACCCATCTTGCCCCGCAGCCGTTTATATGGAGATTATATGGAATGTATCGCATAAGAAAAATGGCTAAAAACCATTTTATTTTTTATTTCCAATGAGAGTGAATAATTTTTCAATCAATGCCCCAAACTTTTGTATATTCATGCTGGTCATCTAACAAAATTATTAATCTAAACAAAACATGAGTAAAGCGCCCAAAAATGGCACTGACCCATCTTGCCCCGTGACCCATCTTGCCCCGCCCCACCCTACATTCCTAGAGGATCCCGTAGAAATTCCTGCCAGTAAGAATTTTGGTAGAATCCCAGTACAAGTTTCTGAAGGAATCTCAAGAAAAACTTCTGAATGTACCACAGGGCGAAATGCCTGTGAAGAATAAGGGACATATCTGAACGGTTTCCTATGAAAATCTACGGCTTGCGTGTCTTTGTGGCCGTGCGGCTAGTGTTAGCAAGCATTTAGTGCGGGTTCGATTGCAGCCGCAGCATGCTAGTCAGTTGTCTAGTGTCGTGCTTCCTTCATAGAGCAAATAGCTCACTAGCAACATTGAACGTGTCCGTGTCTTAAACATCTGTTTGAATTCTTAGGAAATTACTGTAGGGTATTCAATAGGAATTCAGGAAGAAATTGCAGAAAATTGTAATGCGAAAATAACTGCGAAAATCCCTGGACGAACTTTTGGAGAAACCTCAGATTTTATTCTTCGTTAGCCCCACCTCGTAGACTTTCGTTCAAAAATGTTTAAGTTTACAAAAATATTTAACCGTTTCAAAAAGTTATGCGAATTTCGTTCGGTACGTACATAGTTTATTTATTTTTTGGCTTCTTAGACTTGACAGAATCAAAAAGCTGTTATTTTATTTTGTCCGGACAGCCACAAAAATCAGTTTCCTAAAGATATCAACTGAAATAATATTAATTTTAAAATGGCAATACTGACTCAGTAGCTGCTGAGTGAAACACACTTTTATTTTCTTTGTTTAAAAAAGCTGACATAATCGGGTCGCCACTGTATTTGATATGTATCAGTTTTTTGTTTTGTTTTTCAAATGATTCTTTTTATATCGTCAAACTTCTCAAGATGCACAATTTCAAACGAACGCAGTTGTAATTTTTATTGTATTGAATTTAATCTTTCACTACGCGTGCCTGTTTGGTCAGAAAACTAGACCGAGGTCGCGATGTATACGACGAGCGAGGTTTTTTGATAGTGTTGTGCTTTTTACGGCAGCACGCGTACTGAAAGGTTAAAGAAAATAATTGCGTATCGTTTTGAAATATAGTCAGCAAAAAATGTGTTTCTGTTAAATAAGAAAAGTTCCGTCTCCGCAATTCGAGCCCTGGTGCGATACTTTTTAAAATAAAAAATTGAAGGTTCAGGTCTTGTCACGGTCGCCATGTAGTAGATTACGCTCGGTCATCACTTGTTCGGAATGACTGGCTCGTTCGGGTGGTTGATAAGTACTGATTTTATTCCTTTTGATTCAATTACATGCTACCTTATTCAAACGTTAAAGCACTACACATGCTGATATCGCACGGGTAGATAGACACTATGCGTACATATTGCGTTTCATGCGGGTGTGATCGAATCAATCACACACTTAATTTTATGCTGTTCAGTCTTGCACGTTCTTCTTCTTCTTCTTCTTCTTCTTCTTCTTCTTCTTCTTCTTCTTCTTCTTCTGCTTCTTCTTCTTCTTCTTCTTCTTCTTCTTTATGGCTCGACGTTCGCATTGGTACTTGGCCTGCCTTTCTTCAACTTAGTGTTCTTTGAGCACTTCCACAGTTATTAATTGAAGGGCTTTTCTTTGCCTGCCATTGCATGTATTTGTACATTGTGTGGCAAGTGCAATGATACACTATGTACAGGGAGTTGAGAAAATTTTCCCGACCGGAACGGGAATAGAACCCACCGTCTCCGGACTGGCGATCCATAGCCTTAACCACTAGGCTAACTAGAGACCCAGTCTTGCACGTGTATGTATCTAATCTAAACTGTTTCGCCGGAAAACCATGTTCAGTCATCATCACAGCCGATTTCCCTTCGCTAATTTGTACGCTGCTCAAACATCAATAAACATAAGGGGAATCTGTACGTATCACTCCCGGATTTTATCCATGATATCGACCGTTCCTAATTCATATCATTCTTCATTGTTTCGTTTATTTTCGTACCACTTCGATTTGGCTCGTCTTCCATGCAGATGCATTCAAACAAGCCGGCGCCTCACCTAGCAAAAAGGTCACTGCTCGATAATACCCATTCGATCAATCGGTGCTTCAGCGTGCGGTGGTGGTACTGGTGTGCGATTCGATGGACTATTGCGGTGAGAAGAAAAGACGACGGACGGACCGGTCTCAGTCCGTCAGTGATGTTGAATAACATTATTATGAGCCGTAGATGATTGTGATTTTTTGTTCATTTGTGAGACTGTTTGGTGCGCTTTTATGTGCATTTTGTATCACGTTTCCAGTCGCCATCGATTGGAAGAGCGCGTACAGCGATTTGCTTGATGGTGATTTCATAGCATGAATCCCATCGTGCATGGTTCACTGTGCAGAGACCTTCGCCTATGGCTGATGGATGACCGATGCAATAGGGGATGCCATCTTTTACCGGTATTTTACTGGTTGTACCTAGTAGCTCTCAGCCTCAGTTGCCTCGAAAGGTGAAATCAAACTCTGGTAGTCAGAGTCGTCCATGGCGACGACGCAGTAAATGCACTTTTCCTTTCATTCCGTCTTGGTATATTTGCTGCATCACTGGGAAATGGATATTAATGGTTATCAAACTCTCACTTTACTCTCGAAGGCCGGGCCTTTGGTCGTTGTTGGTAGCAACAGCCACTTCACAAATCGATACTAACGATGGTAGTTGATGGTGTCAGTTTCGACGCCTTCACCTTTGTTAACATACCTTGCGCTAGTGCTTTCCATATTATTGAGCTTTTGACGCCGTGCAGCACAAGGAATGCTTCCAAAGTAACTGATATGGCTCAACCCAAGATTATTGGTTGGGCAGCAAATGGACGTTGGCTGCCGGTTTACACCATATAGTCATAGACTGTGGGCTGCCAGTGTGTGGTAGAGAATATCGTTGGTCGTTTGCAGTGGCGTCGCGTTGTCATCGTCCGACAAGTCTAGTCCCAGACAAACAGGCAGACTACGGTGTGGTAATTGAACCTGAGTTTATCGGTTGATGGAGATTCGTTATTTATTACTTTGATCTTTTGTGACACTAGTCGATGCAGGGGTAGATGACATTTCGTTTCCTTCTTCTGTGATTGAGTAATGAAAATAATGTTTCTCATTTTTTTTTGTCTCGTTACAGGTATGTTTGGACCATTGGAGTTGATGGGAAACGTTGAACAAATAGGTTTGATGCTTTTATAAATATCGGTAAAAACGGGAAAAGCCGGGATGGGACCACTAATTTGCAAAGAGTTACATTCACTTGCTTATATCTCAATCCAGAAGTATGCTATCGAAAAACACTGCACTGGAGGATTTTTGTCGTTTACACTTTTTTTTAAGTTTGTGGAATAAAGTAAAGGTCGCACACGAATATCGAATGCTATGAAGGTGACAATCCACGAAGTGAGTGTAATTTACACAGGAGAATCGCTTCTATAGCACTTCCAGAGCTTCGGTATTTGTATGCCATTCATTAGGTATTCCACTCAAGCAAAATCAGAATATGGCTATTATCTGCCTCCGGCTCCAGATATAAGCGCGACAGTTATTAGTTATAACTGCAACGCCAGATGGCATCAGGATGACACTGCGGCTGTATGCCTTTCGGGTGTACGACTGCCAGCGGGCTCTAATAAAATATAAGCGTGACAATACTTTATTTGGCAAACTTTTAGAAAAAAATACATGGTAACTGTCCAGAACAACACGTTTCCTTACCATATTGAAGAATTTTCTAGGAAAATCACAGAGTTTCAGTTAAATCAGAAAAACGCATTTTCCGCTACTCGAGTTCTGGTCTGGTACCTTTTCTAAAATCCAAAATTGATTATTTAGGTCCTGTCACGGTCGCCATGTAGCATGCTATCAAAAAAACTATGGAGGACTTTACCTTGTAGGTATTTTTGCCTTTCTCGTACACTAAGTGTACTGGAAAGGCTATATATTCACTCCAAAAATGACTTTTTGATAGAAGGTCCGGAGGGTCGAGTCACATATACCAATCAACTCAGCTTGACGAATTGAGGTGATGTCTGTGTGTGTGTATGTGTGTATGTGTGTATGTGTGTGTGTGCGTGCGTGTGTGTGTATGTGTGTATGTGTGTGTACAAAAAACACATCACTTTTTAGTAGTAAACCTCAACCAATTTTAATGACCGATGGTTCATTCGACGCGGCATATAGTCCCATTGTTTCCTATTGAAAATGGTTCGGATCGGTCCAGCCGTTCCGGAGTTATGGCCATTTAGGTGTTCCGGACCGGTACCCTTGGGAGGGGCCAGACATGAAAATGCAACAAACCCATGCATGCGACACATCTAACAACGGCATTTCCGATAACCTAATGAAAGGTTAGCAGGAAAACAGTATCAGACCTTATCTTACCCGGGAGTGTTCCGGCCCGACGGAAGTGGCCAAATATAAAAGAGAACCAAACCCATGCATGCGACACATCAAACAGCGGCATTTCCAATACCCTGACGGCCGATTATTAAGAAAGTAGACTCAGACCACATTGGAGACTGCCAGTTGTATTACGGAACCAGTTCCGGGTGTCTCGCCGGAAATCGCCTTATATAAAAGTGAATCAAACCCATGCATACGACACATCAAAGCGCGGCTTTTTTGATAACCTAATGAAAGGTTATCAAGAAACTAGTCTCCGACCATATCTGAACCGGTAGTGTTCCGGAACCGGTTCCGGATGTCCCACCGGAAGTGTCCAAATTAATAGTGAACCAAACCCATGCATGCCACACATCAACCAGCGGCTTTTTCGATAACCTGATGAACAGTTAGCAAAACAATAGCGGCAGACCAAATTTGGTACAACAGGTTCTGTCCGGGAACCGATTTTGGGTGTCTCGTCATAAGTGGTAAAATATAAAATTGAACCGAACCTATGCATGCGACACACCAAATCGCGGCTTTTTCAATAACCTTATTGAAAGTTTGTCAACAAAAAGTCACAGACGCACATTTGGGAGAACCGGTAATGTTGAAGAACAGGTAATGAGTGCCCCGCCGGAAATGGAAAAATATAGAAGTAAACGAAAATCATGCATGAGGCCATCCATTAAGTACGTCACAATCCTAGGGTGAAAGGGGGTTGTTAAAGTGTGACCAGCAATTTTAACCCTCGAGCAGTCGCGTCTTCAGCCATCCTCACCGACACTACGCACACGCTTTGTACTACAAGTGAGCTTTGTTCAAGTTGCGTGTACCCAGTACACGACGCGACCGCTCCCGGGTTAAGTATAGGAAAAACCCGTACGAAGAGGGGGGCGGGAGTTCCCAATTTCAACGTGACTTACTTAATGGATGCTCCCCACGGAACACATCAATTCGCGGCTTTTTAGGCAGCCTGATAACCAGTTGACAAGAAAATAGCCATAGACAATGGAATTATGGAATCGGTTCCAGATGTCCGCCGGAAATGGTCAAACGTAAAATTGAACCAAACCCAAGCATGCGGCACTTCAAATAGTGGAATTATGAAAGTGAACAAAACCAATGTTAGCAATAAATCAAATCGTGGCTTTTTTGATAGCCTGGTAAATGTTGGGTAAGATTAAAAGTGAAGAAATAGTCAGTCTTTATATATACAAGAGAGGGGCCATATAGCCGAGGCGGTAAACGCACGGGTATTCAGCATGACCATGCTGAGGGGGACGGGTTCGATTCCCAGTCGGTCCAGGATCTTTTCGTAAAGGAAATTTCCTTGACTTCCTTGGGCATAGAGTATCTTCGTGCCTGCCACACGATATACACATGCAAAATGGTCATTGGCAGAGGAAGCTCTCAGTTAATAACTGTGGAAGTGCTCATAGAACACTAAGCTGAGAAGCAGGCTTTGTCCCAGTGAGGACGTTACGCCAAGAAGAAGAGAAGAAGAAGATATACAAGAGAATAAAATCGTAACCAAAGTAATCTCATCAAATCACACCATTTCAAATTCATGTGGTGTTAATATTGTGCGTTGCAAGAAATACACAATTATAGCGACTACTTTCCAAGGCCTTCAATGATGGACAAAATTTAATCGCAGTGCAAATGCCACGTGCAGTCGCAGCAGTCATCATATCACCCGGCCATGTGGCGACTTTTTTTCAAGAATTATCAAAGAGCGCTATGACGGGAAATTTGAAAACAGGTCCGTTTTCTTAGGCGACTGTCTCGCGCGTATCTCTGACTGCGGGTAAAAGTAGTCGCGAAAGTAGATTTTATTTTGATTCGTTTAATATAAAGTAGGATGGGAAAATTATAATTTGATCACATCACCACTGAATAATTTTCAATCTTCTTTTGCGTCTTTAATTACTGTGCACAATTTGGTTCATAAGGAGGTCAAATTTTACATGAATCGTATTAAGCGTATAAGTGTTTTCAGGATCGGCGTATGTCGACGTAAAGATCATGAATACATATTCGACGAGAAAGGCACTATCACCACAAGGTGGATTAATCTGGGTTTTTTTAGTTAGTTAGTTTAGTTTAGTATTGTTGCGCTTATATTTTATTAGAGTCCGGCGGCAGTCGTACTCTAGCAAGGCATACAACAGCTGTGCCATTCTATTACCATCTGACGACGCTGCTATGAATATGTAATAACTAGCTGGAGGCAGATAATCGCCCTATTCTGATAATAAAGGTTGCATTCGAATACCGAAGTCATGGGAGTGCTATGAAAGCGATTCTCCACTTCTCCTGTTACACTTACCTTGAGGATAGACACCTGCATAGCACTCGATATCCGTGTGCGATTTTTACTTTATTCCGCAAACCTTAAACAAATAATAGAACCTTTCGAATCTGGAAGAATTCCGGAAGGAATTCTGGCAGAAATTTCCCGAAATTCCTTCAGGATTTGGATTTCTTCAGGAATTTCTCCAAGATTCCTTTATTGATATCTCCAAGGAATGAATCTTGATAAATAAATCAGTTATTTTTTCCGGGTTTCCTTTGAGAATTCCTCCCAAGATTTCCCTTTTAGATACTTCTCAGTTTTCTTTCTGACATTCCTTTATTGATTCCTTCCGGATTTTTTATGGAATTCTCCCCGGAGTTGTTCTAGAATTCCTCTCGAGATTTATTTAGAGAGTCATTTGGAGATCCTTCCTGGATTTTTCAGGGATTTCTTCAGAGATTCCTCATGTTTCCACTGATTTCTTTGAGGTTTCCTCCAGAGATTGCATTCAGTATTCTTTTAGAGATCATTCCTGATATAGCATCAATTTCTCCAGGATTCTTCCTGGGTTTTCTCCTGAAATTCTTTTAGGAATTTCTTCGGAGTCGTCTTCAGCAGCTCGCTCCGAGATTCCTTCAGGAATTCCTCTCATGATTTTTTCGTTGATTGCTCCGGGATTTCCCCATTGATTGTCCCAGGTTTTATATAAAGATTTCTAGAGATATTCATTTATTCGATTCTTCCCTACAGTCATTTGGGGATTTATTCTGGGATTCCTTCTAAGATTCCTTTATTAATTTCTCCCAGGATTACTTGCGGCATTCTTTCAGGCATTGATTCAATTAAGAATTCCTTTGGGGATTCCTTCCGAATCCTCTCAGAAATTTCTCCTGAAATTTCTATCATTTTTTATTGGTTTTATTCAGTTATTCCTCCTGATGTTCTTTTAGGGATTTCTCCTGGATATTTTCAGGGACACCTTCAGAGATTTCTCCTCCAATTCCTCATTGTTTCTTACCTATTTAGTGAAATCATTCGATTTCCAGTGCTAAAGAGTCTATAACTTTTTGCTACACGCTAAGAAAAAGTTACTCTAAAATGAGTAAGATTCACACAAAACTGAGCTAAACTGAAACAGCTCAAAAAATGATTGATTGATTGATTTATCTTTATTTGAGAGACTTTCAGCCCTTGGCTGGTTCGTCTCTTCAAAAAATGAGTAAATTGCATTTCAAGCGATAGCGCTGGCCCAAGTGCAAAAATTCAACCAATTTAAGACATTTCACATCATCAAGAACATTATACGACTTAAACTGATGAGATTTTCGCTTTTGGGCCAGCGCTGGAAATATAATTTACTCATTTTTGAGTTGTCCCACTTTAGCTCTGAAATGAGTGAATTTTCTGACCGTGTATAATCTAATGAGGCATTGGAAAAGGTAAGTCGGAATATCTGTAATTAGTCGTTTTTTGTCTAATAAAGTAAATTTTTCCCCTACGTGGATGTTTGCGAGAGTGCAACAGGAAACTCATCAGGAATCCTCCGGAAAATCTGCCAAACATACATAAAAATGTCAAAAATCTATCACAGATTTCGTTTTGAAAATACTATAACTATAAGTATTCCGTCTACACCACAATAGATCAAATTAATGGTCGCAGTGGTACTATGTCCCCAACAGGAAAAAAAAAGTCTTCCCTCAAGCATACATCACTTATACCCAGGCCCATACTTATACGAAAAATATAAAATTCAAAAAGTGCCAAGTCTTGTTTCCTGAATCAGTTGTTTTAGACTTCCAGAAGCTAATCGATTATGCCTAAAGGGATGCTCAACAACTTGAAGTTTGTGTGGGAAAACTAGGTCATCATGGAAATCTTAAGTTTTTGATTTTTACTGCCAGGTTTCGCACTGAGCGTTCGACGAAGTTGTTTGGCATAGAGTCACCTACAGTAATGCCAAAGATTTTAATAATTAAACGCTTACAGTGCCACCTTGCGGCAAGATTCGAAAACTTAAGTTTTCTGTATACATTTGGTTACATTTTCTCATACAAATTCAAGTTCGTTGAGCGCCCCCTATTACAAAAAAATGAAGCACTACAAATGCATATTAAAATATAACATATTGTAATGGAACACTACAAATGCGTAATAAACATAAAGACATATACAACACAGAACATAAATTTTGCCCTGTTTCTCAAGTGGATAACAATTTCCGATGTCAGGATGACGAAGTTTCATGTTTTTTGTTGGTCCATCAGTCAAACCTGTTATTGTATTTTCTGGCAATTTGAGTTTTTGTTCGCAACGTTAGATGCTTTCATAGCTTGAATTTTGTCTATCAATTTTCAATCCTAAGGGGGCATCCATCCGGATTCGGGTTTCAATACGAGACGTTTATATTTCGATGTCCCTGTTAGATCCCCGATGTCCCTACATCTCAGTTTTCTTGGGCAATTCCTCCCAGGAGTCTAAGTGAATCTTTTTTAAGATTATGGTGAAATTCTTCTTATGGTCTAGTGAGTGTAGAATTAGCAACTAGTTAAAATACACAAAAATAAAAACAAAAAAAAAATCTTATGGTCTAGAGAGTCCCTTTCAGGGTTCTAGCGCATTCTTCTCAGGATTCTAGGTCAGTTCATCTCTGGATTCCGAACATCTCAGGGTTCTAGATGAATGTCTCTTAATAAAGTGGAGGATCCCTCTCAGGGCAATCTGGGGCAATCTCTTTCAGGATTCTAACGGGATGTCTGTCAATATTGCGGGAGAATTTCTCTCAGGATTCTAGGAGAATCCCTCTCAGGATTCTGGAAGAATCCGCCAGGGAGTTCTGGGGATATTCGTCTAAGCATTCTGGGAGAATCCCGAGTAAAAACTTCTCTCAGGATTCTGAGACAATCCGTCACAGGATTCAGGGAGAATCTATCTCGGGAATCTGAGGAAATAAGTCAGAATTCTGAAAGTATTCCTCTAAAGATTCTGAGAGAATCCATCTCAGAAAACTGGAGTAATCTCTCCCAGGATTCTAGGGAAATCCTTAATAGAATTCAGGGAGAATTCCTATGGGAAGAGTCATTCCTTTTTTTCTGGGATAAGGTCTCTCAGGATGGTGGTGTGATAATTTTCAGCATTTTGAAGGAATCTCTCACAGAATGTTAGAGGAATCCTCAGAGTTATGAAATTCTGAAGGAATTTTTCTCAGCAGTATTATATGGGAATACCCTCACTTAGGATCCCACTCAGAATTCTGAGGAAATCTTTCTCAGCATTCTCAGATGTCTTGGAGAATCATACTCAGCATTCTCAGAATTGAGGCGAAAATTCTGGATGAATATTGCTTAGGATTCTAGTGGAATCCTTTTCAGGATTCTGCGTTAGATCCTTTTAAGGTTCTGGGGGAATATCACTAAGAACTTTGCGGGTACTCTTCCCAAGGGGTACTCTTCCCAAGGTTCTCTGAAAATTCGGCTTTCTGGGGTGATCGTTAGGCTCACTGGTGACTGCCGACAACGACACCAGCAGAGAAATTCAGAGGCGCATTGTGGCAGGAAATCGTTCTTACTTTGGACTCCGCAGAACTCTAAGTTCGCCGTAACACGAAGTTAACCATCTACAAAACGCTGATTAGACCGGTCGTCCTCTATGGGCACGAAACATGGACCCTACGTGCAGAGGACCAACGCGCCCTTGGAGTTTTCGAACGAAAGGTGTTGCGTACCATCTACGGCGGAGTGCAGATGGAAGACGGGACTTGGAGAAGGCGAATGAACCACGAGCTGCATCAGCTGCTGAGAGAACCAACCATCGTCCATACCGCGAAAATCGGGAGGCTACGGTGGGCGGGTCACGTCATCAGGATGTCGGATAGCAACCCGATTAAAATGGTTCTTGAGAGTCATCCGACCGGTACAAGAAGACGTGGAGCGCAGCGAGCTAGGTGGGTCGACCAAGTGGAGGACGATCTGCGGACCCTACGCAGAGTGCGGAACTGGAGACAAACAGCCATGGACCGAGTGGAATGGAGGCGGCTACTATGTACAGCAGAGGCCACCCCGGCCTTAGCCTGATCGGTAAGGTAAGGTAAGGGGTGATCGTAAGGATTATGGGCAAATTTCTCTCAAGATTCTGGGAAATTTGTCTCATGATTCTGGAGAAATCCTTGGGATTCTGGGGCTATATTTTTTAAGATTCCAGGGCACTTTCTTTCAGAATAATTAATTATTAAAGAATCTATCACGAGATTCTAGGCAAGATTCTCTAGAGAACTTTGGATTTTGGAGAATTCCTCGCATAGATTTTGTGATTTCCTTAGGGTTCGGAAGAAATCCTTCTCAGCATTCAACGAGAATCCCAGGAGGATTCTATTCTCTTCATTCTGGAGCAGTTGCTTCCAGCAATCCCTTTCAGGATTCTGGGATAATCCCTCTTAGTAATCAGGAAAAGTCCCTGACAAGATTATGGGAAGATTCTCTTGAAATTCTGGTGTAATAACGTAAAGTATTCTAGAGGAATCACTCTCAGAGCTCTGGGACAATGCCTTTCAGGAGTTTAGGAGAGTCCTTTCAAAGATTCTGGGGAATACCTTTCAGAAATCTGTGGTAATTTTTCTTTTTATGCTCAGAATCCCAGAGAATCCTTCTCGGGATGCTGGGAAGTCCTTTCTAGAAGTTTTCGTTATCCCTTCCAGGGAGAATTCTAATCAGATTCTCGAAAAAATCCTTCTTATGTTTCTAGACATCTAGACATCTTAAGAACCTGGAAGAACTCTTCTAATAATCCCTCTCAGGATTCAGGGGGAATCACTCGTAGAATTTTGGGAAATACCTTTCGGGATTCTGGCAGAATTATTCTCAGCATTCTAAAGGATTCTAGAGGAATTTTTCTCAGGATTCTGGGAGAATCCTATCTCCCAGAATTCTGTGAGAGTATATCTCAGGTTTCTTTGGCAATACTGCCCAGTATTTTGAGAGAACATTTTTCAGGATTCTGGAGTGATCCTTCTTAGGATTCTGGGTTATTTCTTTTAAGACCCTTTTCAGGATTCTGGGTCATTTCTTTTAAGTTGCTTGGGGAATTCATCTTAGAATTCCGATTTTTTTGTGAGAATCTCTCTCAGTATTCTAGATGAATTTATCTTAAGAATGTAAAAGAACCGCTCTTGGAATTCCTCTTCAAGAATTGATCTTAGGAATTTGGGATAACTACATTCAGGATTCTGGGATAATCCCTCTCAGGATTCTGGAACAATTAGGGAAAATCACAAGGAAAAGCCTCTCTTAGGATTCTGAGACAAGCTATCAAAGGATTCTGGGAGAATTCCGTCTCATAGATATGGAGTAATCTCTCTCAGGATTCTAGGAAAATCAAGATACCGGAAGAGTCCTGCTTTCTGTTTTAGCTAATGTCGGTCAGGATTCTGGTGTAATCATTTTCAGCATTCTGAAGAAATTTCTCTCATAATTCTAGAGGAACTCCTTTCAGAATTCTGGAGGAGTCTCTTTAAAGTTTCTGGGGGAATTTCCCTAGCAGTCTGCGGGAATTTATCTCAGAACAACATGAAAATACTTTCCAGACAGAGCTCTGGGGTATCTCAGGATCTCAGGATTTTTCTTTCGTTTCAAAAATATTAAATTTCTTTTTTTTTTCAGAATGCACTGTCTCAACGTTATATCCATTTTCGAATCAGTGTCGCGAAATGTTCGATGTGCAATCTCAAATTTTGATATTATTTTTATTCAGTCAAATAAAACATACCATGAGCTTGAATTACATGCAGCAAACGAATCATTCACATCGATTCAAAGCATTCGATTGAATCGGTGAATCGATTCGGCTGAGCCGATTCCAACTGATTCACAAAAATCGATGTCTCAGGCAGATTTGCCCAATACTACCTAACACACGTAGACGAATTTCAGTCACCTCTGATCTCTACATCTCTCTTAGACTTTTGTCTAAAAAATCTTCTAAACAGTCCTTCTCCTTCATGCCATGCTCATGAACGGACCTCTAGATATTGAACATTCAATTTTGTATATGTCACCTTTTAAGAATCTTCTCATAGAATCACCGAATACGTTTGGCGATTCTTTGAAAAGTTTTTTAAAAGGTTATAATTATTTTTTTTTAATTACTGGATGAGTCATAGAGGATCCATTGAGGACTCACCAAAAATCAACCCAGATTCTCGACCGACAGCTTCAAAAAATAATTCAGGATTCTGGATAGGAATTCAGAAAAGATGCTCGCCAAATTATTGACTAAACCTGTTAAGCATTCGATCATCAATTCCCATAAATCTTCTCGATAATCTCTGCAAAATTCGTGTTCGTCCACCCGTTTATCAACAGCTAATATTTATTTCTACTTAGCTGTTTTTAGTGCATTTCTTGTGTTTGAGATTTTGGTTCTCCCAATGGTCACAGAACTACATTGGAAAACATCCGCATCGACATCACCACACATTTCATCAACGTTTTCTCGACGCCAACATAGGTAGTAACTTGCAACACGTACTGTTGAACTGGTTTGTCCGCTTATTGTCCGCCTCGCTTTTCTTCATGAAAGTGAGACAGACTCGATTGTTGTATAAGTCTATAGAAGGTGAAATTGAGGATCCCCACGCGCGAATCTTGCCGCATGTGTCTGCTTACTACTCCTGGATGCAGCAAATGTGCGCATCGCAAAATGACCGCCCGAAACTCGTTTGCTGCGCAGACTAGACTTATTTGTGCGTGCGTGCAAGTGCGGCAGATGCAATTTCGCTGCATTTACGCCTTGGCCGTCAACTGCGCGAGGTTTCACTTACGTTTACTTACTGAAGCTTCAGAGGATGATGGTTTCTTCCTCTCGCTCTCTCTCCGTCTAATATAATATCTACTATCTGCGTCAGTTGATCAGCTGCTGCATGGTTCGTTTAGGGCTGCACGCGGTTAGTTAATGGTCAGAAGAGAGAAAAAAACCGGCTCATCTTTGCGCGGGCACTTGCACACAGTAATGTCCATAAAGCTTATGAGTTATACTGCTTTTCATGTATATATGAGCATGAAGTCCCGAATTCCTTAGCTAGATAAACCTAGGTCTGCGATATGTTGCTCTTAATGTATCTTCAGGAATTCTACTAAACATTTTTGAATTATTTGAGATATTCTAGGTCATCCAAACTATTCTGGGATATAGGATCTATACCGGCTGTAGATCCTTACATAATCAACTATTTGTTCATTGACATCCATTATTGTAAGATATTTTCGGGATATTGTAGATCACCAGAACTGTCCCATTTCATCTACAGCCATACCACAGAAATGGCCACTTTTGAAAATGGCCAGATAGTTCTGAAAACTAGTATTAACATTATATTTTTATACACTTGCATGCCGGATATTCCTGCCTTACTGTATCTACAGGGGTTTCCAAAATTCAAAGAGGTAATGCGACACTGTATTGTAACGTATTACTTAAAAAAAACATTTGAATGATTGTTAAAATGTTACAGTCGTACTCGGTTTTATTGAACTGATTCCTGAATTTCAAAAGCAAACCTCAGTTATAACTTATAACAGCAAGACAACATACGCTTTCTTTAGATTCATTGATCCGCGGAGCGTGATCTGAAAACCCCTGCTCAACTAGTACCGGTCGGCCGTTGCAAAGATGATTGACCAAAGAAGCCACTCGGACTCGATGTTAGGCGCACGGAGACGGGACGGACACATAAGTATTTAGTTAGCAGATCGCGGTGCACCGATTGTAGATTTTCTGCTTTTCCTTTCCGTTGGATCTAGTTTTGCGGAACGGGCCCCGTCATCTCGATGATCAAACTTGGAAGATCTCCTCGCCCTCGTCCGATGATGGCTGCCACAGTTCCGTTCGGTTCTCCGGTTTTAGTTTGTTTTCAAACGTGGGTACGGGCCGTCACTCGTAGTGTGCGCGCGGTTTTGTCGTTTGTTCTACGATCGGAAATATGGATCCAGAACCCATTGTGGGGATTAGTTGGCGACCGTCGTCGACGTCGCGATTGGATTATCTCAATCTGGGTAGGTTTACCCTCGAGGAACTCGAGGAGGAGTTAGTTTGGCACATTCCTTTGCAAAGGTCGCGTCGAGTGGAGGTGCGTCGCGTCTCAAGGACACCGTCGGCCTGAGGGGATCGACGCGACGTCGAGTTGAGGGTGTGCGATCAGTCAAAGTAAAGAACATTCCATCACAGTCACCGAAACACATTAAATTTGAATGATTTACGTCCGCGAGCTATGTTTTTTGTTTGTTTGGTGTGCCTCGTTAAGACTTAATCAGGAGTGATTTGCAATTTTTTGCTGTGTTGACGAAGTTTCGATTGTTACCCACTGACTCACTGACTGAGTCGATCGAATGTGCTGGGATGTGGTTGGGGTTATGCCAACAGCAGTCAGTGCGCGGAACCGGTTCGAAACTTGTTCGTTTCATAAATGTCGATATATGTGGCGAACAGTTTATGTTAAAACTAAAAGTGTACAAGATAGCAATGAAACGAGATCGACATCTGCAATTATAAAACGTGTCCGGATCTGATCTGCAGACAAGATCTTGCACTTGACCAGTGGGTGTTTCTATCGGTCAACCTGTGAGGTCCAATTTAATCAGAGGGCGTAGAACAATTTACAATACTATATGCAAGTTCACCTTCTCATGTGGTAATATTTACGGCCCCGACCCCAGACAGCTTATTTTCAAAATGTTGGCATTTCGTCAATGTTCATCCGATTTTTTGGGTTCCCCTCAATCGATCATAAATTTGTGCAAGCTTATTACATTTAAGCGGCCATACATTACCCGAAAGCGTTCCGCAGATATTCCGGATTGTACTGGGTTGCCGAAATAGACAAAAGTCATTGTTTCGTGAGTTTTTGTGATTGTACCGGTAGTTATGAAAGATGTTTTTGAGAGATTTTACGAAAAACGTCTACTGCAAATTTAGGAGAAATATTTAGGAGAAGAATTTCATAGTCAAATGTAGAGTAATGTCTACGAAATTGGTTGGTTTTATGAGGCAGTGTTTGTCGTTAGAAAGCAATTTGTACAGATACAACCTTGAATATTTTCATGATACCTTTCATTCTTTTCGAATTATCTGGAAGAAGCTTTGGAAAAAACTCTTTGGATGGAATGTTAATCAAGAAAGGTTTCAAGCAACGTTTTAAAAACCTGCAGGATGTTCTTGATTCATTATGGAAAATTTTCAGAATTACGTTATTCCTAAGTTTCAAGATGATTCCTGTCGAATCCAAGCTTTTTTTGTTGAATACTCTGACAAAATTATCAGAAAAAATAAGCAAAAAGTTCCGAGTTCCATCACAATACAATTGCTGTTAGTTTTAGTTAATTATTGAACGGTTTCTTGGTAGAATTCATGCATTTTTTTCATGAAATTTATTGCTTATTTATTGCTAAAATTTCTACAGAAATTCAAAGAGGGTGGTTAGAAACTCATATTATGAGTTTACACTTATTGTGCTGAATGTTAAGAATCTTTTCTAAAAAAAGAATATCCTAAATTTCATTATCCTAAATAAGATTTGTTGAAGAATTTATCATGATAGAGAAATTTCTAGAAGTACGCTAGGATGAAATGTTGGAGGAACATCTAAGAAAATACAGAGAGGAATACCCGGGTGGAACTTCTAGTGATATTTCTGTGTGAATTTCTATAAGAATCTCTGATAGAATGCTTTCCAGCCTTCCCGTAACAATCCTTATAAGAATCCCTGAAAGAATCTGTTGAAAAATTTCTGACGCAATCCTTGGAGAATTTTCTAAGCCTTTCTTTAAAAAAAATACTTCTAGACACACAATTTCTAGAAGAAAAATGTCTTGATGGAATATCTAAAAAGGAACATGAAGAAATCTGAGGAATTTCCTTAATAATCTGCTACAATTTCCTTGAATGGCTGCTGAATTTCTGGTTCTTAAAGTATCCGTGAATATGTTTCTAAAAAACCCAGATTTATCCACCTAGTGGTGATAGTGCCTTTCTCGTCGAATATGTACTCATGATCTTTCCGTCGACGCAATCAATCTTGCCTTAGAGTCAGTGATCAGCCCCAAATCTCTGTGCTTTGGTAATGGACGAGAAGGGGGAAATGCTCATAACAGCGATCTGGGACTGGACCACCTACGAATTTCTGAATTTCTGAAAATCAAGAATTTTATCAAGGTCATCATCGAATTGGGGCACTTATTCCGACGTTATATTCAACGTATGGGCAGAGCTGAAAGTATCAGTCCTTTCAGTTGACTGCTTGACCACCTTCACTGGAGGCTGATTCATACCAAGATGACAATTACTAGCCAGGATTAAACTTTTTCCACAGAACACTTTGACAATGATTTATCTGCACATTTTATGCCATATTTTATTATCATTGGTTGCAAAATTCATGTAGAATTTGTAATGTAGTAATTTGAATTGCCAATGCTATATCACATTCAAATATCAACCACATTACAGAGCTCGCCCTCCAGCCGCATCAAAATTTTGCGTAGTAATTTTAGACGCAAATAAAGATTTAAGAGAATGTTCCGGGCTGATGCGCTTAAATTTTAATTTTTCCATACAACGTTGATCCATCCTACTGTAAAGGCAGAGGGACACCGGGAACCGATTCCGGGACACTACTAGTTTTCCCAAGCATGATCTGAGATATTTTTTCTTGGTAACCGTTCATCAGGATACCTTAAAGGCAATTTGATGTGTCGCGAATATTTTTTTGGTTCTCTTTTACATTCGGCTACTTTCAGCGAGATACCTTAAATCGATTCCGGAACACTATCAGTAGTTTCTAATGTGGGCAAAGCTTATTTTCTTGCTGATCGTACAAGTTATCGAAAAGGCCATGATTTGATGTGTCGCATGTATGAATTAGGCCACTTCGGGCGGGACACCAGGCGGTTCCGGGATGCTACCGGTTCAGATATGATCTGAGACTATTTTCCTGCTTACCGTTCCTCAGGTTATAGAAAAAGTGGCGATTTGATGTGTCGCATGCATGGGTTTGGTTCACTTTTATATTTGGCCACTTCCGGTGAGACACCCGGAACCGGTTCTGCAACACTACCGGTACAGATATAGTCTGCGACTATTTTCCTATTTATCGTTCATCAGGTTATAGAAAAAGCTGCGATTTTATGTGTCGCATGCATGGGTTTGGTTCACTTTTATATTTGGTCACTTCCGGCGGGATACCCGGAACCGGTTCCGGAACACTACCGGATCAGATATGGTCTGAGACTATTTTCCTGATAACCATTCATCAGGTTACATAAAAAGCGATGATTTGATGTATCGTATGCATGGGTTTGTTTCACTTTTACATTTGGCCACTTACAGTGGGACACCCGGAACCGGTTCCGGTATGCTACCGGTTTAGATATGGTCCGAGACTATTTTCCAGTCTACCGTTCATCAGGTTATACAAGAAGCAGCAAATTGATGTGTCGCATGCATGGGTTTGGTTCACTTTTATATTTTACCACTTCCGACGGGACACCCAGAACCGGTTCCGGAACACTACCGGTTCCGATATAATCTGCGACTATTTTCCTGCTTACCGTTCGTCAGATAATCGAAAATGCCGTGGTTAGATGGGTCGCATGCATGGGTTTGTTGCAATTTCATATCTGGCCCCTTCCTGGGGTACCGGCCCGGAACACCTAAATGGCCATAACTCCGGAACGGCTGGACCGATTCAAACCATTTTCAATAGGAAACAATGGGACAATATTCCGCGTCGATTGAAAACAAAAGCGTTGAAATTGGATGATATTTACTATCCAAAAGTGAGGTGACATTTTTGTACACATACACACATACACACGCACACACATACATACACACACATACATACACACAGACATCATCTCAACTCGTCGAGCTGAGTCGATTGGTATATAAGACTTGGCCCTCCGGGGATTCTATCAAAATTTCATTTTTGAAGTGAACATATAGCCTTTCGGTACACCTTGGTGTACGAGAAAGGCAAAAAATCCATGGGGTATTTTTGAGAAAGAACATAAACGTTTTCTAGATGAATGCTTTGAAAAATTTCTGGTGGAAGCTCTATGACAAAAAAAAGTTCGTAGATGAATTTCTGGAACAATCTATGCAAGATTTTTTAAAAAGAGTTCTTGGGATATTTTCCAAAATAACCCATGAAACATTTTTGGAAGCTATCTGTGCAAGACTTTCTTAATGAGTTCTTGGAGAAATTTCTGAAGGACATTCTCAAGTCTAAAGAAATACCTAGAAGATTTTGTGTAAGAAATCCTGACTGAATTTCCTTAGGATTTCCAGGATGATATTTTAAATTGAATCCACGGGGAGTTTTCAAGGGAGTCCCTGAAAGATTTTCTTCAAGAATCCCTAGAAGGTTTTTTCAGGAATTTGTGAAAGATTTTTTAAATGAATCCTAAGATGGATTTCAGCAAGGGTCCATGAAAAAATTATCTAAAAATCTGTGGAAGTTTTTTCAAAGTAATCCTTTGAGATATTTGTAAAGAAATCTTTGGAGGAAAATCTGGAGATATTTCTGAAGAAATCATAAGTCGAATTTATAATAAGGCTGATACAAATTTCATTTTGACTTATTGTCTATCCTTTCTCCCTCCGAAAATGTTTGGCTGGATTTAGCATTTTGAGTAGGCAGATAAAAAATATGTATCAAAATATCGAGCCTTGCTGAAAAATCTTTAACAAATCTGATGAGTTTTTAATATTGCTGTGTGCGTTGAAGATGCAAACGGTGCCCAAATGCGCTCCAAACGCGGTAACACAGTGTTACCAAAGGCAACATAGCAACCACAGTCAAAACCACCGCCAACCTAAGATTCAAAAGCTCCCACTGACATCGGGTTACTTGTTAGAAAATCTTACCGCATTTGGTGCTGCCGCATTTGATATTTGCATTTCGAATGCACACAGCAATATATTTCAGATTAAAGGCTTTTTTATTTACCTCCCACCTCCACCCCCACCCCACAAAACCAAAAGAGTGGTGGGACAAAAAGTAAAATAAATATATGTAACGGCCTAAAAGCCATGGGAGATTTTCTGAAGGAATCCCTCGAAAAATTTGTGATGAGCAGTTTCTATAGGAATCCTTGCAAATTTTTTTTTAAAGAAACCCTGGAAGAATTTCTAAATAAATCCAAAGAAGATTTTCTGACAGAAACTCAGAATTAAAAAAAAAAATCCTTGGAGCAATGTCTAAAGCAAACCACGGAGAATGTTTTGGAATAAATCCTTGGAAGATCGTTTGAGATAATGCTCAAGTCCCGAAAAATAAGGTATATCTCTGAAGGATTTTCGAAAGAAATCCGTGGAGGAATTTCTGCAGAAAGTCATACACAACTTTCTTACACAACGCTTTGTGAAACTTCTGGAGGAATCACTAGTGGAATTTCTGGAGAAATTAGAAGCTTCTGGTGGAAGAATTTCCAAAGTAATCCCAGTACAATTTTTTTGAAGGAACTTTTGATTTTTTTTCTGCAAAAACTCTGGAATAGTTTCTGAAGGCATTGCTGAAATTTTATTAAAGTAGTTTCTGTGGAAATTGCTGAACAAATGTCAAATGAAGGAATTTCAGAGTTAAATCATGCAAGATGCTTTGAAAGAATTCGTAGAATAGGAGGAATTTCTGAACCAACCAAAACTTTATTAACTTGCTGTCAGAACTTTATTAACTGGTTGTCAATAAAAAAAAAAAACCATTCCCTTGACCAGGGTTGGTAACCATCAGCTTCGTCACTGACCAACGACGAAAAACTAAAAAAGTTCGTCACCAAATAAAACTCCGTCACTTGCATCATCATCGTCGACCGACAAAGAAACCACGACGACGATGAACCGAAAATAAAACAGGGAGCTATAGTTTTCGTCATTTCCTTTTGTCTCCCTTTGCAACGACGAAAAACGAACATGCATTCGTCACGTGCCTCCCGATTGTAGACGAAAGGTGAACCAGTCAAGCTTTTATTGACGATTTAGCCTTGGCCCTTCCGAGCTGTTGAATTAGCTCTGTTGGTATGCTTGTTGTGTTTCAAATCCGAAGGTTTTTGGTTCGATTCCAGATGAAGGCGTTTTTCATTTTTGCATTTTTTTTTTTCTGATCAGCCATTCCCGTGAGGCTGATTATTCATTCGTTCGAACAGGGCGATGCAAGCAACTCAACGAAAATGCCAATAAGGACTGTTCATTAAAGAAAGTGGACACCTGTTTTTCAACAGAAAATATTTATTTTCGAACAAATTCATAAGTTTATTTTTTATATAAGACAATCAACATACATGTGGCCGAATTCACGTGAGTTTGAACATTTACTTCGCATTTCTGGAGAACGCTCGGACTTTCTTCTTGATACCTCCCATTAGATTCTGCACAACTTTCTCCGTAATCTTTCGCTGTGCCGCAGACCAAATTTTCTTGAAACAATCAACAGATCTTGCTTCTCTTCCATCTTTTTTGAGATGCCGCTTAATTATTGTCCAGTATCTTTTCACAGGACGCAGTTCAGGGAAGTTTGGTGGATTTTGCCATTTTTCGACAAAATCGACTTTTTCCGTCTTGAACATCTCTAGTGTAGAAGAAACCTAATAAGCGGATGTCAGATCCGGCCAAAACAATGGAGGATCCGTATGTTTTCAATAGCTGGGTAGAAGTCGTTTTTGATGCATTCTTTTATGTAATTTTTACCGTTGATTGTTCCTGTTGTGAAATACGAAGAACTGTTTAAGCCGCATGAGCAATTGGCTTGCCACACCAAAAACTTTTTCCCAATTTTTTTGGTTCTGATGTACCCTACATCATCCAGCACATCTGTCTACTGCTCAGCGTTGAAAAATTGCGGTCCCGGAAGTGTACTAGTATGCCAATGCTCGAAACGACAACTTTTTGGAACACCATTTGTGCAGAATTTATCTGCTAGTCGCTAAGCTAATCCAACCCATCGCTCAAAATTTCTCATTTTTTTCCGTTTTCTTTGAATGTGTTGCCGAAGTAAACAATGTTTTTACACACTGAGCAAAAATTCACAATTTTTTGCTTAGTTTTAACTCTAAACTATTGGTAAACAGATGTCCACTTTCTTTAATGAACAGTCCTTAGAGAGAAACGGCAAAACTTTTTCGTCGCAACCAGCAAACTGACTGACGGTGTTTGAAGAAAAATATTCAAGAGCTGCTGACTCAGTGACGCTAACTTTTTATTATCCGTTGTCGTCAGTGATTATGCTTCAGCTCCGATGACTATTAACAACCCTGCCCTTGACCCATTCTCATCTTCTCGAAGGGGTGAGAATGAGTCCTTTTTACACATGTAGTTTCAGGGAAAATTGACAAACTCCAAATATTTTTGTTATCTTTTGTGCATGTATTACCAAAGATTACATTCCAGTGATCGAATGACTTTTACACGCAAAGAAGCAAAAGTAATTGAACAATGTATGTGGAAGTATGCATTTTTGACCCATTCTCACCCCCAACGACGGTACATACGAATTTGTGCGACTTGCTCAACAATGCTAATGCTAACGTTAATGGTGCGGATTTCATGACGCCGATGCGGATTTCAAATGGCTTGGCGTGGATTTTACGGTTTTCAAATCGGTACTTCTGTAACCGCCTTGAATTTGTTCTGAGAACGATAAAGCACAATTGCTACAACCACAATTTGAAGTGGGCCCTTTCAGATTACTATGGCAGGATCCGTGGAGGCCTCATTGGCGACATCTCTGGTTTTCAACCAAAACATGCCATGCGACGTGACTTCATGATGTAGAAACTCGATGGTACAAATATAAAAACTCCTTCCAGGTTGTCGATCGACTGACCCACCATTTTGCAACACCTTTACTAACCCATACTAGCCTCCATTGAGTTAGGTTGGACCTCTAAGCACAAGATTGCGAATGGAAAATTTCAGTTTAGATTAAGAAAGTTGTTAAGGTGAAGATATAACGAAGCCGCACTTCGTATTTTGAAGAGCACAAACCTGTGATCGTTTGCTCCTTATCAGCAGATAACCAGGACCAATCTTGAAACCAACGTTTTCAACGGAAACGCCATTTATTTGCTCAGATTGGTACTCTGGAAAATTCGAGGTGTGATTACTTCATATCTTTACCTTAATATCCCAAGATATCCTAGGTTAACAGCCCATAGCAGGATACAGTTAAGCTCATGGAAAGCTTTAGTGCATTGGATCCACACATTCCTAAATTGAATTGGAGTCAGATAGATCAGATACTTTAAATCGATGTTATTGTAAAAATACTTAGAAATTTTGAATTGCCCGTTTAATTTTTAAAAATATTTTAGCTCTTTATGAAAAAATCGTAAAGATTTAAGTGATTTCTGCTTTACCAGAGATATTTGCAAAAGCAGTTCACAGTATGGTCAAACAGTTGCTGATCTGATTGCCATAAAACGTTCGGCAATTATCTGTCCCTTATGCAACCGCGTGGTTTAGCAGCACTTTGTGTTGCACCTTAAGCAACACCGTGATTACACTTGAGAAACAGCAGCGGCGTCCATCCGTACCCCTACATCTACGTCCGTCCGTTGATCGACGACGGTCACCGACCAGTCCTGCCTAAACCTGAGCATCAGGTGCCAAGGTAAACCGCCACAATCGCGGCGCGAGAGCCTTAGTTCATGCATGTGTACGACCGTGTACCACCAAAGATAGATTTAATGTGGAGCCTTAGAGACGAAATAATCGCTGCCATTTAGCAGGTCGCTTGATGGCGGTGGCGGCGGTAGTCAGCCACCCCATGGTGAGCGCGATCTTTGCCAGTGTTTTCTGAGATAGAGTAAGGTGATTTCCCCAGATACTAGCTCATGGTCCGGTCGGTCATACACAGGTGCATTACCAGTCAGCCAGCCAGCCAGCCAGCCAACCATCACAAGATGTGTGATCTTTCACGATGCTGCTGTACCGAAGTAGCGACCTCTTGAGGCGTTTTTTTCCTATTTACAAAACGCGATTATCGTTGAAATTACGTCAGCTGTCTGTCCGGCTGTGGACAATTGTGCTGGTTGCGGTAGATACCACGGTAGAGTTGTTAAAGGTTGACAAATATTGGCGGCCGGTCATTATTCAGGTTTTTTTTTCTTTTCGACATGGCTGCAAAATGTTCAAAAGTTTGTTGTCAAACCTGTTCCCTCCTAGCAGGTGAATATTGGCCAATGAATTCAGTTTGAAGAATGAGTACAAGCATGATCTTTGCATACCATGATCAAAGACGTGTGTAAATATACGATTATTTTATAGAATTTCGGTTTGCCGAGCCGGCTCGGTGTGAAAGTAAATATTTGCTTCGAGTGTTTGGCGGTAATTTCCTCTGTTCGTGCAAATTCCTTTGGAAGTCTATTCTAAATAACACCGGTACCGACATGCCAATTCAAAACGTGCTGCAGCTGGGGGAACAAGTACAGATGTATACGCCATCAACTGAGTAGTATTAATAAAAAAATAGGCTAATAGTTAGAGAGTGTTTCAAATTAAAATTCGAAGGTTTTGCTTACAAATATGGTTGTAACTTTGTTAGATTATAATATTAATTCTGGAGAATTTCTTTAGAGGATTGATGGAATTCCTGTAATAATCATAGTAATACTTTGGCTCTTGCTTGGCAGACATTCGACATCTATTCCGCCAAAATGTAGTAAACTAGTGAGTATGACTTCTGGTGAGATACTGGTAACCAGTGCACGGTGGTCCACGAACCAGATTTACGAGGAAAGATGCATTCAACGCCTTCAAATGAGTTTTAGGCAAATATGATCTTCTACAAAGTTGTCCCTAATAATAAGGCCCTCTTTAAAATGTGCATGAAAATTAGGATGTGCCATATTTTCAAAGAAATTGGGAACCAAACTTTTTTAGTTGCAAGAATAACTGTATACATTCTTCGGGAAAGTTGTAGATCTATCAATTTTGAGCAAGTTTGCTGAAGCCACTTTTTATGTAGCTTTGAAATTGACCGATCTAGAGGTATTTTTCTGAGTAAGCTTAGGGTGGTTCAAGAAAATCTGGTTTTCTGGCGTTAACTTTTTCAGTTTCGATTTTTCATCAAAGTCGCCCAAGAAACACTTGTAGAGCATTTGAGGACGCGTCGTTTCGTGCGCTGAGATGGTCGTTATCTCTTTTGGTTCAAAAGTTATAGGCATTTCTCTTAAAAAAAATCATAGTTTTTTAAAAAGGGTTTATGATGGGTTGGGGCAAACATAAAATAGTTATTTATGTACCGAGTTGCAAAAAGTTTTTCAGCACGAGTCGTACATTTATCCAACGAGGCTTGCCGAGTTGGATAAATACGAAGAGTGTTGAAAAAATCGAGTTTTGCAACGAGTTCCATACAAAATTTTATGCAATGATTTTTTCATTATACAACTCATTTGAGTTGCATAATGTTCATAATGCAACTCAAATGAGTTGCATAATGAACATTATGCAACTATTTTTCATTATGCAACTCATTTCAGTTGCATAATGAATCGTCATTATGCAACTCATTTCAGTTGCATAATGAATCGGTACGGAAAAATAAGTCATTATGATACCGAAATGAGTAGTATAAAATCGAAATTATGATACTGAATTGCATAAAATATCTTTTGCCCGCATTCATAAGAAGAAATGTTGTTATAAAACATATAAAAAAATTAGGGGGGTGTTATTTTTGTAACTCAAGTGAAAAATACTTGAAAAGTGCCTATTTTTTCTAGAAAATCATCAATATCTTTTGAACGGAATGACGTAGCAACATTCTCAGCGCACGAAAATGCGCGTTTTTTAAGCTCTAAAAGTGGTTTTTGGGCGACTTTGACGAGAAATTTGAAACAAAAAAGATAAAGCCGAAAATACCACCGAGCCACATTTAGGAATTTTCAACCCCCCGCCCCCTTCGTACGGGTTTCTCCTATGCCTAATACATTGATTGTCACACTTTCGCAAAGCCCCCTCCCCCCTAGAACCGTGACGTACTTAATGGATGTCCCCCAAGAGCCACTGGACGTCAATGCCGATGACTGTAATTTGACAAATTAAGACACTGCTGGCAACTCTGATAGAAATTGGAAGCTCTCAGTGTGTTCAATGGGAGTTGGGTAGAAATTTTGGTAAAACTTCGGTACATGTCTTTGTGGGATTTCGATAAATATTTTGGATGTCATTTCGTTATTTTGCCTCATTCCAGACTTTAGATGGAACCGACGTGAACTTTTCATGGTAGAATGGTAAAAAATCAATGGGGATTTTGGTGGGATTTCGATGAGATGCCGATGAAAGTTCACAAAAATATATTGTGATAGTGTAGGGATTTCGGTATTTTTTTAGATTTATTCTTATCGAATCCAATAAGCGGCTGCTCATAAACCACGTAGACCAAATTTTGGCCATCAAAGACCCTCCCCCCCCCTAATGGCACAAATTTCCCAAATGGAGGAGAACGTGCCTCTGGAGCCAACCTAGTGATACCTGAAGACCACCCCCCCCCCCCCTTCATTCCCTCTCGTAGACTTTTGTTCCTAAAAAAATTTTGAAATTTGTATGGAGCGTAGACTTTGGTCAGACATATTTCAAAAACTTAGAAAAAAAAACAAAATACACTGAAAAAAAATCATCGCGAATCTGTTATGTCATATAGTTTCAATTTTCTAAAAAGCCTACACTTCGATTTTTTTTAAATTTTTTTGTTATATTTTTCATTGTTGAATACCCGAGCGTATACCGCTTCCGTTGCATGTGCTCTCTCATGCGAAGCAAATAGTTGAGCAGAGTTCTAGCAAAGCAAAGGTTCATTAATGAAGTACACCGGGGTATATTGAAACGGGTGGGGTAAGATGAAACAGCGGGTTAACATGAAGTTGTCTAATTATTGTCCAAATTGTATTGGCGTCTTACCCCACCCGTTTCAACTTGCCCTGGTGTACCTTAATCTGATACTGGAAATCGATAACAAATTCTTCTCTTTAGGAGTTCAAGGGCACACTAGTTCAGGCTTCACAGAATTCATAAGCATTTCCCTCAAAATCTCATTATAATAATAAAAATAATAAAAAGGAAAACGAGAAACATAAGGGGGATTCACTTAACAGCGTAAACTGATTAAACTGATTAAACGTCGCGTTCACCAAGGCAATCTTCGATTATTTCATTCGCAAAATCATGAAACATTTCAAATAAGCAGAAAATCATGGCTTACGCAGCAATTTAATCTGTTTAGTGAATACCCCTATAATCACTGAATTGTCCATTGCATTGTGACTCATGTAGATATCGCGGAAGCTACATTAGTGCACGTACACACAACAGTTGCGAATGGCGTAGCTTTTGGTGACACTGAAAGCTCAGCAAGCACGATGAGCCGCGTTGGATAGGAATACCGAAATAAAAACAGAATGGAAAGTTCTCACGGTTCATCGTCTTACCGGTACGCGGACTCTCTCTTGGGACCTAAGGTATGCCTCATTGTGGTTACTCTCTCGTTTTTTGCATTTTAAGCATTGCACCACCACTACTCATTCGGTACGGAGGGGCTACCGGGCAAAGTTCCAAGACATACCTACCTAGTTGTCTGGGTCGGTCCCGTCTTCTGGTTGTGACTGATGCGATGATGACCGAATTATTCCGTCCAAGTCGCTCAGACCTAGTTTCGAGTGGAATTTTATTATTTGGGCTCGTTTTATTTTGCTCTATCTGTACATGAAGACAGGAAGGGTGAGTGAGTCACACTCAGTAATATCCATAAAATAAACATTCTTTTTGAAGAAAGGGAAGAAACATATTCTAACTCTTTATATTTGGGTGCTTGGGAGATTTAACAATAGATGCAGTAGCAATTCAAGCCGTCGAGGCCAAGGTATCTGAAGTATTTCTGCAGTGACTGGAAAGTGCTATCTTTCAATAAATTGTGCGAAAAAGTAAATTTTTCGTTCTTTCGCTATAAACTGACGTTTACGCAGCGTTATAAGGTGACTGGTATTATCGGCAGGTTTGTTCTCTTCGTCATGAGAGGTTTTTATGGGCCGAATTGCCTGAAATTTGGGCATATAACTCAGCTTGCTTGGGAAGGAGAACAAAACTGTCAGAAATATGAAAAAAAAAGTAATTTGAAAGGACACATCAATATCGCATCGTACGTACCCGTAAACGCAGTAGGGTGCGGGCACCGGTTTTGGCCAGTCTAAGGGAAATCATTTTTATAAAAATAACCAATAATCCAATGAAAACTACCAATTTGTTAAATGAAAGGTTTCGATCTATACTTTATTAGAAAAATGCAGAAATCAAGCTAATACTTGATTTTTGTATTAAAAGTGGCACTGGCCAAAATAGAAGCATTGCCGCAGTTTTGGCCATATTCTCAGCTTTGGTTTCTATTTTGGCCAATCACGTGTATTTCTTATGGGAGTGGCCAAATTAGAAGCACCCTGGCCAAAATAGATATATGGGAGCTGATTTTTTAGGAAAAAATATTTTTTTTCTTCCAGTTTTTAATCAAAATGTATGGTTTTCACAGCTGTTATCATCATATTATATTAGAAACTACTAGTAAAAAATAAATTTATGCCGATTTAGATCGTAACAGGCTGAATACCGCACTATGGCCAAAACTTCGGGCTGGCCAAAACTGAAGCTTCTACCCTATGCTCCAAGTTTCCGAGTGAAAGTGATCCACTCACTCTCAATCATTAGCATTTTGTACGAAGCGATCTGCTCGCCGTCAGTGGGTCTGTTTGTTCACGCAAACCTATCCAGTTCCAGTATAATAATGGTTTGCCCGATTGCTTCACGCAACGTGATAGTTACTGCAATGTGCATCAACCTTGCGCGCGCAGTTTACTGCTTGTGGGCTTGACGGCGGCTATTACATTTTCAAATGCGCTAATGTACCACCGCACCGGCAGCAATTCATAGTGCGTCACTGCGCCTCTAATTTTATTTGCGTATAATTTTATTAACCCCTCAGGGCTTTTACAACTTTCCGATGCATATTGATTTTGGTGGCGGTTGGATTTACATCTTTGTCTTATTTTATTAACCGATGCGTCCGCTGATTTTACCCATTAACTCACTGATTGATTTTTCGGCTCGAGTTTTCGTCTAGTCTTCCAAAGCAATGGGTTAATTAGTCCGGGAAAGAAAATGAAACTTTAATTACGGTGCAAGAGCGTTTTCTCTATCTGTAGGCAGTTTAGAGCTTAATTGGTAGGTTACGGGACGGAAATGCTAACATGAAGAATTATAACTTTAAAATATAATTACTATAAACTCAGGATAAGCTGCTCCAAATCGAATTCCATTCGATGTACTCTATACGCATTCCGCATTGCAGTTGAAATTTGTATGTGAAAGCATACTTTTTGCATTTCTCCTATGAAGGGCTCAAATTTGTCCAAAATCATGTAGCAAAACAAGCAAAGCAAAGATAACCGTAGGGGAGACTGGGGAGACGTGATCCCTTTTTCTTAATTTACCTAAAACTTTAAGAAAAAACACAAAACCAGATCCAATTTCCATACAAAATGGCAGGTAAACATCTATTGCAAATTAATACACAACAGAAGGCCTTTAAATTATTGTTCAAGTTTTCAAAACTGTGTTTTTATGGAGGCATGTCTTATGATGTATTTTTCAAAAATGGGTGACACTTGATCCCCCTTCGAGCACTTGGTTTATTTAAAGGGAAAATAATTCCAGAGCCTTCCTAGGGAATCGCGCCACTTGGACGGTGGCTTCTATTTTCGTCTGTTTTCCGCTATAACTCAGTCAAATTTGAACCAATTGACACAATTTTTGAAATGCAGTGAGATAGGTATAGTATCTACCCGTGTACAACATTTCAAGTCAATTGGTTCAAAATTGACTGAGTTATAGTGGAAAACAGACGAATATAGAAGCCACCGCCCAAGTGGCGCGATACCCTATTTATTTATTTTTTTCGAGTTTTTGAAAACTATTGTGTTTTATGGTGTAGAGTGGGTAGTTTTATTAGGGTTTTGTGGGACGTACTGCTGCTGTTGGTGGTGCACTGCCTGAAGTTTTGGTCGGTGGACGAGCGCTCGCCGATGCTGCTGCGGGCTGAACGGCCTGTCCGCCGGCGGATTGACGGTTTGGGGTGGTGGTGTGCTGGTCGGAAATTGGCTTGGTGGATCGGTCAGCAGATCGTCTTGGCTTGACGGTGCGATCTGCCTGTCTCGCTGGCGTCTTCCCTCTTTGTCGTAGATCGACAGAGCCCAGGACAAGGCCGGATTGGCTCTGCCGAGAGGGGTCCTCTTTGGCGGTTAGGGCACCCGTAGGGGTCCGAGGAATCGCTCCTTCACAATTACGACCTCGTAGGACCAGAGCGGGTTTAATCGTTTACGGTCAGGCGTAGTGGCCAACAAGGGACCACTAGGCCGAATCGTGTGCTTCACCAGTTCGTAACTGGCCTACAAAATGGCGGTGTACCGTAAGGTAACACAATGAAAATTAACATTTTTGCATTTTAACATTTTTTTAACATTTTTGAACACGAAAAATTTTATGAGCATTATCAAGAGCATTTAACAGTATCGTTTATTTTGTGGAAGAGACTTATCGTATTACTTTGAGAGCCACTGTTAATCTGAAAAAAAAAACTTTAATTTTATGGGAAAGTCATTTGATGCAGTTCCAAACAATTCTGTGAAAACATTTTTGCGTGTTCATGTGGGAAAATCATGTAAGAAAAGCACTAAGTACATTTTTTGATATCTTGATCATTTTACTATGACACATTTTATAATGATAGTCATTTCTAGTATGTGAATTTTGATATACAGGCGAAATCAGGCTAAAACTGGCTATATTTGCAATAGATAAAACTCGTTCCATATTTTCAAATATGGAAATCCTGGTCTGCGAAAACGTGCGAAAGTTAACAAATGGGCATGTTAAACATAAGCATTTTTTAAAGTAAAATTTCCAATTACATGATAAATATGAGAGATAGATATATACTTTCTTCGAGAAAGTTACGCGTTTTAATAAGGTCAAACATTTGCTAGAACACTTGGAAATTGTGAAAAATGCATAGAAAAAGTTATAAGCAAAAAACTGATTTTTAAGGGTGCTTCATAAAAAATGCCTCAAATGTACATACAAATCAAAAGATAGAAATTTTGTATGTTCGGCAAAGTTATTTCAAGTAAAATTGTCTACAACTTCTCTGAACAAACATATTGTTTTAGTTTACAAATAAAAAAGATAGAAATCGTTTCTCACTTTTAGGGGGATTGATCACAAAACTGATGTTTCCATAAATTAGGGCTTATTTTTATAGAAAAACTTTGCCGAAGACACCAAAGATCAAAAATCATGTTTTCATGGTCAAAACAATTTCGATCACGTTTTTGGGCCATCCGCACAGTGTGCAACAGTTGTTCAGATTCTACGGGGTATAAGCATCTCGGATGATATGCGGTCGGTCCGATTTCATGTTACGAATGGCTGGTCTATTAGTATCTCCTGTAATGATGGAGCTTCGGCGTTTACACGGGTCTCCAGTGGTTAAGGCCAATCCGGAGACGGTTGGTTCGATTCCCGTTCTGGTCGGGATAATTTTCTCGACACCCTGGGCATAGTAGGCTGGGCATCATTGTACTTGCCTCACAATACACGAATTCATCCAGTGGCAGGCAAAGAAAGCCCTTCAATTAATAACTGTGGAAATGCTCAAAGAACTCTAAGTTGAAGAGAGGCAGGCCAAGTTCCAGTGGGAACTTGGAGCCATAAATAATAAAAAGAAAAAAAAACGGGTAATGCATCGAACCCTTGGCGAATCAGGCTAAAATGTTGGTGGCGTGGCCAACACTTGAAAAAAGTTTCCAAAGTTTGTTTTGGCAGGTTGTCAGAAACTCCCCTAATGTAACTTTTTATACTTGAATAATAGTTTCAAAACCTAGCTTGTTTCTGTTAATTTCCAACGTTTCGATGCACAAATCTTACAGAAACTTTGTGCAATTCTGTCAGGTGGCTGTAGTTGTTGAGCAGTGGTCATTGTATTTTTAAATATTTGAACAAATATTTCCTATAAACATTATCGAAATCGTTTTTTATCTATACAAGGCCACAATCTAAATTATAATGACACATTCCACGCACCTCTACGTCAAGGGTGTGAAATTTCAAAGTGATTGTTTCGCCCCAAGCTTTCCAGCATATGAAAAAGGGTAGATTCAATCTTAGGAAAACCATTTGTTTTACTTAAAATTAGACTGGTTACATATTTACACAGCTAGGTGAAGTAATAGCATTTTATGTGAGAAAAATGAAATTTTTCATTGATTATTTGCAAATATGCCTGCTGGCATGGTAAAGGTTGAAAACATTATACCTATTTTTTATTAAAATCTCCGATGAAAAATTTAATTACTGTAATTCTCATAGTGAGTAGAACATTAAAATACAAAGAACAGCCTATGTTTAAAAGAAGGACAAAACCCCGATGTTAAATTTAATAGCTGAAATGCTATATTTATTCTTCACCACTTATCCTTACAGCTTTTTTGTCCACTAGGGCCCTACGTAAGCGATACCACTTGGCAGCTGAACTTACACTTTGTACAGCGCCTAAATGTATTCCATTTTACTATATTGAACTGATTGCCTTTGCGCTGTTTTCTTTTTTGTATCCTACTCATGCTAGAATGATAAGCACGATGATGTTGATGCTTTTAGGTTAGGTATAATAGCCTTTTTGATTTGTATTACATTCATTTGGAAGTAGTATAATTATGTTAACAATGTTACTGTGCATTTAGTTCACCACTGGACTGCGCAATCAGTCTTCGTAAGTGCGAAAACGTTAAGAAAAGTGCGCGATTGCATCAAATCCAGTTGATGTCTTCGGCGCACTATTTCTTTGATTTATGCTGAATAAGTGCTCTGAACACACCGAGTTGATTAGTTACAATCGCGCACTTTTATTTACGTTTTCGCACTCTTGAAAACTCGGGCGATAGTGGTGAACTAAATGCGTTATACTGTATTGAAAATCTTTATCTTGTCGATAGCTTTGGTTGTGCCCGTTCACCATAACACTTTGATTCTAACTAAAAATAAGCTTTTTCGAGATGCTGTATTATAAATCTTTTCTACTTAGCCTCCCAAATTGATATCCCCCACAGTTCCCCAATGATGTCGACTTTTCTCATGTTTATTTCGTTTTGTGCAATAGAAAACAATAAAAGTCAGTAGACACATATAATGACAACCTATTCGGCCTATCGACCCTTTCGGCCTAACGACCCTTTCGGCCTAACGGCATTCGGCCTAATGGCCTTCGGCCTAACGGCATTCGGCCTAACGGCTTTCGGCCTAACGGCCTGCTCCCACTTGCGTATAATAAACTAGCACCAATTTATGATCAATTGAGGGCGATTTAAAAAAAAAATCGGATGAAAATTGACGCCAGCATTTTGAAAATGAATTGTCGGGGGTCGGGTACGTGAAGGTTAAATAAAACTCGAAACAGGTTCCCCAGGGCCCATTCCGATGGCCACCATAGGGCCAGAGCGGGTTTGGAGGCCTATTTGTGTTCTGCTGGACAGCCATCATCTGTCTAAAAAACATTGCCGAAGACACCAACATTCTATCTAGCAATGCATTTGATCTACAACCAGATATCTTTCGCCGTAACAGGACACCATTTGCAAAACATAGTTTTCACGCGAGCGTAACTCTGCGCTCCCAAAACTAAATCAAGAATATATCCTAAACTATACATTTCTCAGTAAAACTCACTTCGGCAATCTTGTTCACATGCATCCAAAAAAGAAATGTCTAGAAGACTCTATTATTGAAAACCTCATAACAGAACTAATATACGCATTTCAGTTTGAAAATTTTTAAAATAAAATTTCTGCGATTGTGTCCCGTTACGAAATGTAACATGTTATATAAAGTAAATTGGAACCAAAACCCCATAGAACAAGTATTGCATAAGCAAGTACATCTAATAAGCTTGTTATAAAACCTGTTAAACCATATGGTCATGAACATTATATTCGACTGCAGACGTCATTTGTTCACGAAAGTTAGTTCCTCACGGTGTCCCGTTACGCTGGAATGTGTCTAATAGTTACCGGTACAGAACACGTACTTGACTCTTATTACAATATTATCTATTTTTCTTCGCGAAAAATAACTATTCAACGGCCGCCAACTTGCTTCTATTTAACTAACTAATATTGCATGCAAATACTCTCAAGGTGACTAGAGATACACCACCAGAACCTTTGCAAAACAACCCCACAACAACATCAAAACATTTCTGTAGGAATGAAAAATAAAATACTCTTGATTGTTTTCCATTCTATATTAGCAAAATGTACTCCTCTTAACATTGTTCCCGGGACTCCATAACTGCAAATTTGCCTTATCTACGGGCATTCAATAAAACCATGCTGAGCCTGAGGGCAACGGGTTCTATTGCCGTTAGATCATGGATCTTTACGTAATGAAAATATTCTTGACTTCCTTGGACATGTAGTAGTGTCATCTTGCCTATCTCATGATATTCAAGTGCAAAATAGTCAATTGACCAAGAATGCTCTTAATACTGAATAACTGTGGAAGTGCTCATAGAATACTAAGCCGAGAAGCCCGCGTATGCATATGCCCTAGTAAGAACTTAACATCTGAAAAAATAACAAGAAGCAATGAATTCTGACCACTACCTAAGAGGAGTTTGTTAGGTTTAACAACCACTGCATTAAAAATTAAAATTGTGCCTCAGCATGACAATTAACGAACTTTGTTAACAAAGTTTAAACAATGTTTAAACTCTGAAACTCTATATTTACATCCATAAGGCACGCGACTACCCAGACCCGTGCTTGTGGAAATGAACTAACGTAATGTACAGGAGCCGATGTAACAACAAAGGAAACATCTGTGAATGATGTAGTTCGTTATCATTCCGGGAGATTCTCAGGAGGAAGCGAAAACGGAAAGAAAACCCCAATGAAAACATGTAAATAAACAACATTTAGCGTGTATCACGTGCGTGGATCCTCTCGCTCGATCGAGAGCTCATCACACAATCCGCACAAGTCTGCGCTGCTGACTGATAGCGTTGGTGCGGCGCGCCGGCAGTGGCGGCGCCGACTATCGGGTGCTAAATAAAAGAGCCTTTTAATTGCTCTATTAGCTAAGAAATTAATCGGTTCGGTGCGGTTTTCGCGCTCGCATTGCTACAATTATTGTTCGTTTTATATTCACCTTGAAATTCCAGCTGTGCGTTTCTGGCAGTCTTTGGCAACGAACATAAATTCCGTAACGAAGTGAGGGGATCAAGGGGATGGTATGCAGTATTCTAAGTGTTGGATTTTTTTCATATAAAAAAGATTAAGGTTGAAAGAAGAGAGTCAATATATTTTCTTGCGTTACGTTATTTATTTATCACAACTGGAGTTCAACATTGCGATATGTATTATGCGATAATGAAGTTTATGAACAAAAGGAATTTCAGACATTTGTACCATGAATGCATAGAGTTTTTATCCAGGAAGTACTCTGCAAAATGCAAGGGAAAAAAGTGAAATGCCAGTTGGTTCATTGCTTTCGGCTTAATATTTTACTGAACTCTGCTTTAAAGTGCAATTAAAATGAACCGAAATCCATCACGCAGAAGGTTAATTCCCAGAAGCCCCAACTCAACAAGCGA
The DNA here is from genome assembly GCF_035046485.1 of Aedes albopictus. Lineage (NCBI taxonomy): Eukaryota > Metazoa > Arthropoda > Insecta > Diptera > Culicidae > Aedes > Aedes albopictus. Next base: position 49,702,026 of record NC_085138.1, on the reverse strand, counting down.
ACCTTTCGCTTATTTAATTGATAAAAGCTCTGTGAACCCGGCAAATAGGATTACACCGCCTCTTTTCACCACCCACGTTTTCATACCGAGACCTTCATATTTTGTAATCCTTTTGTAATTGTTTTTGCTCGCGGTTGACGTACCCGCGGGACGGACTCTCCGTCGGTCCCCACAAGTTTTGTTGAACCGAGCAAAAGCAAAACAAACCAAAAAGATTGCCAAAAACAGTCTGGCCCTAATTAAATTCAACCAAAGCAACGAAACGCGCCGCCTGACCGGCTAAACGCGACCAAGTTTAAAATTGCAATTTTTTTCGCCAACTTTGTCAGGCTAGTGCTGTGTTTGGCGTGCTGGTGACGGCGCCTGCTGCTTTGCTCCGTTTAGCGTGATGCATGTGGGTTTTTTTTTTGGTTGTGGGTTCACCTAGTTTTTATGCATGAATATATTTTTTTGCGAAACAAATACGTCACGGTTCCTTTAGTGATTTCATGTACAAAGACAGTGATGAGAAAAATTATAGTCCGTTTTACGAGACGTGTCAAAACAGCTTATCGCTCAGTCATTGAATAAAAATAGGACTAAAGGCAAACGTGCATCACATGTAAGTAATAGGGTTTTTATCTAATTCCCGTCTAGATAAGAACCGACCAACACTGATCGAGTTTATTCTTGCACCTCGTCTAATGTAAGGTACCCCGGGGCAAGTGGGACCTAAAAAAAATGCTAATTTGGTTTTGTCATGCCAAAAATTTCAGAACACATTTTTTTTAATAAATCCAATGAACCCAAAAGACGTTGTTGGTATATTTGTACTTATTAACGTGCATTAAAACTGTTTCAAAATTTTAAAATTCCGTATGTTATGCATATAATGAAAAGTGTAGCAGATCTTCATTTACTGCGTTTCACGGGGCAAGTGGGACCTATTCAGAGTTTTTGTTCAAAGGGCTTAATATAAGTTGCAACAAATAAGGTAACATAAATCATAAATCTGTTATATGAATGACTATCTTTAGAGATTAAAATAGGAAGAGGTTTATGGTATCGTGCATAAATTACGTAACACATAAAAAATTGCTGAGGAAAAAATACTTGAATCAACTCTAGCAGCTCATGCAAAATAAATTGATTTTTTATACAAAAAGCGCCGTAAAGTGAAGAGACAAAAGATTTCGAAACTTGGTCTCTATATTATATAGTTGATGAGTCTCGCCAAAAGTAAATATGGAGTTTCGAGATTTTCAGTAATATCTTCTCCCTTACATAATCTTACGATCATTAAATAATGTTTTTTTTAATCATGAATTTTGAAAAGGTCATTTCCCTATTTTGATTTTTGATGGACGGTTCCTGAATGCTCAAAAGAATTCATTATGCAGCGTGAAGTGAAAAAATAATGGAAGATATTTAGAAAAAAACATAAAAAATACATGCTTTTGGATTTTTTTTTACCCAATGTTTTACCATTTTTAACAAGAATTTCATCATCTAAATAGAGGTAATAAAGTATAATTCAACAGTAGATTACTTAACGCGTCAATTTTTATTGACTTTCGTGCTAATTTCATCTTAGGCTGGACAAGGCGAGATGAACCCATACAATTGTGTTTGTTTATTCTCATAGGTCCCACTTACCCCAGATAGCGAAATGCACTGGGGCAAGTGAGAGCAGTAAACTAAAGGTAATAAATAAAAATAAAATACAGCTTTTTCGCTTGAAATCATTTGCAAGAACTCCAAATACTATCCTGAAACCGAAAAAATAATTTCATAATGACAAATTTATTTTTAAACGACGAATGTAGTAGAGCACGTAAATCTCACCTAGTGAATTAAAAATTACATATGAACAACAATATCGTATATGGTCTCTTTATGGTTGAAACAATAACATTTTTTTTATTCAAAGTATCCGTAGGTGTGATACCTATGTTTTCCATGAAGAATGTTAGTCTTAAAAATAAATAATAATAAAAATACTAGCTATAGGTCTCACTTGCCCCCGATTCTCACTTGCCCCGGGGTACCTTACCATGTTCAATTTGGTATTAATTAGTGATTTATAAATTTGCTACCATATCACGTAAAAAAATATTGAAAAAGAACTATAATTTCCTAAAAATAATAAGATTGAATTTTTATCCCTCGAATTCAGTTTCCATCTAGTCCACGTCTATTTCGGGCACAACCTGGATTCAATTCCTGGCACACCTTCTATGTGACACTATCTTACATGGGGTGGTCAAAAAATATAATTTGACCCTAACTGATTATTCGAAAAGTCTGTCATGTTCTTCGCAATCCAAATCAAATCATGTATTCAAAGTACTTTTGAGCAGAAAGCCTTTATATTGAGATGGATTTAGCTTTGAAATAACGACCAAAATATTTTATTTAATATTTTTGTCCACCAGATCGCCATCACAGTGCAACGAAGAAATCTTTCTCTGTGGTTGGGAAATACGCTGTTTTGTATGCAGAAAATCAACGCACACATTTGCTTGCATCTTCCCTAGACGAAGACAACTTGTTGTTTACATTTAACGAAGACAGACGACTGAGAAACGCGAGTGACTTTTTTTGTAACGTACGCACACATACACACATGTACAGGCATTTGCTCGGTTTGTCGAGCTGAGTTGGTTGGTATATGGGACTTGGCCCTCGGGGCCTTGGATCAAAAATTGGTTTTCTAAAGGATATTTATGCACTTCTTTTTTTTTATTCTTCAACCACTTAACCTAATTTACAGCTCTTTTGTTCACTAGGGCACTGCGTGAGCGTTTCCAATTGGCAGCTAAACCTACACTTTGTACAGTGCCTAAATGTATTCTATTATAATTCTACTATATCGAACTGGTTGCCTTTGCGCTGCTGTCACTTTTCTACCCTGTCCATGGTAGAATGATGAGCGCGAGGATGTTTGGGGTTTGATTGGGGATCCATTATGAGTTGCCGTTAGCCGATATTCAAATTTACGGGTTCTTTAGAGCATACCCAAGTAACAATTTTAGTTTTCTTATAGCCTACAAGCTGTTGTAATAATCTAACCGTTAAAACTCATTTTAAAGCTTAGTGGTCTTAACAGCTCTAATAAACCCATGATAAAACTCTATTAAACCCGAAAGGGCCCACCCTACAGGAGGTTGTTAAAACCATTCCTTAAAACGTTGAACATGCTACTTGGTTTTATGACATATTCTTGTAGTATATTACACAGCATAGATAAGATCTGTTTGTAGGTTGCAAGAAGACAAATAAGCCGTTTAAAAGTTCGAAAAACATCTTAAATGAACGGTTAAAACCAAAGTCTTAAAGATAATCTGAAACAAGTATCATCACATAAACTGGCAGTAAATTGCAAATTATTAATAATGAAAAAAACCACAATTATGTCGGTCATCCATGTCAATAATATTCAGTTTTTAATTTTCACGGAGGAAATCTCTGTTGCTATGACAAATAAATTCATGCCAAAAAAGTTTGACGGTGTAATGCCTTAAAATACATCTGAATAAGGCAAAGCGCCTCGTCATTTTGAGGATCTGGACATTCTAAAATTAACAATTTCAATCCAACTTGCAAAACTATGCTTTCAAATCACAATCCAAACATCAACATGGCGAACATAATTTCCAAGCAGAAATTGATCATCGCGGTGAAAAATATTGGTTCCGTCCCTTCTGGTTTTATTTGAGATTGTTAAAGATCAGTTAGTGTATTTAAAAGCAACATGTTCCAGAGTTGCTGTACTGTATGAATACGATGCCAGACTAGCATATACATACTTATTCTTAACGCATACATTTGTGCGCTACTCAAACACAAAAAGGATTTATATAATGTGGGTTCAGACTGTATGCTCTTAAGAACTCGCTGCTGCTGCGAAATGTAAACAAATCGAAAGTTTCGCATTTTCGTAAAATTTTCAGTGGTGTTTCATTTTTTAAGCTGTTTTATTTGCTCGAGTGGTAAGTATTCAGCGAAAACCAATAAGAATTTTCGTACACCGGTTGCGTCTGGCTTTGCTGGAATAAAAGTGAACTGCCATGATGCAGGAGCCAGAGCAAACGATGCCATCTCTACCACCCATCGATTGCTTCTGAAATTCCGGTAACAAAAGCGCATTGAAAGGTTAGTTTGGCCGCCCAGCTGTAAAAATAAAGCCCGCCAGAGATTTTCCCATAAGATTTATTTCAAATAGAATAAAACATAAGTATTCTTGGTTGTTTCCTTTTCTGTTTATGTGGTATATGAAATCTATTGATCAAAATATGATCGCATCGCAACACTCCTTAGCTAGCTTTAATGCTTCCAGTGGTTATTCCGAAAAGGTTTAAGATGGCTTTATTGCGACTTTATGCAATCTATCAGATTTTTAAGATGATAAGACGTGATATGCCTGCGGCTTTGAAATAGGTTTTAGGACCAAGTTTTTATACGCTCCTTACAGCCCGGTTACATTGAATATTTTGCTTAGCGAAAAGGCAAGCTCATAAGTTTTATTCAATGGATTTCTAGATATATACAAAGTGTTTTAAAGTTGCTTGTATCGTTCAAGCTGCTTGGCAATTTAGACTGCATCATCAAACCATAAAGGGCTTAGCAAATCCATGACAAAACCTCAATAAATAATGTCTAAGAGCAGAAAGGATACAAATTGTTACTTGGGTAGGCAATATAAGTGGAACTCTGGCTCAAAAAGTTGATGCCTTTCCGGGTTCGTACGCTGGTATACAGGGCATCGAAATGTCAAATGCATTATAACATTATTGCCATACTATTTTTCAACACGTATACCATTTTGCATTGCTGTGAAGTAAAACAAAGACCTCATAAATCTAGACTGGCAGCACGTGGAGAACTAAAATCGGACATCAATTGTAATAAAACTCTTTAAACTCAAGTCAAAAATACGTTTTATGGCTTTAAATACAAAGGGACATCGATATGTGAAACGTGGATGTGTTATTTCGAAGATTTCAATGAATTTATGACAAAATGAATAAGTGGATTTCCAGCAGCTAGTTTTGCGCATATCTCAGATGCCAATCTTCGTTCCTGTATTCTTTGCCAAAACTGGAATACTGGTTGGATCAGATACTTTTTTGTTTACCAAAATAAGGCTGACACAAATTTCGATTTTCCCTCATGTCACCCCCCCCCCCCCCCCCCTCTCGGAAATTTTTTGTCTGAATTCGACATTTTGAGGGGGGACGCAAATAAATTATTTAGGAAATTAAAAAAAATTGAAGTGAAATTAGAGTCATCGAGGAAATTTCTTAACAAATCCGATGAGTTTGACGATTTTGCCTAATTGTTTGGGTAATTTTTCATGAATTACATTTATTATTTATCACCCCCCCCCCCCTTGACGAGTCAACAACCAAAGTGACAAAAGAAGAAAATGAGATTTGTTCCGGCCTAAATGACAGTTCGACGCCTTTTATGAGAGATATAATAGTTTTGCGTGCTGGAAAAGGATACAACTTTTTCCTTATGGGGAGCGGACCTGGTGTGATGGTTAGAACACTTGACTATCACGCAGAGGACCTGGGATCGAATCCCACTCCCGACAAACTCACAAAATGTGAGTTCTTCCTTCGGAAGGGAAGTACAACGTGGGTCCCGAGATGAACTAGCCTAGGGCTAAAAATCTCGTTAATACAGATAGAAAAAAAAAACGTTTTCCTTCGCTCTGACCATGGAGTTCCACTTATGTTATGTGCTCTGAGCCTCTGAAGAGGGTCAAGTGTAAGCCGCTCTCGAGGGGAAGAGCACCTGACGAAAAATTGCAAGTGCCGGGGCTGCAACATGTCTAGATTATGATGCAGATCATTTTTTTACAGTGGACATTTGGAACATTTCTGACTGCAGGTTTCTAAGATTTGCAATTCACAAGCTAGCACCACCTATTTAGTGGCAGAGATGCATTTGAACGTGTTCTGTTCATATTCTGTTCAAAAGATCACAAGGTGTTCGCGACATTGTTGAATACGAAATATCTGTAGAGCATATGAAATTATGTACTCATGATCGGATGCAGTCAGGCTCTGCCTCTTATAGAGGTCTCCACTCACTCTCCTAACATCTCTAAACACAGAGGTCCCATTAAACTGGGTAGAACCCCGGGTAGAGGAAAATAGCTCGATAATAGCATATTATGATATTGAGATCAAAATGTGATATTGGTTTGATTAATATAAGAGATAAAAGATCTCGAAATAATATCTAAAATTTACTCCTGGAACATTATCATCAGATCATATTTAGATCTTGTAAGATCTAACCAATAGCAGCAAGCTATTCGTTTGATCTTGAAATATCACATTTTGATATTGTTCAGATGTTCCAGGAACATTTTGCAGATATTATTTTCAGATCTTTTATCTCTTATATCAATCAAACCAATATCACGTGTTGATCGCCAGTACTTCACCTCTACCCGGGACCCCAACCAGTAGTGCCCGGACTGGAAACGGTTCTTGTTAGTCCAATCGATGTCCATCTCAGAAATCTGTTCTGAGGTCCTGGTCCTCTATCCAGCGCACTGTGCCCGACGTACGTCCGACACACGGTTCAGGAGAAACATCGATTTTCGCGTGTCAAAAATTCCGATTTTTAACTGCACGAACAATAGTTACCTAGTTTTTGTTCAAAAGTGTGAACCCGTTTTTAAGAGCAATCAGAGAACATTTTCGGCACGCTCACAGAACATGAGCTCAGAAGGAAACGGACCATCATCTCTAAGCCCCTGACCTTTCAAACAGTTTTGTTCAAGACATCATGTCTTTTGACTTAGTAATTTGGTCCTGAGATATTTATGACAAATATATTTTTTATAATGTTGCCGCCTAGTGGTGGAATTTCAAACAAAGTCCACATTATACGTAAACCCTTGACCTACTAAAGATGCAGTCTCTGTAAGTATTCGACATCCTAAGGCATGAGAGCAAATTTACATATTCACGCCGCTTTTTTATGCTTTTTTTAATGCTGATCTTATATTCTGTAATACTTACCAAGGTGCAAATAGCAAACGATCTATCAATAGACCCCTAAAGCGCTAACTAGATTCATGGTTTAAACCACAAAAAAGGTCTAAGAATACATATTTACTAATTTTTCGATGTTTTTATTGATTGTGATTGAAACTATATTTTTGAGTTTTTTGATCTCTAGTCCCATCCAAAGTAACACTTTCATTTTTGTTCGGCTCTATATGAGATTTTCATGACCAATTTTATAAATCTGGCAATAGAACTGATTCATACATCAAAACCTCTAGATAACCTCTTTAAGAGCACCTTCAGCTAAGTGGACCACACTCGGAGAGGTTTTGCAAATCCTCTTAAGAGTAGCAATAAAACTGTTTTAAAACCTATTTGAAAAATCTTCCATAATCGAAAAGAGGTAATGATGATCGTTGTTTTTTTTTCAACAAAAACTATGACAGTTCAAGATGCAGAGAAGCTTCTTCAATGGCACGTAAAGTTCAGGAGGAGACATCATTCGCAAGTAGACAGCAATCATTTCAAAGTAATATTTTAGTGGTTATTATTTTGCTAGGTTTGTTAACTATTTTCCATTCACGTTACCTCAGTCTTCAATATGGCGACGATCATAATTAGCAAAAATGAAACGAAAGCATGTTTTTTTTTATGACCGTAATTAACCTAGTTTCTGCTTTCAACCAACAGATGTCGTTACTAATCGAACGGATCGCTATCTGTTGAGAGTTTGCACAGTTTTATGGTGGTAATAATGAATATCTAAAGGATTACGTATAGGAGAGTTTTGTTTACTATTGAAATCTGGCTTTATGGATAACTTCAAGTATACTATAAAACATTTCATCAATCGTTTTCATAAGAGTAGTCATAAAACTGTGAGTTTAGTTTATTGCTATAATAAAACCCTAATAAAAATCAAACAAAACGAATCAGCAATGGCATTGTTACTTGGGATCCGCTATACAGAATAACGTATCATCATAACCTACCAAAACTACTAGACTTACTTGGAGACAGGCACAAATTTTTCAATACTTTTGGGATATTTACAGTCATTACATTAGTAGACGAGCTTGGTGGTCTAGTGGCTACCGCTTCTGATTCATATGCAGAAGGTCCTGGGTTCAATCCCAGGCTCGTCCCTTTCCTCCTACTTTGTATCTTTCTATCTACTTTCTCTCTCACTCTCTCTCTCTCTCCTACATATACATCTCATGTATATTCGTATGTTCGTGGCGATCCCTAGAACCAGAAACGGATTGAAAAAAAAGCCGTTTCCCTCCCTTCCAACTTTCATCACAGCACAGTGCCAATCTATCATATAACGCCTACAAGTTATGCAACCAAGCGGACTGTGCCGCTTCACAGTAATCTTCACACAATCTATCGCTTTACGCCTTGCATCCTTGCACCAATGCATGATCCATGTGCCAAAAAATAAACATTTCCCAACACCACACCAACATCCGCATGACCTTGTGCAGGCGCAGAGGATTCAACGGCCTGATGTGGGCAAGCGATTGCAATCATCACTTCCCTCCCCTTCCCTATTGACCTGCAATCTGACACAGTAGGCGCCATTGTCGCCTAAAATTACAAGATCACCTACGCTCACACACTGAAGATGCCTGTTAGTCCCAAGCAGCTATCTCATTGGTTCCTTGTGTGAGTGTAGCTGATCTGGCAATACTGGAGTAGCAACTGCGGGCGGTCAATCAAGCTCAAGCTCATTTACAGTCATTACATTAGTGATGTTCGATATGAACTACAGCATCACATTACTCATGACCTCCTTGGAATTGTATGAATCATTACAAAACTCTTTTGGGATTTTCCAGGTCAATCAAACTACTCCGAAGAAGAAAACTTCAGGTCTACAGTCATACTCGCTTTGCAAAATAACGTTGCATGATCAACTACGATTAGCGGACGTACTGGAATACTTATTCCAGAGTCGTCCAAACTGTTCTGGAATTCATTCCTTGCCATCTGTAGCTGTACAGTTATTATTCTCACGATAAACTGTTACCAACTATAACCAATGACTCCGTTGTAATAGTACGAACAAGTACATTCTTTTGGGATATTTCAAATAAACCAAAGTACTTGCCGAATGGTCTTATTTTTTTGTCCGTCACTGTATGTGAACCACACGCATGACAGCCCAGCATGGCGCCTCCATTCAAAAAATCAAGAATGGCCAAATTCGTGCGCTAAGGGTTTTGGGGCGGTTTCAAGGGTGGTATGCTTTCCAACGGCATCCAACAACAGTAGGATTCATTGTTCGTGCGTGGCCATTACCACAGGTCACCGGTGTACACGTTCCGCGCACCGGTTTTGCTGTGATTGAAGTAACTATTATTCAACAACTGGTTCCATTGACGATGGATTTAAAAGGCCGGTTCGGTGCGTTTTTGGCTAACCCGCTAACCGACAGTCGCCACTTAGTGATGGTTTTATCTTCCAACAAATCTCAGAGCTCAGAGCCCCTTCTGGTTGAGAAGTTGTGCGAGCTATTAAATCATCCCATTAGCGGTTGTACCTATGTGTGCTGGTGGATGCTTGCATTGTTATGATATTTTTTCCGAATCGTGCGGGTGTTTGAGCGTGGCAGGTGTTTTTTTTTTCTTTCTATTGGCTCACGTCTCAGCTGTTGACTGCTGGCTGACTGGGCTACGAGACGCGCATGGAAGTGCGAGGTGGAGAATATAAATTGGGTGCGATTTGTCTGGGTGAGTGTCGCACAAAACGGCTGTTGATTGTCGTCGGTTAACGATGTTGTGTGTTACGTTATCGATCGGCGAGAGGCAATCACCTTCCTTTCTCCTGATAAAAAAAAACTTGCTATTGAAGTACGTTGACCATTTTAATTTCCTTGTTTGTTTTGGTACTGGTTTACGTAAGTGAAGTTATTTTTGGAACATTAAGTAACCTAGCAGATGTAAGTCAACGTCACACTTCAGGGTTTTTTACTCGTACTTTATACGGGGTTTAATGGCTATCGCTTCAGATTAGTAATGCAGAAGGTCGTGAGTTCAGTCTCTTTCGTCGTACTGTTAGTTTTCGCTTACATCTTTATATGTAACATGTAAAGTATGGATTACATCAACATTTATTTGCGAAAAAAACTCCAAATTTATGATAATACATAGTCAACAATACTCGGCAGATGCCGCTTTTCATCCTCCATAACGTCCGCTCACCAGATCACACTTTTTCTACCTGGTCCACTCATCTTGCCCACTGCGCTGGTCGCCTTCTTGTACCAACCAGTTCCGTGACGAACAATAATTTTCCATGTTTGTTGACTGGTATTCTTGCAACATGCCCTGCCAACCGTATCCTTCCGGCTTTGGCTGGGTTCTGATCGGGATTGATCACCGTGGAATTTTACTAATTTATGTGGGTTGGCTCTTTTCGGTGACATAAGAAAAAAGCAGCATAATTCGCGTTACGCCGTAGAGTGCAACGAGCTTGTAGTTCATCCTTCGCCGCCACAAAACGTTCGTCTGCTTAACCCCCTCAAAAACGGTCCATGTCTGCGGACTAGAGGACCACCGCGTTTTGTGTGTGGTAATCAGGTATCAGAAGGCCGGCTCCAGAGGCACGTTATCCTCCATTTGGGACATTTGTGCCATCACCATACATATAAGCCTATTTCATCATTTACCTGAGGGAGAATGGGACAAGGGATGGAATGGGATTAGGAAAGGGAAAGGTGATGAAATAGGAAGGGGTGCCCTAGAAGAGGAAATCTCGAGTTACGGGCGTATCTACAATGATCGATTTCTCTTCATCGATTTTCTCTTTGGTTAATATCTTGGCTGGTAAATCATTTTCGGTATTTTTTGTTCCTTTAGATACTAGTCCTAGTCGTCCTTCACCGAAACAAACCGGGAGATCACCCAAATATTGGTCGTATTTCCCGGAATAATCCAAAGAGAAAATCGATGAAGAGAAATCGATCATTGTAGATACGCCCGTATGATACTAAACGCGAGAAATGAATGCATAAGCGCAACGAGAGCTCATAGCCCATACCACAACGGGTTAAATCAGTGCCCTGAAAAGGAAACTGTAAAACGCATAAGCGTAAAGAGAGCCTTTAGCTCATTGAAGGTAGCTTTCAATACGACATTGAACGGCACATCATCCAAAGCATCCTGAATATTCAAGAAATCACCCAAGCAAAAACTACATTTGAGCGAGTATTTTCTTGAAAACCTATGCAACTTTGTGTAAAAGAGTCACTGTGAACATCCCACATTGGAAGGCATGTGAGTTCACATGAATAGTCATGTCAGCCAGACGAACATCACAGATGTGATAATCGACAATGCGTTTCAAGCATTTCAGAAAGAACGAGGTAACCAGGAACTCATTCCTTCTTTCTAACACCGCACGCACCCTTTCGGGATAAAACTATCAAGTAATTTCACGCCGTGAAAATACCCAAGAGAAAACTAAAATAGGGTATGTGTTCCATCAGTAATCTCACGCTCCCATATTCATCCTATTCGAAAACAAGCAATTACGGCACCGATTGATTCCGTTCTTTTTGTTTTCATGCGTGCTCACTCCTAACAAAAAATACAAAAATTAGAAACAAAACAAACAACGCCTCATTCCTTTGTTTTTCGTAGGATGAAAATGGGAGCCACATGCTTAATAAGGGAACCAGTACCCTAGTACCCAGTACCCTAGAACATGTTTGAAATACTCAAATCCCTTTGAAGAAAAATAGGACAAACCCCCATTTGCTCCTGGAGATTTGAAGTAAGCAGAGCTTTTTAGGGCCCACGAAGTCGATTATATAGCTATAATTCTCGGACGGAAGCTAGAGATTCGTAACTATACAACAGAATGGGTTATCCGAAGATATTTTGAACTAACAGATCAGAGTTCTTCTCAGGAATACCTCTTGTGATCCGCACAGACCGCAGAGGACAAGCTTCTTTCAAAGCAATAGTTATGGTATACCACAATGGAGGGCATTGTAATAACAAAACCACAATGGAACTCTCTTAAGGAGCCATTGGACTGTTTGTCATTATGCCAAATATTTGTCATTGATATCCAACATTCATCCAAGGTTGCTATGACTCACGTTGTGTTGGTCATTTGTTGGGCTTGTTTGGCCAAATATTTGTCACGTCTAATGGGACTTGGAGTAGCAATGGAAACGAGTTATCCATAAAATGTGGTCGCAATCAATTAGTACAGGTTCTCCCATTTTTGAGCAGGGACGCCTGAATAGACAAAGTATGCGAAAGAACACTCAAAAGTGCAAAGATGGTCAAATGGAGACTCTGACACATGCCAATCAGTCAATTCATGACAAATTCTACTCATACAGAGTTGGATTAGGTGCAATCCTATGTTAAGTTATCCATGAACTGTACTGCCCATAATCGCATAAGAGTAACATTCGACAAAAGTAGGCATTGGAGAAAATTGAGCCCAAAGATTCAACTTTCAATAGTATGGAAATGAACCTAAATTTTAAAAATTTCTTATAAATTCGTATTCAATCGTTTAGCAATAAAATTTTCTACAGCACATCTTATATGCTAGACGAATTGTCAGAAAATAAATCGGACCTGATTATGATTGATGACACGCTTTAAGGTGAATATATCCCTTTCGTGACGGAGCGCAAAAAAGTGAAATCTCCATACAAATTGCTCAACTTTGGCTCTCCAGAACTCTTAGATTTACCAAAAAAGTAATTATTATTTTTCCTCATTTGAAAGAACTACTCTTTATCTTTTGATTTCTAGTGTTGACTACGTAGATAAATCGGAAATAAATAATATGCGACAGATAAAACTTTTTCATGTTTTACCGTTTTTGCCCACTTTTTGTTTACCTTGTTGTGGTAAATTTTACAGGCAACGTAAGCAAAAGTTTATTTCACACATACGAGTATAAGTAATGGCTGAATTAGTGGAACAATTTACATCATATAAAACAAAGTCTAAACAGATGAAAAAATATGCCAAACTGTTACCGCTCAACAGCACAATTGTGTTGGTTCGTCACGAAAGGGATATAACGAAGCCTCACCTCAAATTTTCAAGAGCACAAATCTGAGGTACCACTACATGGATTGCGCTGAAAAGTTGATCGATTGGTGACCCGATGGTGGTGACCTATCGATCAACTTTTCAGCGCAAACCAACCCTCGGTTCTTCAGATTTATGCTTTTGAAAATTGTGGCTTCGTGGCTTCGTTATATTTTCACCTTAAAGTCAGTATATTTTTCCAGTGTGACTGTTATGCGGTTACATTGGTCAATGAGACAAAATGACTATGGTATTTTTTTCACAAATCCTAAAACAAACCTGAAATTTTTATTCAGGTAGTCAAAAGTACTTTTGATTTGATAGTGATTCCCGATATTACCTCAATATCAGCAAAATATGCAAATGTTACAAATATGCAGTTATGGGCAGTGTACTAGCTAAGTAATCCATCAAACTGCAGCATCTCAAATTAATGTTTGAGCTACTTCAGATGATGTAATGGCCGTAGCAATACTGCAAAATATCAGCGAAAAGATGCTGAATACAAGACCTTGCTTGAAGGCATCCATAAGGAAAAATTGAAACATACTGTTAACGTTATTCGTAGATATAGCAAGCTAGAGGCACGACACTTCATTTATAATGAAAGAAGCAAAACTGGGTTCGCAAGGTAACCTATACAGAAGTTACCCTACGAAAATTAACTTTTTGAAGTAGAGTCACTTGGGCTACGCACGCTTTTACGCTGAAAATTGATCTGAGGTTTTCTAGGGGAAGATTCAAAAATTACGTCCATCGTTTTTCGGGATTTCTAGACCCCCCCTCCCCCCTCTGTCACGCAATTTCCCTATACGCAATACACGTACTGTCACACTTTTCTAGACCCCCCCCCTCCCCCAAATGTTGGACGTAATTTTTGAACGTTCCCTAGCCATAGTCGCTATCCAAACTAGACAGGATTACACTCTTCACAATCACAGCACAAAAAGGAAACATCAACGACAAACCAAATCGGTGTCAATTAAAAAAACGCCAATGGCGAAAACGCATTAAGCGAACCCATATAGGTACTAATGTAAGCTAATTTACAACATTTGGATAATGCCGCCCTTCTTCTTCTTTCTCTTCTTTATGGCTCAACGTCCCCACTGGGACTTGGCCTACCTCGCTTCAACTTAGTGTTCTTTGAGTACTTCCACAGTTATTAATTGAAGGGCTTTCTATGCCTGCCATTGCATGAATTTGTATATTGTGAGGCAACTACAATGATACACTATGCCGAGGGAGTCGAGAAAGTTTTCCCGACCGGAACGGGAATCGAACCCGCAGTCTCCGGATTGGCGATCCATAGCCTTAACCACTAGGCTAACTGGAGACCCCATCCTGCCCTTATTTAGCCTCAAATTTGAGACTTAAGAAGGGAAACGCCTTCTTGTACCAACCAGATCTGTGACGAACAATAATTTTCCATGTTTGTTGACTGGTATTCTTGCAACATGTCCTGCCAACCGTATCCTTCCGGCTTTGGCTGGGTTCGCCGTAGAGTGCAACGAGCTTGTAGTTCATCCTTCGCCGCCACAAAACGTTCGTCTGCTTAAACCCCCTCAAAAACGGTCCATGTCTCGGACTAGAGGACCACCGGTCTTATAAGCGTTTTGTATGTGGTAAACTTAATGCAGAGGTAAATCTCATGTTTTGACCGCTGTTTCTTCTGGAGCCTAGCGGTCGAAAAAACATTAATTCTGCATAATCAAAAACTACTAGTTCTAATGTGTATACTGTATAGTTTGGCAGTCGTAGTCACTATACGACTACAATCATGTCTGCAAGAGCAGGAGGAAAATAGTGATGAAAGATAATTGTTGTAGTAATGTTTCGCTCAGCTCAGTTATTGCTACAATCAAGGCAATAAACAAAAAAAAAACAACCCTTGTGTAATACAAATTGCCTTCACATGCCCCGATGGACATGGCACAGATAAAGATGTTGTGCATGCCAACCAATTATTGAACAACTCAGTTCAGTGTGCCACACACACACATGGTCTTCTGTGCAAATATAATTGGAACGTTTTCGATGTTACGGACGGTGTGTGTCATTGAATCGGCGAATCGCCTAATCGCCTATCTTCAATTTTCGCGAGTAATTTTCGCCGATATGTGACACCACTGCCGCGGCGTACCCATATCGCCAAAGTGTACCTGTCGTAGCAAAATCCACGACGAATGTTGTGAGTCAATCAATTGTGCGCCATGATTCAAATGCAGTAAGTGAGTGACAATAAAAACTGCATGTCAGCAAATGAAGACGGCGAGTTCATCATGCAGCATTCAGCCAAACAACAGCATATTGATCGACGAACAATGCTCTAGGTGGGCTCTCCTGAGCTATGTTTGATGCTACCTACTGCTGCAGCAGCCGTTGACCTGGTTCTCCACTTTCAACCATCGGCACTTATAAATATATGCATGACCTGCTCCCATGAAGAGCGGCGCGGCGTTGCTGGTTGTGAGTTATTGTTTAGACCACAACTAACGTCCAGCTTCCAGCAGCCGTCTGTCTGCCGCATATCGTTAAACCAATTCCGCCGGTATGTATCGATCCATCGACGTCGCGACGTGGGTGGCAAGTGGTGGATGGTCTCAGTCCGCGTGGGTGTGTGGTTCTTCTATTGCAGCGTTTCTCAAACAATGAAGCTCGGCCCACCTTCAGTCCTTATGATTTAGATTTTAAATTATGTTTCTAGCTTGAGCTAGACAGTAACTACTACTCCAGCATCGCCGAATCAGCTATGCTTACACAAGGAATCAAGAACTTCGAGTTCATTCATTTATTTAGTTCAACATCAAGTTCTTGATAACACTGAATCAACAATTTGCCGCCATAATACTCGATTTGCAGCAGTAGCTATCAAACTTCGGTCACGACGCCCAACGCTCGCTATATCACCCTCCCCTTGGTCTGCCCGTCGTGCTCTCTACGCTCCATGCCTTCTTGTACCAACCGGATGGTTAGCTAACACCAACTTTGCAGGGTTGTTGACCGGCATTCTTTCAACATGCCCTGCCCACTGTATCCGTCCAGCTTTAGCCACTTTAAGAATGTCGGGTTCACCGTAGAGCTCGTGGTTCATCCTTCGCCTCCACACACCGTTTTCTTGCTCGCCACCGAAGATCGTCCTTAGCTCGCGTCGCTCGAAAACTCCGAGTGCTTGAAGGTCTTCCTCAAGCAAGGTCCATGTCAAGTGTCCGTAGAGGACCACCGGTGTTATTAATGTCTTGTACATGGTACATTTGGTGCGGGGTGAACTTTTTTGACCGCAGTTTCTTCTGGAGCCCGTAGTAGGCACGACTACCATTGATAATGCGCCTTCGTGTTTCACGGCTCACGTTATTGTCTGCTGTTAGCAAGGAACCAATGTGGATCAATTCTTCTACCACCTCGAAAGTATCCCCGTATATCGTTACATTGCTGCTCAAGGCTTGTCCTGTCTCGCTCAGTCCCACCTACCAGAATGTACTTTGTCTTAGCCCCATTCTCCACCAGTCCGACCTTTGCTGCTTCATGTATCAGGCGGGTTCTGACACCGTTCCAAATGTTCGAGCAATAATCTATGTCATCCGCAAAACAGACAAATTGGCCGGATTTCGTGAAGAACGTAACCCGGCTGTTCAGCCTGGCCTGGTCGCATAACACCTTCCAGGGCGATGTTGAATAGAAGGCAAGAATGTCCATCACCTTGTCGCAGACCCCGGCGAAATTCGAATGAACTGGATAGTTCACCCGAAACCCTTACGCAGTTTTTCACACCGTCCATCGTTGCTTTAATCAGTCTAGTCAGCTTCCCAGGAAAGCCGTTTTCGTCCATGATTTTCCATAGCTCTGCGTGGTCGATACTGTCGTATGCCGCTGTAAAGTCGATGAACAGGTGATGCGTTGGGACCTGGTATTCACGGCATTCTGGAAGATTTACCGTACAGTGAAGATCTGTTGTCGACCGGTCGTCGATGAAGCCAGCTTGATAACTTCCCACGAACTCATTCGTTTTAGGTGACAAACGACGGAAGATGATCTGGGATAGCACTTTGTAGGCAGCATTCAAAATAGTGATCGCTCTGAAGTTCTCACATTCCCCATTCTTGTGAATTGGGCAGATTACCCCTTCCTTTCACTCCTCCGGTGGCTGTTCAGTTTACCAGATCCTGACTATCAGCCGGTGCAGACAGGTGACCAACTTTTCTGGGCCCATCTTGATGAGTTCAGCTGGGATACCATCCTTGCCAGCTGCTTTGTTAGTTTTGAGCAGATGAATGGCATCCTTAACGTCCCTCACCGTGGGAGTTGGTTCACTTTCCGGGTAGACGTGAATATCATAATCATATCTCAAAACGATCAAATTTTGATGTCATATCTTAATATGATATTGATGAGATATTCAAAAAGTTGCCAAATATCTGCTCAATATCTCATCGTGATATGATTTCAAAATTAGTACTTAATTTGATCTTTGGAAAGCCTAGTGCAACCCGCTGTATAAATGTCGAAATTTCCCAACATTGCGCATGAAAACTATTTTAAGTTTTCATTTTTCATTATGCGCCGTCCCCAAATAACGTAACGCTCCAGGGGAATAGGGAATACAGCCTAGCGTTACGACCCATACAACAAGTTGGAGTTATCATACAAAAGCACATTATGGATTCCGCCAGATCCTAATGAACCAACCACCGAGTTCAAAAATATCGAATTTAGCGTTACATAATAAATAGATGTTCCCTTATGTACACCACAAATTTCGCAAACGACCACTGGGACAAAAAGGGAGTAGAAGTGGCGTTCATTTTCAATAAGCGGGTTTATGGATGCGGCAATTGAACAAAAAACAGAGTAATCGACACAAAAAATGCATATAATCGATATTTGCTTTTCTTTAAAAAAAAAAAAAAGCCTAAAAATATATAGGGTGACAATGGGTATTATCGGCAGGTTTGTTCTCTTCGTCATGGGGGGTTTTTATCAGCCAAATTGCCTGAAACTTGGCCATATACTTCAGCTTGGTTGGGAAGGATTTGAGACCAAATCTGAGTTCAATAGGTTCCAAAAAACCTGCAAAGACGAAGAGAACAAAACGGCCGAGAATAGGTAATTTCCCCTATGTACTGATTTTATCTGATAGATTTCTGAATCCCAGTTTATAATTATTTTGTTTCATTGTGAGTAAACCAGCAGAGGTTTTCCAATTGAGTCTGATCTCGATGTCGAGCTTGCATTTGTGGTACGAATCCATTAAATTAATCACCGGACCATTTGAGAACTTTATCGGCCCGCTAAGCAAAATACGTCCATTTCGAAAAACGGACCGTTTGATTCTAGATTCAACAAAACATACCGCTGCAGACGACAAGCTTTTTGAGTTTCAACCAACGAATTGCGTAGCGATTCTGCCTCGGGTATACGAACAGACGACAGTCGTGACGACGACGATCTTCTAATGTTTCCAACGCTTTTCTGGGCGACAGTTCACAATAGAGCACGTTCAGTGAAGTACATACTAGATTTTTAGCTGATTTTTATGGCTAGAAGGTAAATTCTCCGTTTCTGTAACGAAATTATGCAGGAGGCGTCGGTATTATGATTCCTTGCCTTATTTGGTACTGTTAGAATAAAACTTTGAAAAACTTTGTTGCAAGAAATGGAGAAAAGAATAACACAGTTACCTAAAGTTTTGCTCATACACCATTAGGTTAGGCAAGGAATCATAATAGCCAGGCTTTTTGCGTCATTTCGTTGCAGAGATTGAGAATTTACCTTCTCACCATACAAAAATTCAGCTCATTACTACAATCTAGTACTTCACTGATTGCGTGCTATTGGTGAAAATTCGTCCTGTTTTAGGCGCAAAATAAACCAAACATGTTTCTACGCATGTCGTTTATAAAGTTTGGATCACTAGTTTTTTTTTAACAATTCAGAGAAAGAGCATTAAATGTGAAATCATCTAGAGAAAAACGCTCTCTTAGTTTAGGAAAATCTGCAATTCCTAATTGTGCCCTTATTCATTTTTATTTTCCATACCATCACGTCAGTTTGCAAATTTTGGGTGGAAACTGTATTAATATTCTGCAATAGAACATTTATCATTGAGAAATCTGAAAAATACTACTCAAGATCAAAATTAGCTCTTCACACTTCCATCTGCAACATCCAGAAATCGAAAGATCTGAAAATTACTGCTCAAGATCAAAATCAGCTCTTTGACACATTCATCTATAACATCCGAAATTTGTAAGATCTGAAAACTACTATTCAAGATCATAATTAGTTCTTTCACACACTCATCTACAACATGGCGGGACCAAACCAACACAACTACCATGACTCGCAAACACCTTGGAAAACGTAGAACTTGATGCTCTTGTTACCTCCTATTTTCAGATATGAGTCGTAGTGCAGTGGTAGTGTCACTGCTCATAAATCCCAAGGTCATAAGTTCGATTCTGGTCGCGGCCATTTTTCTTTTTTTTTACTTTAATCCATCTGTCAGATCATTTTATGATATTGGTTAGATGTGCTACGGCCCAGATCTCCCCAGATATTGGTCTGATCTTATAACATCAAAATGAGATATTATTATGTTCTTCCCCATACTAATTTTTGATCTTATTTTTGATCTTTTATCTCTTATGTCAAACAAACCAATAGCTAATTATGATCTTGAGTACTTCACTGAGGAATATCAAATGATGATATTGTTCTGATTTTTACTTCTACTCGGGTTCCGTCCTCCGCTGCACTAGTGTCGTCGTTTCCTCCGATGCCGTGGTCTTCCGTACCTACGTTCTCCACGCCATTCAGGTGCTGCTTTCCATCTTTCGATCACCTCACGTCCGTCCGTCAAGAGGCCTACGTCCTTACCCTTGCACATTTCGGCTCGCGGCACACAGCCGTTGCGGGATGCGTTGAGCTTCTGGTAGAACTTCCGTGATTAGTGGGAGCGGCACAACAGTTCCATTTCTTCGCACTCCACTTCTTCCAGGCGGCGCTTTTTCTCCCGAAAGAGGCGGGTCTGCTGGTACAACGTGGATCAGACGTTGTTGTGAGCTGCTCCTCCCGGAGAACTGGAGAAGCGTTGAATATTGAAACGCATGCATCGTGCTCGTCGGGTGGGGCCTGAAACAGGTTGAGAACCCCCTATCCTATGGGGTATTCAATCATTTCCCATCGGCTCTCGCGTCTGCTGAAGCGACTCGACTCGAAGCAGAACTCAACCTAGGTATTGGCAATCATCAATCGATTCGATACCAGCTGTTGTTATTGAAGCGTCTCTATATTAAACAAATTTGATTATAAGCTAATTCGTTCGGTTGGCTACTCGTTTCGCTATTGTGCGGGGATGGGTTTGGCTGACTGAATAAAATTCCAGCGAAGTGGAACAACGATGATCTCAATCATAATAATAATCACAGTATCGGTTTCAAGCGATGCGATGATGTCCATATGGGGGGAATGCATGCCTGGTGGTGATTCATCAACTGAGGACACTTTTGTACTCGGACTGGGTTCAATTTAGCATAATTCAATTTGTACTGTGAACCGCCGATGATTATTTTGATGAAATAGAATTTCATGAAGACTTACCTCTAGTTATGAGCCAAATAGACTCTTCTGTTCGTTTCATTCATCGTTTCATTTGCAGATGTCGATGTGAGGAGCGAGACGCGAATTGATCGCAGAGGCATCGGAAGCCCGCCGTACCAGCAACAGCAGGATCCGTACCAGCACCACCTGTACCAAAACACCCTATCGCGTCGGAATTCCACCGGAAGCAGTGCGCTGAACGGCGGAATGAACAGTCATACGGCGGCCATCAATCTGCAGTCGTCCGGTCAAACAGCAGTCGTTAGCCATCATCGAGGTTTCTCGTCAACCGTCGTTGCCGCAGCCAATTCGGCCGCCTCGGGAGACTGTCCATGGTTCATGCCGCATCAGATGCCACCGACGGCACCGGCGCGGCAGCACAAGCGACCCGCGCCCCAACCCGGCGTAGGTGTCCCCGGTGGTGGCGGCGGCGGTGGCATGGGACACGTGGGGATGCAACCACCACAATTCATTAATCCACCGCCGGCGCCACAGCAGCAGAACCAACAACCGCCGCAGCATTCGCCCCAGCAGCATCAACAGATGGCACCACCGCAATTACCTCCTCACAGTGTTACTGTAAGTTAATCTTAAATCTCTTGTACAACAACTACCTATCCTCAAAACTCATCTTTACAGAGTAATCAAAATCTTAATTCCATCCACCTGCCACCGGCTCAACAGCAGCAGCAACATCACCAACAAGCACCCCCTACAATGCATTCCGGAAGCATGGTTCCTCCGGTGCACCACATACCAAAATCGCCCAACCAACACGGCATACTAGGCCCGTCGGGTCTTCAGCAAGCGGCACAACATCACCAGCCAACGACCCAGCACGGTGCCCTGGGCAGTCATCAGTCGAATCTCATGTCCACCTCGATGAACAGTGCCCAGCTTGCGAATCACATCCTTACCAGTCAGCAGCAGCAACAGCAGTCCGCGTCAGCGGTGCAGCCGGGGTCGGGCATGGCCATTCCTCCGCATCCCAGTCAGCAGCAACAGCAGCAGCCACAACCTTCCGCCGCAGCACACGGGATGTCCACTTCGATGCATAGTCAAATCGGATTGCCTCCGCCGCCGTCCGCTATCGGTGCAGCAGCATTCGATAGTAACGGAGTGAGTTGGGCCGCTTCCGGTGGTGTGCCTACGGCGTCCCTTTCGCCGACTGCTGCCGCGGCAGCCCAGAGGAGGGCTGAAGTCAATGCCAAACTGAATGCGATGCCGTAAGTAGTTTATTCAATTTTGATAACATATACTTCCCAAGGCAACTGTAGAGATACAGAGGACTTCGTCTCTAGGAATAATGATTGCAGAACAAACATACTTGATGGGCTACAACTCATAGCGGTGAATCTACGCTTAAGGACAGACTTGTTGGAATCCCAAAATGGCCGCCACAATGGCCGACTTTGACACCTACTCACGATTTCGAAGGCACAAATCTCTTTGTAAACAAAACCAGTGCACCTGAGCTTCTCATTTTAAGCTTATTACAAGTGAGCAAGAACAGAATAATGAAATACACTGTTGTTTGAAGCTTGCTTCTTGAGATTTGTGCGTCTGAAGTTCTGATGCACTATTGAAGCGGGATTTCAAGGCGTTTGTCCTTAATGAAGCATTCGCCGCCCTCCACTGGTCTCGTTCCTGAGCCAAACGTTTCCAGTCGTTCTGAGCGTTTAGAATCCTAACAGGTCATCCTCAATTGCAAAAAGACAACATGTGCGCGGCCTTCCACGAGAATGAAGGCCCCTTTCTGATTCTCCGCACTGAATATGGTTTTAGCTTGTCGTTCCTCTGGCATACGAGCTACGTGCCCAGCCCACCGCAGCCTGCCGTGTTTTATTCGCTTCACTATATCCATTTCTTTATGTATTTGCTACAACTCGTAGTTTACTGTCGAGTACCTATTGCTCGCTGCACTTCACTTTCGACAACCGCACTATCCGACTATCCGATCAACATTATGTCCTGCCGTATAAAGCGGCCGGAAGAATCAAAGTCTTGCACAACCCGAGTTTTGTTTTCGTTCGCAGCCTACGGGAGTTCAGCTGGTTTCGCAGACCGAAAAAGCCCCGATTCGCAGCCACAATCCGGCTTCCTACCTCGCGGGGGTTACTAGAGTACCAAACAAAATCGTCCACAACATATTTTTTTACCACCTAGCACCATTTCGTCACCACTACTACGGCAGGATCGACGCAATCATGTACTTGATCTTTGTGGTGTTGATCGTAAGTCTAATCCTCGCAGTATAAAAGTAAGAACGCCTCTTCCACGGCCCGACGGTTGATCCCGATGATTTCTTGATATCGTCCGCGAAGCCTAGGAGCACATACGATTGCGTGACAATTGTCTAGCGAATCAGTCTAATCAACTTCGTCGGCAAACCATGTTTAATCATAATCTGCCATAAATCGTTTCTCTACACTAAATCGTACGTCGCCTCAAAATGAATCAAAAGATGATAGATCAGCAAATTGTACTCCCAAATTTTATCGAGAATCTGCCACGCAGGATGAACATCTGATCCGTGGTTGATCGGACCTCGGATGAAAACCCGCCTGATATTCGCCGACCAAGAACTCCTCAATTGGTTTCAGCCTGGTGAACAGAATTCTGGACAGAATCTTATACACTGCATATAGAAGTCCCAAAATTGCGCATTGTCAGAAAGCTTGGGGGCTCACCCTGCAAATGATACCTGTACATATGCTTAACAAGGTATTATATGTATTATTTCTCTGTAGTTCACGCACTCCAGTCGATGTCCTTTCTTGTAAAGAAGGTAAATAAGACCATCCAACCAATTAGCAGGCAGTTCTTCCTCCTTCCATATCTTCAATATAATAAGGTGTAAGCGTTGATACAGCTGCTCACTACCGTGCAGTTCGTCCTTCACAGCAGCCTTGTTGTTCTTCGATCCTCTAATGGCTGTCTTGAGCTCGTCAAGCGTTGGAGGTTCCACAACCTTTCCGTCGTCGTCGATTTGAATTCTGTCTATCGCTCTTCCATTCCCACCGTTCTACAATACACTCTCTACTCTACACCCGGCAGCCACAATTGTTTGATCTGCCAGGAAGATTCCGACGCAGTCGTTGCACATGTCAGGAAAAGGCGCAGTTTTGTTCCTCCACACGCCATTGACAGTTTTGTAAAATTTCCGCATATCGTTTTGTTTCATGCTCTCTTGCGCCTGAACAATCACATTTTCCTTATGCTCTCTTTTCTTTATGCGGTGGATTCGTTTTTCAGGTACTCTTACTTCCCTATATCGCTTCCTACTATACCGAGTCCGGGACACCAGCATCCGGCTTCTGACAACATTTTTATCGTCCGTCAATCCTCGTCAAACCACCCGTCCAATGATTGTCTTTGAGTAGTGCCTATCACATTCCGCGGTACCGTACTTATGCTTCGTAGATAGACTCCCACAGAGTGTTAAGGTTATCGCTCTTGTTGATATCACTTATCCACTCGTCCTAGATCGCTCGTTCCTAGAGTCCGGCACGGTTGATAACCGAGCTCGAATCCTACTAACTACGAGATAGTGATCTGAATCGAAGTTGGGGCCTCACATGGTCCCACATTTTAAGCGAGATTGAATAAGTTTTCTAAAAGTTATAGAACTTTTAGTAAAGCTTGACGGTTTATTAAACAAAATTTCAATACAGTATTGTTCCGATTTTATCACGCCCCTTTACAAAACTACTTTTAAATATTCTACAAAATCTATACGCATTTTCAATATTTTTAACGTCGCAAAACGTGCCTTAAACATTCATCTTCAAGAAGAGGGAAAACACTTGCTCTCAAATGTTACAGTAAATTAATGAAAAATGAAGGACTGACACGCGGAGGGCGTGATAAAATCGGAACATAACTGTACTCTATATCTTAAAGAATATTCGAAGAAATATTTGAGGGAACACTAACACATGAACATTTAAAACGCAATCTTGTTAGGGTTAATTTGTTCACTTCAAAAAATATGAAAAATCTGTTTATGAAGTTGACGATGTTTATAAATTTACCATATTTTACACGTATAATTTTCCAAACGTTTCCCACTAATAAAAGTGCATTAATTGAACGAAAAATGCATAGGACCTACTCTGCATATGTGATTTAGTGGGTCCTGTATAAACGTATTACATTAAGAAAGATTCAAGAAGTTGTAAACACTTGGCACTTTTATTGATAAAAATATGATAAATTTCCAAATAATACTCAGAACATATTCAGATTTTTCAGATTTTTTGTAGTGAATATAAAACTCTAAACAAAACTGCATATGAAAGTCTTACATATAAGCTGTAACACAACAAAAAATGGAATAGATTAATAAAGTACGTATTGAGATATTGTTGCGGTGGACGGGACAGAAAGGATTTTCGGACGCCTTTTAGCACACCCGGTATTTCTGGGATAATGCTTTAAGCTGCGGAAGTGTATTTCAATAAGTTTTGAACATATTTTACGCATTATTTCAATAATTACTTACGTTTATAGTTCCTTTTAATCTGTTTCCCTAACTGTCTGTCTGTCCGCAATAGTTTTTTAGATATAGGTTTAAGCTGTTAAGGTAATAAGTAGTTTAAGTTATTTTTATTACAATTATAAACTAGGTGTAGTTCTTAAGTACTTACTCTGAATCGAATTCAATAAATGCGAGAAAAAACGTATTTTACAATAAAGATAATTTCTGCCAAATCACGGTGCAATTCAATTCGTTTCTGATCGTCGTTTTGTTTTGATCACCTACCGTTGTCAGCTACATAGGCCGTAGCGAATATGGAAGGTAATCCACTTGATTGATCGGAGTAGTTGTAGTGTGCACGGTGGGCTTACTCGCGCACATTCCCCGACCCGTATTGCTGCTGGCCTTCTTCAGCTATACCACCCACAGCCACGTCCAGCACAGCTACCTTGGTAACCGGCCGCTGCAACACTCCATTCGTAGTTTGCACGTCCACCTTCCTAATTCTGCCATCGTTACCGGGATACACCTTGACTACCTTTCCACGAGTCCAGCTGTTCCGAACACCTTCTTCGACAACCACCACCAAATCTCCAATTTCTACCGGCTTGGTATCGTCGAACCACTTGGAGCGGCGACATATCGTGGGCAAGTAACCCTTGATCCATTTAATCCAGAACTGATCCAGCATGATCCGTATTTGGTTCCAATTAGTCCTTAGTGTTCGTCCGCCATCCGCTACCGGTTCCTGTGGTGGTTGAACTACACCGTTGGAGCTCAACAGTAGGAAGTGGTTCGGCGTAAGAGCTTCATCGTCTTCAGATCCCAACGGCACGAATGTCAAGGGCCGAGAGTTGATAATACCTTCCACTTCGGTTAATAGGGTCTGGAACGTCTCCTCATCCGGTGTTCTGCTGGTTGATAACGTCCGCAACGAAGTTTTCACCGTCCGTACCATACGCTCCCACACTCCACCCATATGGGGCGCAGCTGGAGGGTTGAAACGCCACTGGGTGTCTCGGTTTGTAAATGTTCCGGCTAATGTGTGGTTCAACGCTGCTATTTCTTCCCGTAACTCCCTGCTAGCTCCAACGAAATTCGTGCCTTGGTCACTATAGATCTCCTGCGGTGCTCCTCTCCTCGCGACAAACCGCCTAATCGCCAACTTGCACGAGTCGCTAGACATGCTGCAGGCAACCTCCAGATGGACGGCCCGTATAGTTAGGCAGGTAATCAGTACCACCCATCTCTTCACGTTACTGCGACCGATGCGAATCAGAAAAGGCCCACAGTAGTCGATGCCAATATATGTGAATGGCCGCACGTACGGGGTCACTCTCGCAGCTGGAAGAGGTGCCATTCGCGGGGTCCGAGGTGCAGCACGATACACGGTACACCATGAGCAACGCTTGGCTATCTGCCGGACAAGGGTTCTTAAACTGGGAATGTGGAAGATCTGTCGAAGCTCGTTGATCACAGTTTCTCCGTAACCGTGTGCGTACCGCCGATGAAAATGTTCGACGAGCAGTCGAGTAACGTGGTGCTGCTTTGGGAGCACCACAGGATACTTGGATTCGTATGAAATCAATTTTGCTGCCTCAATCCGTCCTTCGATACGCAGAACACCGTTATCGTCGAGAAAAACTGTCAGCTTGCGTAACGGGCTACTTTTCATCAACCTTTTGACTTCTCCTGGCAGTCGTTCCTTGTTTTTGAGTATCGTCAACACTTCTTCGGGATATTCTTCGTTCTGCACCAGCCGCCACAGCACGAGTTCAGCCTTCAACAGTTCCTTTCTTGACAGTCCAGTATCGGAAGATTCGGTTGCATGCTTTCGACGACAACGATCGATGAAGCGCAGTACGTATCCTACCGTTCGTAGCAGTCGTTGATATTTGGAGAAGCGTTGATAGTCAAATACTGGTTCCAAAGATGCACGATGGTGAGCGTGGATTGGTCGAATTTCTTCTTGGGTGTTTGGTGGCGAATATTCCTGTTCTGGCCACCCTGATTCATCCTCATAAAGGAATTCCGGACCTGTAAACCATCGGCTGTCGGAGTGGAAGCTAGGTCCTTTACCCCACTTCGTTGCTTCATCTGCTACGTTACTCCGTGTTGGGACCCATCGCCATTCTTCCAGACTCGTCTCGCTAAGAATTTCGCTGACTCTGAAAGCTACGAATTGGCGGTATTTCCGCTGGTCCGAACGAAGCCAGGACTGCACTGTCTTTGAGTCACCCCATATCACACGACGACTTATCGGGAGTGAGTGGTTGTCCTGTACCGCCTTCATTAGTCGGACACCGATAACTGCGGCCTGCAATTCCAGGCGAGGCACCGACATTGGATTTAGAGGAGCTACCTTTGTTTTGGCAGACACGAGAGCGCATCGTATCTGTCCTCGATCGACAATCCGGAAATAAGCGGTGCACGCGTACGCTTCCTCACTTGCGTCGACGAAAACGTGCAGTTCTAAGCACTCCAAACTGCGGGGATCGTATCCAGGGAAATAGCAGCGTGGAATCTTCACCTGGTTAAGGTTTTGCAGCACATCCACCCAACGCCGCCACTTGCTGACCAATTCTTCTGGAATTTGCTCGTCCCAGTTCACCTTTGCTCTCCAAATGTCCTGGATTAAACATTTTCCGTGCACCACAAACGCTGCAACAAGCCCGAGAGGATCGAAGATGCTCATTACCACTCTTAGCACTTGACGCTTTGTCGGAATGAATTCCTCCGCCAACAGTTGAAAAACTTCATCACGTAGTTTGAGAGTGAACGTGAATTCGTCTGGTTCTGGTAACCACGTCATTCCTAGTACTCGTTCGGAGCCGGTGGACTTTTCTGCAATGAAGCTCTTTGATACTTGTGATGCTTCTTCCCCGACCCGTCGAAGAACTTGTTTAGAACTTGACAACCAATTTCGGATCTCGAAACCAGCACTTGCGTGAACCTCCTTCACCTCGAGCGCTATACGAGCCGCTTCCTCAACGGAATCCGAACTGTTTGGGTAGTCATCTACGTAGGTGTTCTCCACAATAGCTGCAGCCGCGTCCGGGTATACCTGCTTCCACTCTTCGGCGTTTCTATTCTTCACGTACTGGGCAGAGCATGGCGAACATGTTGACCCAAACGTTGCAACATCCATCACATATTCCTGCATGGGTTCCCTGGAACTGTCCCGCCACAAGAAACGCTGAGCTTGTCGGTCCTCCGGTCGAATCAATATCTGGTGGAACATTTCCTTTATGTCACCCGTAATGGCAACCTCTCGCTGACGGAAACGGAATAGCACGGATGGCAGCGAAGTGAGTAGATCCGGCCCCTTCAGTAGCATGGAGTTCAATGATACGCCACTGGTTTTCGCCGCAGCGTCCCACACAACCCGGACTTTTCCGGGCTTGTTCGGGTTCTGAACCACTCCTAACGGTAAGTACCAGACTCTTCTGGGGTCACTGCGGCTGGCCTCTTCATCCGTAAGCTTATGGGCGTAGCCCTTCGACTGATAATCGAGGATCTGCTGTCGGACATTTGCGTACAGCTCCGGTTTCTTGCACAAACTCCGCTCCAAGCAAGTCAGTCGCTTATCAGCCATTAACCGGCTTTCAGGAAACTCAATGCAGTCGAACTTCCAGAGTAGTCCTGTTTGGAACCGCCCAGATGATGTCCGGATAGTTGTTTGCTCGAGAATCTCACGTGATCGCCGATCTTCTTCAGCTTCGATTTGTGGAACTAGCGCCACACCAACGTTTTCGATGGAGAAGAAGTTTTTCACTGAGTCATGTAGCTGTTCGTCGGATGAGCGAGCGCAAATGTGCAGAATACGATGTTCTGGTGTGCTCGAAAGTCCTTCTGCTTTGCCGTAGATGGTCCAACCTAGCCTTGTTTTTGCTGCAACTGGTTCGAAGTACTTCCCTTCTCGCTTCTTCAAAGTCAGCAGCAATTTAGCGTTGTCCACACCGATCAGAATACGGGGTGTAGCGGTAGGATAACTGTCTACGGGAAGACCTTTGAGGTAATCGTATCTGCGTGCCATCTCTTCGTACTGCAAAGACTGCGGGGGAAGATCCAAACTTTCAACTGTCCGCACGTATTCCAGTGTGTGCTGTTGACTGTTCCCGGCCGCCGAGATTCCCAACTGTACGTTCTGCGAATCCTTTTCGATTCGTTTGATACTGCCGGTCCACTGCAAACACAGGGGTTCGGCCTCACCTTCAACGCCAAGTTCATCAGCCAACTCCTTTTCCATTAGTGTGTAGGAAGATCCATCGTCGAGGAATGCCAGCGTGGTGACTGACTTCTTTTTCCCGTAAAGGGTAACGGGAAGAATCCGGAACAGTACCGGACACGGAAGTTGACGATGAACGTTCACTGTTGCTGATGTTGTGGGTGTGACCTGGCTTCTCGCTGACGACACTGCTTCGATAGTCGGCGCCTGAGGGTTTCCCGGGTGCAGTAGCTTGTGATGGCGTGCTTCACAGTTGCTTACACCACACACCGTAGCCTTGCACGGCCACTTGCCGTGAGGAATCAGGCAGCGGCGGCAGAGGCTTAGCTGCTGGGCCGTCTTCCAACGATTCTCCAGGGACAAGCTCTTGAAACTATTGCACTCTCGCACTTTGTGTCCGTCCTTCTTGCACAGTAGACACGGCTTTGGTTGGCGCACTTCACTAGCACCAGCATCTTCCGTCTTGACGTCCCGCTGGACTTTCCGTTCCAGCTCCGACGTATGCGCGTTCACAAAACCCTTCTCTTTACCCTTGAGTTTCTCCTGCTTTCGCACCGGCTCTGCGTAGAGTGTGACGTTGCTGGCAGCAGATAGAATTGTTGTCATGTACGCGCTAAACGTCCGCAAATCTGCTACCGGAATCTGTCGTTGGTACAAGGCCCAGTCCAGCTTGATATTGGCTGGCAACTTGTCCACCAATTCCTGGAGAAGCGAAGGGTTTGAAAGATGGGCATCCATGCCCATGGACTGTAGCTGACTACACAGGTTCTGAACGACTAGTCCAAAGCTGATGAGGCTCTCCAACTTGTCCGCTTTCGGCGCCGGCGTTGAATACATTTTGTTCATCAGGCACTTCACAATCAATTCCGGGCGACAGTAGAGTGTTTCCAAGGTTGACATGACTTGTGGCACTGATGACGGATGGTAGAGATGTCCCCGAACTGCCTCCTTTGCATTCCCTTTGAGACACCGTTGAAGACGCATGAGGTTCTCGTCATCGCTATATCCACACATACGCGTTGAGTTGTTGTAACTACTCACGAATAGCGGCCAGTCTATGGGATCGCCGGTGAACTCCGGTAGCTCCTTGGGCACCACGTGTCTTGCGGCGATTTGCTGTGAACTCGGTCCATACGCTGGGACTGGAAGATCACGAGCGGTTCTGCTTGACGGTAGTGGTGTGACGATCGGATTTGGAACACTCGATACACTCGCGACGAACGGGAAGGAAGGAGCACTAACCGAAAATGTCGGATACTGATTGAGAAGATTCGGTTGGTTTGGTGCGTATTGCCCCAACGAATGTCCGGTGGGAGCACCAGACGGAAAAGCCGAATGCCGAATAGGAGGATGCACTGAACTTAGTTCGTGCTGCCGCGATGATTGACTGGCGGAAACTACCGGATAGAAACAGCCACCGGCATAGTTTGGAATCCCTAGCTCTACGGCGTTTGACGAAACCATCGAGCCTCGATGAGGCAACGAATTTGAGTTCACTACAGTGTTCAGTATGTTTCCCTGTGCTACAAACCCCTGAGGAATACTAACATTTGGAGCCTGAGTCCTAACTGGGTAACTAAAGGGATAGTCTGCCTGTCTACCTAGTTCTCGGTCCGTTCGTAATAGAGCTTGCACGTTTGACATACCTGCACTTGTCGTAATACTTATGCTACTAGTCACTGCATCCAACTCGCTACTGCTGATCGCTGTGGGAAACGAATGGCGCTGACTAGATGTTTGATGAATGCTGGCCAACTGCTGCTTCAAATCTCGAATCTCTTGCTCTAAGTCCGCCCTAGACTTGTCGCCGGAGTGAGCTGGAGATATGTCCATATCGAACACCATCGGCCCATCATGCTGTGTCGTCGTGGGGGGAGAGATAACTGCTGAGTGATTCGTTGTATGAGGAATTTGTCTCACTTGCTGCGGAGTACTGGATGTTGTTGGTTGCGACGAAGGGAGATTCTGAACAGAATTCGCTGGATGTTGGCCGGATCGAGGAACCAGTACGCCCCACGAAGAGATTTCGTTACGATCGAATGCTCTACTCGCCAATCCGGATTGGCTGGGAATGCCAACCTGGGCAGAAACTTTCGGCAACGCACCGCCAGTTGAGCTTGCTGCGGTTGTTCTGGGGTCAACTTCGGGAATTAGCGTGGCGCTGACGGGGATATGACTTGTCCCGGGTCCGGCCGCCATGGCCAAATCTTGATTGTTCACCCACTTCTCGACATCAGCGAGCACACTCCGAGTACTGGAACGGCTTTTCCGACTCCCACCATCTTGGGATCTCTCCTCTTCCTGCAATACTTCGTATTTTTTACTTAAGTATCGCTTTGCAATCTCCAGCCTTCCCTGCATGATTCGTTGTCTTCGCTCCCGTTCCTCTTCTATCATCTTCTTCTGTAGAGCAGCTTCCTCTTCCACTTGTTCCGCCAATAGCTTCTCCTGGAGTTCCTTCTCTTCCTCTAACCGAAGAAGTTCCAGTCGTCGTCTAGCCGAATTGGTACTGGACGCGGTTGACCTTGTGGATTCCAGTCCATGTCTTAGCGCGCAAGTGACACAGGCAAAACTGCGATCCCTGACACTCTCGTCAACCCTGGCACATGAGAAGTGGAACCACCTCTCACACAGGTCGCATTGGACCATCCACTTAGGGGCCGTCCATATACCACGTGGACAGAAAAATCGCGATTTTTTACCCCCTCCCCCCTCCCCATGGACAAGCGTGGACTTTTCCTTGACCCCTACCCCCCTCCCATAATGTCCACGTGGACAATGGAAAAAATATTTTGATTTTTTTTTTCATTTTTCATACAAGTGAAAAAATTGTGATTTAAAAAATTTCTTAGAGAATGATTTTTTTTTGTAAACAATTATAATCAAGGATTTTAAGGGTTACAAATATTCAATAACTTTCATATTACAAGTGAGGGGCCCAGATGCAAAGGGGTGCAAGTGACCTTTTTGTCGATTTTGAACTGAGCATATAAAAAAATTATCAGATTTCAAGCTTTCTGGAACTTTTTTAGGATTATTTTTACGTTGATTAGAAAAATTACAATAAATCGGAGAAAATTGTGCATATTTTGAAACTCCATACATTTTGTATGGGATGAAAATTTGGCGAAAAACTTTAAACCTAATTTACTCGAAAGTGGGTTACACCCCTTTGCTTCTAACCCCCTCAAGTTATTAACATTGAACTGAATGTTTTTTTCAATCCATGGATGCCGGTTTTTTTTTGTTGCGTCATTTTAAAAAGTTTCAGTGTAAATATATGTTAGATTCTTGCAATAATAAAAATTACAGCATAATTTTCTAAGTATTAGCTTTCGTTGAAAACTTAGTTTCGAAACTGGATTATAATGCTTTGATGTAGACTTTTTATAGGATGTTATAAAAATACATTTTATTTTGAAATAAATTACAAGACAACATTTTTAAGTAAAACCTTACACAGGTTAGAAAGACTTGAAATTCTCTTCAGATATTTTAAAACTTCGGCAAAAAATATACAAAACTTCTAGAAATCCATTCAGATCTTCTATGAAAATTCTGACAGAAACTCAAATACTGTTATGCTCTATTTCGGAACTCCAGAGTTTAATATGAAATTCTGATAATTTTTCAATAAGTTTTCCGGTGAAATTTTCAATATTTTATAAAATCCCATTGGTTTATCATTGGAGAAGCTACCTCCAACTAAAAACAATGACTATAATAGAATACAATTTATAAGAGAACTGCAATGAAGGAGTGCCACATCAATGATACGATATAGTTTGTTTCGTTGGGGATTTTTTTTTATTCTTAAATTAATATTGTCCACGTGGACATTTGACAGACCCCCACCCCCTCTCCGTGGACAAGCGTGGACTTTTCTCGAACCCCCTCCCCCCTCCAAGTTGTCCACGTGGTATATGGACGCCCCCTTATCTGCCACATCGGGGCGGTCACAGGAGGGACAACGGGCGGCTACTGAACATTCTTCGTCCGTAAGCTGCCGGACCACACCGCGACGTTTGCTTGTCGTCCTGTTCGAACCCGACATCTCAGAGATCGGTAGGTTTGAGGTTATAAACCTTAAAGATTGTTGCGGTGGACGGGACAGAAAGGATTTTCGGACGCCTTTTAGCACACCCGGTATTTCTGGGATAATGCTTTAAGCTGCGGAAGTGTATTTCAATAAGTTTTGAACATATTTTACGCATTATTTCAATAATTACTTACGTTTATAGTTCCTTTTAATCTGTTTCCCTAACTGTCTGTCTGTCCGCAATAGTTTTTTAGATATAGGTTTAAGCTGTTAAGGTAATAAGTAGTTTAAGTTATTTTTATTACAATTATAAACTAGGTGTAGTTCTTAAGTACTTACTCTGAATCGAATTCAATAAATGCGAGAAAAAACGTATTTTACAATAAAGATAATTTCTGCCAAATCACGGTGCAATTCAATTCGTTTCTGATCGTCGTTTTGTTTTGATCACCTACCGTTGTCAGCTACATAGGCCGTAGCGAATATGGAAGGTAATCCACTTGATTGATCGGAGTAGTTGTAGTGTGCACGGTGGGCTTACTCGCGCACAGATATAATGTTTTAGAAACTTGTTCAAAAATCTTACAAGTTTTACTAAAAGTTCTATAATTTTCAGAAAACTTGACTTGGTCAAAAATTTACTAATGGAGCTTTAATATATTGTTTATGATTGGTCATACTTTCAGCGTTTATGATTGACGTATACAATAGTTATAAACATTTGAACGAAATATTATTTTAACGAAAAAATTACTGTACGGACAATTGTTTGATAAACTGTAGATAGAACTGATCTGAATCAGTTAAAAACCACTCTGGTAAAACACTATTTTCAGACAACTTATTTTTGAACTGTCATATCTCGGAAACCAGTGAACCGAATTGAATGAAATTTTTAACGTTTATCAATAATATATTGATTCATTGCACTATTGCACGTCGAAGCGGCAATTGTAAAATGGCATTAGCTCGTAATCTTTTGCTGCGAGCACTAATGTTGATCAGTGCAAGAACAGCAGGGCAATCAATTCTCCCTTGCAGCAAATTCGCGACTATCATCGCCCTATTAATATCTCTGCGTGTTTATAGCGTTTCGAGGTGTATCATGGTAGATAGCTCGGCAATCGATGAGGGTCACACCAGGGAAGCCTGCGAACTGCGAAACGGATGAAGCGACGCTTAACCGATTCAATCCTTTCTATTAGTATGGAAGTCAGACAGCGGAAAATATTCTAGAGTCGAACGAACAAGCGAGCAATAGAGTGCCTTAAGACAGTAGACGTCGGTAAAGTACTTGGTAATACGGAAGATGAATCCTGGAGTCCTAGAAGCCTTCGCGATAACATTTTTTTTTTATTCCTGTTCGGGTTTGTCACTGCGACCAGTTTTTAGATCTATTGTGACATTACCCGTATCCTTAGTGTAGTGCATGTCGCATTACTCAATTGCCATTGAGGGGCAATAAAGTATCGATTTTGATACAGTTTTTGTTTTGTTTTCTTAGAAAACAAAACAAGAGTACTGATATTGGCCATGCATCGGAAACCTAGCATCACCCTTGTTTTACTGCTAAATTCTCCCCAGGTTTAGGACCCGGGTTTTAACATTAGCAGCAATATCATTCCAATAATGGGACATGTGTTCAGTAATAAGGATTCTAGTATGTTCCTTGCGTACTAGCACTTTCCAGTCTTCGAAGAGTTAGTACATACATGGATCCCTAACCCAATTTGATTTCCTTTGCATTGAGTTTAGCCTCAGATGGTGAGGTTTTTAACTATATGCAAAGTAAAGTTGGTAAACTTAGTTTTATTCAAAGACTGGAAGTCATCACAATGCCTATAATTATCAGAACACATATTCCAAAATTGAAAAATAGGACGA
Source organism: Aedes albopictus (assembly GCF_035046485.1). Taxonomy (NCBI): domain Eukaryota; kingdom Metazoa; phylum Arthropoda; class Insecta; order Diptera; family Culicidae; genus Aedes; species Aedes albopictus. The sequence continues at coordinate 49,666,718 of NC_085138.1, read as the reverse complement.
CACTAGATTTCGGTTTGGTAGATCTAACACCGCAACGCAACCCAAAAAGGCGATCTACCCACGCTACGGGCTCCGTTAAAGATCGAGCATGTTTTAAACCCCCTCAACCATTCATCCCTCAGCACGGGTCGCCTGACACCTTGGATTAGGGTTACCTGTTTGGTGGACTTTTACCCCCGGAACAGGTGGTCCGTAGTGCTATTCTAAGCCGGCAGCTACACGGACACATACGCGATATCGCTACGCGATAACATACGATAAATGGTGTTTAAAAGTCACCTGAACATCCGAACGTCTAAGTCTTCCACATGGTCAGCTCGTTGAAGTACTGTCCCGTGTAAGCATCACAGATAGAACGGATGCACAAGAACATTTTCAAATCATCTGCGAAGCTCAATCATGGGCCTTTGATAACGTAGTTGACGTCGTTGAAATACAGCAGGAAAATTAGGGAACCCAGATGTCTTCCTTGAGGTATTCCCGAAGTAGCCTTCAAAGCTTCTGATAAATGCCCATCAAGTCCAACCGTTAGAAAGCGTTTCGTGAGATAGTAATAGAGCCAACGTAGTGTCTGGCATCCTATCCCAGGGCTCCCAAGTTGAGCGATCGTCACAGAATGATTAATCTTGTCAAATGCAGCTTTGAAGTTTATTACACTCAAAGTACTTGGCCGGACAGGGTACGGGAATAGAGCCAAGTTTTAGTCAAAACGATGATGTCGTAGTACCTAGTCGTCCGAAGTTTCCAACAAGGAGCTATTGGCATCGACGTTTATTCCTCCGGCGTTTTGATAATAAATTAGTAGATCTTTGGAAGTCCGTTGAAACCGCGAGGTAGCTGCCTGGGTGGAACCGGTGGTTCGTCTCTCGGAATCTACAGTAACCGTACGTACCGGTGAAACATTTTCGCCAATGAGACGATGTTGACTTGGAGAAGATCGTCTAGAATCAATGGACGGCTCTGAAAAGAAATAGCATTGATATGCGGCGTACTTGCTGAGGTTGGAGGTCGGAAGATCTCATCTCCTTTCTCAAATGCAGGACCGGGACGACTGCTGGTCGCTAGCTGAAGGGACTTGACTGAAGTGAGAGGGATAGAAACTTCCTCAAGGACTGGGCCAAGTGTTGCGTCCCGGTGTCCGGTTATGGATTGCTAGTTGGAGATTCTCTAGAACTGTTGCACGAATCAGGGTCCGGAGGGCTTGAAAGAATTGCGTACTTGCCTGAGGTTGAAGGTCGGAAGATCTCGTCTCCCTTCTCAAATGCAGGCCGAGACGACTGCTGATCGCGCTGGCTGGAGGGGCTTGACTGCAATGAAAGGGATACCTGGATACTTCCTTAAGGCCTGTGGCAAGTATGCGTCCCGGTGTCCGGTTCAACGATGTTAGCCAAGGGTCGCTAAATAAAAGAAGACAATCTAACACGAAAGAACTTTGATGCAAATCAGCAAAAAAAATCGGCGAAATCCGCGAGATTCGTTGTTTACCTTGTGGGGAAGGCTTTCGCTCAAAAATAATCTGGATTGGGTATACTTCTGATAACGTGCCTTGCGATGACATATTGGAAGTCATTGCCCATATCTTCCAAGAATCAACCAAATTCACAAAACCCGTAATCTCTTATCGATATAACGTTGAGCAGTAATTATTTAGTAAATTGCGAGTTTACAGGGAATCTTTCACCTTGGAATTAAAATGTATTATAAGGGGTGTTTCTTCAGTCTAAATTATGAGGTGTTCACTCGTTGACGTTCACGTTAGAAGAGACGGATCATCTCGTTTTATTCTCACAAGAAACCTAACATCATACAAGTTTGGGGTTGTGTGGTTGGTAGAACGATGTGACATTTATCGATCTGTCAACTGACAGTCCACATCGACACTGACACAAAACTAAATATAGAATTTGAATTGATATAACACTTCTCTTCCCTTAAATTCAAATCATCGTAACTATTAACTTGTAGTAGCTCTAATTCATGTCAACTTAAACTTGGTATTATTCGATTGCAAATGAATGCTATTGTAATTCATATTTCAGAAAAAAAGTGCTTCGTACGCAAATTCATGCTTTCAAAATTTACTGGTAGTAAACATAATCTTCATTCACTTTAACCTTCTTCTTTCGAGTGGATCTTCTTAAATTTCTTTCCGAACGTATTGGTTGCAGAATGCTCGGATGAGCTTCACTTCTTGCAGGATGCGGTGGTACGTCGTCAGTCTCGATTTCCTCCGTTGTGTCTGAACTAGAAACTTCTGCTTCCTCCAGTTCCCCGAATGTCCTCTTCATCCCTCTTGGCATACTGCTCTCTTCCACCAACCGAAGCTGAATATTTCGCCTAGGTTCGGATTTACTGGCTGATCTTATCTGCCCCCTGTGGGCCGAGACTAAGTTTGCTCCGACCGCTATCTGAAAGATATTGAGAGAGATTCGTTTAATAAAAACTCCCTCAATCCATTTTTCGATGCTTTTAGGGTTATTGTGTCTATAGTAAACCTTGTCTCCTCGAACTAAATTCGCCAAAGGATCTTTATTAGTACTGTCAACAGTTTTTGAGCTTGTAGCTTCCTCCTTGCGCACCACTTGTCGGTCTCTTTTATTCAAATTGGGATTAATCAAGTCAATCAAGGTTTTGGGCTTATATGCGAAAACCTTATCCGTAGGGTGAGTAGCGTCGGCTGTTAGGCAACTGTTACGGTAGTTGAACAGAAAATAGTCCAACTTGTCTTGGAAATCCAAAGCCTTCATTTCTGGGTCAACTAAAAACTTTTTCAACACCTCTTTTGCCACCCTTACTAACCTCTCAGCCTGGCCGTTACTTTGAGGATGGTAAGGAGGACTTTTTAGAACTTCGACGCCTTGTCTTTCGAGAAAATTTACAAATTGTTTCGAATTAAACGGTGGGCCATTATCTGTTACAAAAACGTCGGGGAGACCGAATCTGGCGAAAAAACTAGTCAGCTTTCTAATCACTTTCGATGCGTCCGTGCCAAATTTCATCCAATATATTTCAAGCCACTTGGAATAGCTATCTACTACCAGCAGTAGAATTTGCTTTTCAAAGAAAAAGAAATCAGCATGAACTCTTCCAAATGGTCTAACCGAAGGAGTCCACTTGAATGTGATGTTTTGGTTGGGAACAACAGCCATTTTCAAACAAACATCGCATTGCTTCACATAGTTCTCAATGTCGGTGTTTATTCCAAACCAGTAAACAGTCCTACGAGCTTCCTGTTTCATTTTAATTATACCTGCATGGTTGGCATGCAGTATTTTCAAAACTTTACGTTGCAGAGACTCTGGAATAACCACACGATCTTCAAATAGTAAGCAACCGTCCACCTTCTCCAATTTCTGATGCTGTGAAAAAATATCCCTGAAACATTTATCCAACCTTTTCGGCCAACCATGCTGTAAAAATGAGTTTACTTGTTGAAGAAATTTATCATTAGTTGTCTCAACCGCTATTATCTTATGGTTCAAGGGGAGTTCTTCAGAGAAGTTTATACTCTTTATAAAATGATTTTCTAACCTTTTAGGTACTTCGTCTTTCGTTGGAAATCTGGAACAGAAATCTGCGTTACCCATGCGCTCTGATGGTTTGTATAGGATTTCATAATCATATATGGACAACTCCATGATATATCGTTGGAGTCTTGTAACGAAGATTGAATTTCTTCCATGCTTACCTAGAATTCCCAGTAATGGTTTATGGTCAGTGTAAATTACAAATTTTTGTCCATAAAGAAACTTATGAAACTTTTTTACGGTTGACACAACTGCCAGCGCCTCCAAATGAAGAATTGGGTAACTTTTCTGCGCTGAGTTTAAAGAAAAAGAAGTGAAACATATAGGTCTCTCTACTCCTTTTATTATATGAGAAATAACCCCACCTAAACCATAAGAGGAAGCGTCAGTACAAACTACTATTGGCCTTTTAGGATCGTAAAACGTCAGTATTTTTGCATTTAATAGTTGATTTTTACATTCTTCGAACGCTTCATCGCATTTTTCATCCCAATCATATTTTACCTCTTTTTTTAATAAATTATATAAGGGATTCAGAGTTTTTGATAAGTTTGGCAAAAATTTATTATAATAATTAATCAGTCCTAAAAAAGCCTTAAGTTTATTTACATTTTCCGGTACTTCAGCTTGCTGTATAGTGGCAACTTTGTCAGGGTTGGGTTGAAGCCCATTTTCTGATATCATGTGCCCCAAAAACGGAAGCACACTAACAAAAAATTTACATTTCTTGTAGTTCACTTTAATATTTGCTCTATTTAAACGGTCCAGAACCAAAAGTAACTTCTGTTTACAATCGTCATAATCCCTTCCAGCAATCAACACATCGTCAAGATAACAAGAAACAAAGTCAAGTCCATTTAAAACTGTATCCATGACTTGCTGGAAAATGGCCGCACTGGATGAGGCCCCTTGGGGAAGCCTATTATATGAATAAAGTCCCTTAGGAGTGTTAATAATCACAAACTTCCTAGATTTCTCAGACAGATTTAACTGAGTGTAAGCAGTTGCCAGGTCCAGGGAACAAAATACTTTACATCCTGCCAGTGACGCAAACACATCCTGTGCGGTAGGTAAAGGGTACACATTAGGGATAATTACCCTATTAATTGATACTTTACAGTCTATGACAAGACGAATGTCTCCATCTTTCTTTATGACGACAACCACCGGCGACGCCCAAAGGCTTGTTTTAATAGGAGTAATGATTCCATCTTTTTCTAGTGAGTCTAAATGGTCCAACACTTTCTCTTTTAAACGATATGGCACATCGTAAGCCTTGCGAAAAATGGGTGAATCTTCTTTAAGTACCAAATCGGCTTCAAATCCTTTGATAGGTGTGGACAAATCTCTATCAAAAACACTTGCATACTTGGATTTAATCCGATTGAGTTCAACTGCCTTGCTTTCAACAGGGCCAGGAATGTTTTTAATCATCAATGAATTAGAAAACGAAGTTCGCCAATTGTCAAAGAACACATCTAACCAATCTCTTCCAATAAGCGGATCAAAACTATTATCATTATTCAAAACAACAAGTTCCAGTTTAACTTTTCTAAAATTTAAAGAAACACATACTGAAGTAATGCCAAGAACTTCCAGATTCGAACCGTTTACTACTACCAGTTTCCTTTTACATCTTTTCAGCAAATTATTGCTCAAAAACTTCAAATAATCAGCTTTGCAGATAACAGTGACAGCCGAACCACTATCCACCTCCATTTTGAATATTTTACCATCAATTTCAACATCTAGAAGACAAGGTTCACTGATCTTATGAACTGATCTAATCATTAAGCATGGATAGTCACCTGAGCTGTCGCTGTCACTGCTGTAATCGTCTTGCAACCTTTTGAAATAGTCATGCACATCATCCCGGGCGCTGTCTTGTTTGGAAACGTCCCCAACGAACTTAACTGAGCCTTTTTGACTGTCTTTGTATTTGTAACAGTGTTTTTGGATATGGCCACGTATTTTACAGAAATGGCACACAAAATTTGCGTAACGTCCTCTGTTCGACGATCTTTGTCCCGCACTTGGCCCTGAACGAGATCTGCTCCTATCATACCGCTCATAATGTCCCCTGTAGTCACGATTCCTGCTTCTTTCTCTACCACGGTACTCCTTTTTCTGGGCACTATACTCACTTCTTCTGCCAAGCCGATATTTCACTGAGTTTATGTTCGACGGGTCTTCGTTAATAGCATCAGCCTGATTTACAGCGATCTCACTACTTTTAATAATTCTCTCCGCAGTTTTCAATGTTAACTCATCTTCACTCAGCAAACGCTTTTGTAGTTTTCTATCCGACAACCCAAACAATAGTTGATCCCTAATAGCTGTGTCTCTAAACTGTCCAAAATCACACGATTCCGCCAATAATCTCACCGCGAGAATAAAATTTTCATTAGATTCGGAGGGGCCTTGTTTACGGCATCTAAATTTATATCTTGACACTAACTCATTGTCTACCTTATCAAATCTTTCTTTAAGCTTTTTTGTAATCTCCGCGTATGATAATGTCTTCAAATCTGTGGATGGATAGAGCAGTTTAAGCTCTTCAAAAGTTGCCATACCCGCAAAAGTCATAAATAAATCTTTTTTTCGTTCATCGGGAACATTATTGCTCGAGAAAAAGTATTCGATATGCTCTATGTAATTTGAGAACGATGTTCCGGGGACGTAGGGATCAATGGTTCCATATAACGCCATTTTGCCTGCGTCACACACAAAAGTATTCTATTTTAATAAATGCGCGCAAATGGCGAACAAAAAACTGGATGTTAATAGAACAAAACAAAATCCACGTACCTTATGTTGTTGTCGCTCTCCGCAATCCTCGTTGAGAACCTCTTGCACTGGTTGAAAATGCCTGTCACCGCCTTCTGCGGAGCCCGAGTAATGATATCGTCCCGAAACTTGGAATCAGTTGTCACCGAACCAGAACCGTATCGTCCACCAGTAGCAAACCGCCTCGTCCGTCCAGCACTCCGCACACAACAGCAGCAACCGATCCAAACCAACAGCAGCAACCGATCCAAACCAACAGCAACAGATCCAATCAACAGCAACAGATCCAATCAACAGCAGTGGATCAAATTCCACGTACTCAATCTTGAAAGCTGGTACACTCCGCCAAAATGCAATGGCCGACACGTCGCAAAAAAGCGCCACCGCGTACTCAGAGCTGCAAGCGTCGCGGACGACCGGCTCTAAACAAAGCAAAGAGAACAAAAGGAATTGTAATCTTAAACAATATACGCTTTCAAACCCCAATTGCAATACAATTTACAAAAAAAAAACTTTTTATCACCGTGTAACACAACAGCGTAAAAACTTACCGGCCGATTGCACTAGTAGCCGAGAAATTTGCACTAATTTACAATTGCACACGCGAAAAACGAACTTAATCCTCGTCAGCCACTAAAATGTATTATAAGGGGTGTTTCTTCAGTCTAAATTATGAGGTGTTCACTCGTTGACGTTCACGTTAGAAGAGACGGATCATCTCGTTTTATTCTCACAAGAAACCTAACATCATACAAGTTTGGGGTTGTGTGGTTGGTAGAACGATGTGACATTTATCGATCTGTCAACTGACAGTCCACATCGACACTGACACAAAACTAAATATAGAATTTGAATTGATATAACAGGAATGTGGGTTTGCTAGTTATGGCTTTGGTGCCGATTATCCAACTTTATAAGTTAGTATGGCCAGCACCCAGCAGCAGGGCACTTTTCAGGCAGTTCAGGGTTGTTATCGCTGATAAGGTTTATCGCTTAAGTCCGATCAAAACATCCATTGTCCGTCTAACGACTAAAGTTTCATTTTTTTTTCTCGCAAACAGATGGTTCCACGGACGGATAAAACGGGAGGAAGCGGAGAACCTGCTAAAGCCCCGCGAGGACGGTCTGTTCCTGGTGCGAGAATCGACCAACTTCCCCGGCGATTACACCCTGTGCGTGTGTTTCAACGAAAAGGTCGAACACTACCGGATTAAGTACGCCGAGAACAAGCTGACGATCGATGACGACGAATACTTTGACAATCTCGGCCAACTGGTGGAGGTAAGTGGATGATGAGCGGGTGGAGTGTGGCATCATTATCCAATTGCATGTGATTGCTTTCGATTAACCGGATCGTCTTTTTGTCTCTCATTCAGCACTACACTTTGGACTCGGACGGACTGTGCACCAAGCTGATGAAGGCCCTACCCAAGGAGGAGTTTTGCGTCAAGGACTTCCAGGACAATGGATGGGAGATCAAGATGGAAGACCTGCAGCTGAAGGAGAACATCGGCAAGGGCGAGTTCGGTGACGTGATGCTTGGCATTCTGAAGGGCGAGAAAGTGGCCGTAAAAGTGCTGAAGGATGCCGGACGGGCATCGAATAAGTTCCTTGCCGAGGCTGGTGTGATGACGTGAGTTTAATTTGTTGGTAACTGGGTTTTGAATGTCCTAACTTGATCCTTGGGGTGATTGCAGGACCCTCGAACACGAAAACCTCGTCAAATTTATAGGACTGGTATTTCACGACAAGTACATCTATCTGGTGACGGAATACATGAGCAAAGGTTCTCTGGTGGATTACCTCCGGTCGCGGGGCAGGCAGCACATTACCCGACGAGATCAAATCAATTTCGCCTTGTGAGTATTGTTATTTGTACTACTCTTAACAAAGAAGACTCATGCAATCATAATGGTAATTGCTTGTATCATCACTTTCGCAAACGCAGTGACACCTGTTCCGGGATGGAGTACCTGGAAATGAAGAAGGTCATCCACCGGGATTTGGCCGCCCGGAATGTGCTCATTTCGGAGGAGTGCGTCGCGAAGGTTTCCGACTTTGGACTGGCGCGGGACGAACGGTACACGGCTGACATCAGCAAGCTACCGATCAAGTGGACCGCTCCGGAGGCGCTGAAAGAGGGGGTAAGTTACTCGTGCGTTTCGCAACGGCGGACACAGGCTCAGTTTTCAGTAGATTGCAATTGGTAGTTGCGTAAAACTTGCGCATATCATTCCGAGCCAGGCTTTTCGCTTTAAACAGCATATGAAAAAAACCTTGTCGTTTGATACCTTGCCCTTGAAATGCAATGCCTTATTTCCCTTATTTTTCCAGAAATTTTCCAACAAAACCGACATGTGGAGTTTTGGAATCCTACTGTGGGAAATCTACTCGTTCGGTCGAGTACCCTATCCCAGAATCGTAAGTATCACAACTGCTGCGTTGCCATGCACAGGTAATCCTATTCCCTCTGTTTTTTTATTGTCGTTCATCCCACCTCTAGCCTCTAGCGGATGTGGTCAAGCACGTCGGCAGCGGCTACAAGATGGAAGCCCCCGAGGGCTGTCCGCCGGAAATCTACGAGATGATGCGCCAGGCGTGGGACCTCGTGCCGGAGAAGCGACCCACCTTTGCGGAGCTGAAACGACGGCTAGCCATCTGCAAGCGGGAAACGGCCAACACTTACGTCACGTAGACAGCAGGGTCGTAGACGCCGTTGTTTCGGGATGTCATCCTACAAGCCGTTTCTCCATCCAAACCCACGCTGCGAGAAGTAGTAAGTAGTAGGTAGTATTGCTATACCATAGTGGACGACACAGGAAGAACAACAACAACAACAAATGCCATTTAAAAGTAGGTATTCCTTTTCCGGTAGGTTCTGATAATACCTATAGATCGATAGTAGTGAAGTCGGAGGAATCGGTGCGTTCAGTTTAAGCAGGAAACGGTTCGAGGGGGAGTTGTACAGAGATTGCGTGTACGCTATTTCCTGAGTTGATCGTTCACCCAGCGTGTTTTTGGTGCAGTCACCGTTTTCGTTCTATGATTTGTTATTCCCCTACTTACTTGCTAGGAAACTAACTAAAGTGCACAATGTATATAATAGTAAACAGCAAAAGTCGTCTACTAATCAGTCGATAGACACGGTTCGAAGCAATGACGAGGGAGAGACTAGCGGTTAAGGCTCAAGCATCCGTCATCATTTTTCGGAAAATAAAAAGCAGTTTTCTCGCCGCAAATCAAATCTAGGATCATGAAAATATATTCACTGCACTATATTCCTCATGTGGAGTACAGTGATTATATTTTCATAGCAAAAACTTTTGTTTTGAACGAAAAAACTGCTTTCAAATGTTTGATGATGACGATGATTTCAATGACGAAAAGTTCAACGTTAAGCATTAACTTATTAGCGCTGAATCGGAATTAAGAGAGCAAGTGTTCCACTAGTGGCGCATGCGCATAGTTTGCGTTTCCTTAAAAATGTGGATGAACGATTTCCTTGTTTTCTTTTAGAATTTGTATATTTGTAAGCCACACAGCCAAGTGCAGCCAGTCCACTAAACAATATTGTATCATATACGTTTTACTGTGAAGTCCGTAATAGAATCGCATTTTGATTCAAAAAAGTTTGGTTTTCCTAATTTGTTTCGGGTATTTTAGCTGGGTACCAACCTATATTTATTTCACACAAACAGGGGGAATATGTCGGCACAAATGTGACCAGTTCGAGACAATCATTTTGCTCGAAGAAACTTTAGCATGCACACAGGATTCACATGTAGCAAATAGGTTCATCTTACGTATGGTTTTTGAGCAAATTCTAATCAAGATTTCATTTTTAATTTTGTATTGAATTATTTCTCTAATTTCTATCAACTAATATCGGTGTTAGGGTTTATTTATCATTCTCATTGAGGAAAAATTCCATTTGATATTTATCATTGCCAGTATAGAGTACAAAAACAGAAAAGTTACGTGTGATACGGACACCACATTCTCTGAAAGAATGATAAAATCTTCAACATATATTCACAGACTGCTCAAAAAGCTTCTCTCAAGATGCATGCATTCTTCGAAACGTCTTTTTCAGAATTTATTCAAAGATTCTTTTAAGAATTATGTCAAACAAGGATGATAACTCTGCTTGTTGAGAATATGAGGTACTAGCGCTGAGCAAACCATCGCACGAAATTCTATTCAGGATTTTGTTCTACTACCTACAATTCCTAGTTTATGCAGTTTCATAGAATTCTTCCTGGAGTTCTTCCTTGAATTCATGTAGGTTTGTCGGAGTTTGTTTCTACATTTCTCCAGGAGTTTCTCCCATGTTTCCATCCAAGGGTTTTCCCGGATTTTATTTCCGCAGCGTTCCTCCCCGGAATTTTCCGATGTTCTTTCCGTTCGGAACTTCTAAGGCATTGTTTCAGGGTATTCTACCAGATTTCTTTCTGGGCTTTCTGCAGGACCACTTCCCAGAATTTCTTCCAGAGATGTTAACAAAATTCTCCAAAAGTTCCTTCGGTGATTTCTCTCATTAGTGTACAGGGAAAGCTTTCCAACAGTTTCTTCCGCGATTTTTGCGAGATTTCAGCATACGTTGAAATATCAACAATAACTCTTGTTGAAATCCCAAAAGCAACTCTAAATAAAACCTAGGAAGAAATCTTGGGAGAAAGTCCTGAAAAACTCTGAGAGACATCCCGGCAGAAACATCGGAAATAATCTTCTAGACCTTCAAGAGAAATCCCGCGAGAACCTTTAACCCTTTCCTTCCCACGAATTTGAACGACAATTTCTATGCCAAGAAAGCGTTTCCGAAAAAAGTGCTTGAACAAAAGTAATTGCAAATTGGCCAAATTTTTCGAAATCAACGAAAAAAAAATTTAGTTGTAAATCAATAGTATTTTGATTGTTTATCAATAGTTCCACTATTGAAACAAGTAGTTGGGAGTTGGGTTTACCTAATGAGATTACAATCATATTCTAAAAACTATTGCATCATATTCATCTAATTCCGTGTGTCTCGAGTTCGTCGAAAATCGATGGTGCTGTAGAGCAACCATGGGAAGTAGAGGGTTAAGGAATATGCCGGGAGGAACTCTATACGAAAACTCACGATAATTTCATGAAGAAATTCCAGGAGTAGCTCCGGGAGAAATCTCGGGGGGGGGGGGGGGGGGGGGCATCTGATGGGAGTATTCCCGGGAAAACAGAGTTCTTCTAGAACTGTCCAGGCTTGTCTTGCAGTTTCTCACTGGATTTCTCCCATAGTTCTTTCGGAAATTATATTGTCACCCAAGATTATCTCCCCTACGGTTTTTTTTTCTTAGAAGTCCCAGTTTTTATCGGAATTTCTTCCGAACCGAAAGGAACCATAATTTCTCCATTAGTTCTTTTCGGAGTTCCTTGTGAGATTCCACCTGTAATTTATCCAATATTTCTTCGGTAAGTTCTTACAAGGAATCTTAGGAGATATTCCGAGATAAAATTCCAGATGATCCGGGCAAGAACTCCTAGAGTATCTATTGAAGAAATTCCAAAAGGAACAACAAAAACATCCCAATTTTCAGTTGGGATTCTAAGAAGAACTTTGGAAGTAATCTTACGGACATCTAATAAGAGAAATCTCAGGAAGATCGTAGCAAGCAATCATAGAAACAAGTACGAGGAAAAGCCTGGAAAAAATACTGAGAAAAAATGCGATAAGAACTCCATAAGAACTATCAACATTAACTCCAGCGGAAATCCCAAAATGAACTCTGAATACAACCTAGGAAGAAATCTTGGGAGAAAGGCCAGGACAAGTCCTGAAAAACTCCGAGATATATCCTGGGAGAAACACCGGAAGGAATCTTCTAAGATAAGAACCGGGTGAAGCTCCTATAGAGAAATCTCAAGTGGAACTTCAAGAGATATTCCGCGCGAACCTTCAAGAAGTATTCCGGGGGTACTCTATACGATAACTCACGATAATTTCTTGAAAACATTCCAGGAGTAACTCCGGGAGAAATCCCGTGGGGAGCTCTGGGAGTAATACCGGGAAAACAGGGTTCTTTTAGAATAGACCGCGTTTGTTTTGCAGTTTCTCACTGGATTTCTCCCGTAGTTCTTCCGGAAGGTTTCCTAAATTTCGAAAGTGATTTCTCCACTTATCGGAGTTCTTCGCGAGATTTCATCTGGATTTCTTCCAATATTTCTCCGGGAAGTTCTTACAAGGAATCTAAGGAGGTATCCCGAAGTAATTTCTGGACAATCTAAGCAAGAACTTCCGGAGTATCTAATTAGAGAAATTCCAAAAGGATCAATCAAAGAAATCCCAATTTTCGGTAGAGATTCTTAGAAGAATTCTGGAAGTAATCCTGGAAAAATCTCTTAAGAGCAATCTCAGGAGAATCACAGCAAGCAATTTCGGAAACAACTACGAAGAAAAGCCTAAAAAACACTTGGAGAAATCGCGGGAAGAACTTCATGAGTAATGTTAGCAATAACTTCTGTGGAAATCCCAAAAAGAACTCTGAATCAATCCTGGGAAAAAATCTTGGGAGAAAGTTCGTGTTAAAAAAAAGTTCTGAAAAACTCTGAAAGTCCAGAATCTTTCCAGAATCGGGTCGGTCTGGTAACGACAAGGCTGCTGTCAAGATTCGATTTCAAGATTCCTGACGATGACATAATCTTCTTCTTCTTCTTTATGGCTCTATGTCCCTACTGGGACTTGGCCTGCCTCGCTTCAACTTAGTGTTCTTTGAGCACATTCACAGTTATTAATTGAAGGGCATTCATTGCCTGCCATTGCATGAATTTGTATATTGTGAGGCAAGTACAATGATATACTATGCCCTGGCAGTCGAGAAAATTTTTCGACCGGAACGGGAATCGAAGGAGTTCATTTATAGATTGAAGATTGAAAAGACATATTGGATTGAATAAAAGAACAATCCTTCTACGCTGGCAATGATAATATTCTTGAGCATTGAATCATGTTTTGGCCTACTTTGCATGGAATTTAGTAGCAATTTGATTAAGGACAAGGTATTTGGAGTACATAGCTCAAAATTTCTAGAGCACCGTTTTTTAGAACCGTTGAACGGATTTGGATGAAAATGCATCACGCTAATTGTTCAGTGGTTGTCAACAGCGTGATGCATTTTAATCCAAATCCGTTCAACGGTTCTAAAAAACGGTGCTCTAGAAATTTTGAGCAATGTACTCCAAATACCTTGTCCTTAAGCGAGGTGAAACAACCAGAACAGCATGATTGGATTGCTGCCATTTAATACACCTTTATTGTTTTATGTCACCCTAGGCTCTGACCCGTTCGCATATTGTCATTTGCCATAACAATAATCACACTTATTTTGAAAATTGGTCCAATGACTTCTTACTCGTTAATCAGCCTAATTTTGTTCACTATTAATCACCGTGTTGATTGAGTGAATGATTCTGTGTCATTTTTGCCGATTCATAATTATTGGGGTCACAGTAGTTGTTAGTGTTATGCCAAATGGCATTATGTCAAACAGTGCAGAGTTAGCACACACATTTGTTCAATTTTATCCTACACGATTGTTATAAGTATTTCATCTTCTAATTTATTCTACCACCTAAAACACTAAAATTTAACTTGGAAATCGGCATCAATAAAACGTTTGGATAAAAAAAGGGAAGAAACAAAAAATCAAATGAATGAAGAAGGAAAAAAACATACAATAATTAACGATATGATATTCATATTTGTAATTTATTACCTTACACATTTAATACCTACACAAACACTTGAATTGCGTGACCAGAAAAGGAAAATCAAAGAAAACCGAGAGAAAAACACTTCTTGAGTCGAGGGTGAAACGACGAGCAGCTAATAATGTAGATTGAGTCGGGTCGGGTGTAGACAAAAAATCGCGGAAATTATAGTTTGTATGCAACCCAAACGGAAAGGAATAAGACGAACCCTATTCGGACAGTCATTTTTAGATATATGTATCGGTAATAATACACTATGTTACAATAAACGTTTTTGGAAAACAAAAGAAAAAAAAAATGGGCACGAAAATACGTAGCGCAAGTAATCCGCATGTTCTTGTGAATTGAATTCAATTTAGAATGATTACAACACTAAAACTGCAACTAATTGTACTGGTTTGTTGAGTGTGCATCTCTGTGTGTTTGTGTTTGTTCTTTATGACAATGTGATTTGAGTCAATGTGTACAGTTGAGCAATACGTGAGTGTGTTTGTGATCCTTTCGTTTCAATTAGATTGAGTGCACTGTTTTATAGAGAAATTTTAATATGTTTTAAACAGTGGGAGTGAAAAAAAGAAGGTTACTTGTTATACGATGTAAAGGAACGTAGATTCTCCTATTTCGATAATATTCCAACTGTGAATTACCAGAACTAGGTGGAAGAGAAAACGAAGAATTTCGAAACATTTGATTTTTATCGATTTCTCTGTTTGGTTAAATTCCCTCCATGATTGTTGTTTTCTTTTATTTGTTTAAAGATTTTTATTGTTTTATTAATATATTTAATTCTCGAACTACTACTGATACAGGAGGAGCTAAGGAAAGTGTAAAAGCGTTACAAATGTGTATATAAACGAGAAAAAAATAAAATACAAGATTGCTAACATTTTATTCCAAAAATAACGCAAAAGAACATAAATCTGTATGAAAGTACTTAACTTTGGCTCGTCCCAGCAAAATTAACATAAACGCAAAAATATATTACCAAATTGCAGAACAACTGAATCGATAAGAAAAGTAAGTTGTACAGCTATCACAGCCTTTCTCGCTTGTTACCATTCCAGTAAACTGTTTCCTTCACTAAAAAAACATTATAACTCATTCTACACTTGTTGAATTAATTGAAAGAGCAGAGCTTATTCAAAAAGCTAGCCATTTTCTCACGCATCCAGTGACGCCAAAAAATCAGATAAAAATATCGTTATTTTCTATAGCTATAGAGCACCCTTTTGTTTTAGATGCCGCAACCACTATCATTCCGGTGCAGCTATCGGAAACAGAAAATATCATTAGAAGGAGAAAGTGATAGGCCAAACCCAATTCCTACTTAGAAGAAAGATAATAGTTTGTTTTTAACACTCAACAACCCATAGGAAAAAAATCATCATTGGAATGGAATAGTTGAAGGTCAAAACTCGAAAGGGAATATCAGCTATGAAGCAAAGACAGTTCAAAGCAAAACAGAAAACATATAGCGAGGAAAAAAATCAGCCAATTATAGAGCAAAATAGCTATTCTGAAAAATTAAATAGAATCAAAGTTTCGTGCAAAACATTAAAAAAAAATAATCAATAACTGCGAGCTCAAAAAAAGGTAACACAAAGCAAACAAACTGACAAACCCTGTGAAGAATAAGAATGAAACAAAAAAAACAGAAAGAAAGAAAATGGCATTCAAATAAAGACGAGAATATTTCCTTTATTTTTAAGCAATGCTAAACGCAAACTAGTAAACAGAGAGGAAACAAATTGCCCAAAAATAAGCAAAAGAAAGGAAATTAAAATAAAAGCATCAGTAATAGGAAACCAATATAGGTACACACACACAAATATAACAAAGAAAAGTGTGCGGTGAGGAAGAACCTAATACACTCGGTGTTATGAAAGTTACGAGAAATGCAGATGCAACAAAACAAAACCAACCAACCAACCGAGGTCAACTACACACACAACTAGCCTATAATCTAAATAGGAGCATATAATTGAAAAGCGAAAGAAACAAAAAAATACAAACAAAACTGAAAATAAGAAAAATCAGCTGTAGTGTTTTTAAAAATTTGAACAAACTGTGATTCAGTTGAAATAGTAGAAAGAACACTTCCCTTTCATGTGCCGTTTCTTTTTCTAAAGATAGGGTTCGCAATACCGACCACTTTTGATTGGCACCGAAAAAAATATAAATGCTCGAAAATCGACATTTCTTCTAGACACTGCGTCAAGCAGCGTCAGTTACAAAATGCAAGGCTTACTGCGATGCTATTATCTTTCCCTTGTTTTAATAGGGGTACTCACTGAACAGATTAAATTGCTGCGTAACCCATGATTTTCGGCTTAATTGAAATGTTTCATAATTTTGCAAATAAAATAGGGTATCGCGCTACTTGGGCGGTGGCTTCTATATTCGTCTGTTTTCCACTATAACTCAGTCAATTTTAAACCAATTGACTTGAAATGTTGTACACGGGTAGATACTATACCTATCTCACTGCATTCCAAAAATTGTGTCAATTGGTTCAAATTTGACTGAGTTATAGTGGAAAACAGACGAAAATAGAAGCCACCGCCCAAGTGGCGCGATTCCCTAATCAAAGATTGCCTTGGTGATCGCGACGTTTAATCAGTTTAATCAGCTTACGCTGTTAAGTGAATCCCCATAATGAAATTCAAAAGTATAATATTCTTAAACTACTTATTGTTTATTTAGTTCAAATTGATTTAGTTGGTAATCTGCCAGGTATGGCGGCCTTCGCTTTTGCCTGCGGTTTTTGGAAAACGATTCTTCATTTACTCTCTTGGGGGATACCGAAGGTGCATCTTCAATCTTTTTTTTCGTCTGTATTTAAATATGAACACATTTATATGTAAACAAATACCATTATTATTATTTTAAAAACAATCCAAATAAGGAATACCGAAACTAGATTTATCCTTGAACCTTGAGTTTTCAATAGATATCGACATGCTGTTTTTTTGGCATGGTTTACATGTCGATTTGACAATACTCCCGTTTCTAAGTTTTTCAAATGTAATCTTGTTTCCTCTCGTTTGATGACCTCATGCTCTTGGGTGTTGAATGTGGCTGTTAGTTTATTTTTCCTTATTACATTTTTCACTAGCACAAGATTTCCAACATCAATATTACAACTTGTTGCTCGTCGTTTCGTATCTGCATATTTCCTTCCCTTTTCCTTTGCTTTGTTTGCTCTTCTATAGGGGAGACTGAGGAGACTTGATCCCTGGGGAGACTTGTTCCCCCCATATTTTCTCGGAATCAAAAACATTTTTCTTCTAGCATAATTTTTCCAAAACTACTCCTGGACAAACGACTATGTTTTGGCTACAAGTGATTTCGATTGTACATTGCATTATTTTTTATCGGCTAATGGTTTGTTTTCAGTCCTTCAGAAATCTTTTAGGCGATTCCGAAAAACCTCAATAACTTTGTGAAAATTGAACCAAATCGTGTCAAAATTTCACTGCCCATAGTTTACATAAAATACTTTCCAACTTATTTATCCAAATAGGGCTGTTGTTAACACATTTTAATTAATTCAGCTTAGTATACACAACAGTGACATGGGGAGACTTGATCCCTCGAGGATTACACACACATTATACATGTGAAAAATAAAATTCTATTCAGAAGCCTCTTTTTACTTGGAATACTAGTCTATTCAACGATAAAATGTGTCAGATAATTATAACTTTAGTACAAACCAAGAAAAGGGGGATCAAGTCTCCCCATTTTGAAAATACGGCATATCCTTAAAAATGTGAGGAAATCTTACAATTCCAAACACTCCATATTCATCGAAAATACAAGAAAACTCGAAAAGAAAATGAATAAGAAGACTCTGGAATTATTTTCCCTTTAAATAAACCATGTACTCAAAGGGGGATCAAGTGTCACCCATTTTTGAAAAATACATCATAAGACATGCCTCCATAAAAACACAATTTTGAAAACTTGAACAATAGTTTAAAGGCCTTCTGTTATGTATTAACTTGCAATAGATGTTTACCTGCCATTTTGTACGAAAATCGGATCTAGTTTTGTGTTTTTTTCTTAAAGTTTCAGGTAAATTAAGAAAAAGGGATCAAGTCTCCCTAGTCTCCCCTATCCATTTTTCATTTTGTTCCGGGTATTCTCTCTCTTATATTCCTGTCAAACATAAGTTCTGATGGGGTGTAAGTGGTTACTGCATGTGGGGTACTGCGATAGGCATGTAGATAATTCAGTAAATCAGTTTTCCAATCACGACCCATTTAAGGACAGACTTGTTAGAATCCCAAAATGGCCGACTTTGGAACCTACTCACGATTTCAAGTGCACAAATCTCTTCGTAAACAAAACCAGTGCACCTGATCTTTTTATTTCAAGCTTATTACAAGTGAGCAAGAACAGAATAATCAAATCCACTGTTATTTGAAGCTTGCTTCTTGAGATTTGTGCGTTCGAAGTTCTGATGCACTTTTGAAGCGGGATTCCAAGATGTTTGTCCTTAAACGCTTATCCTTATAGTTTTCAGTAATGTTCTGTTCTGCCTTTCTACTAAACCATTTTGAAACGGTGCATACGCGGTTAGAGGTGAATAACAAACCAAAAATTTTTAATTTAAGATTTAATTTTTTCTATTTTGTCATCATATCAAAATTTGCAATTCTTTAGTTTTTTTTTATAAATGGCTCAGGATGACACATAAATAACAAAACATGTTATCATTGTAAAACTTGTAATTGTAAACTTGTAAAGTTATTATTGAATACATAGTATAATAACATAAAAATAACAAATATTACTATCATATTATCAGCCATAATATCTTTTTTTTTTGAAAGGTTCCTAGCGGCACGCCGACGGATGTAGGAACCTCTCTTATCACTGTGCGCTCAATCGTCTCGCGTTTGGGCGGACAACGACAGTTCACTAGGCCTTTAGATAGGATAGAGAACGTAATCCTTCAGAAGCAGTTCACCAACCGTGCACGGAACATGTCGTCCAGTAAGACACTGTTGCGTACTGACTCAGAGAGTTACGGTAGAAGGTGTTGTCGTTTTGTCGTATGGTCGATTTTGTATGTTTTTTTTTGTCATGTCAAGGTTTGAATAATGTTATTGTTCAAATTTATGTTGTACCCTATAATTCAGTAATCTTTGGTGTGCCTATGATTTGTTACGATGGTCGATGTGTTCGTTATGTCCATTTTTGTTCATCCTCATTATAGGGTAAGAAATCAAACTTTGAACTAGTCAAATTGTAATCTTAATTTGAACCGTTTCGAAATTCATTAAAACGACGTACTTTTTAGGCAAATATTGTCCCGAAAAAGATGTTAGACGGCTTTCCGTCTAACCTGATAACATAGATTTTAAAAGCATTTAAAAAACGTTTTTGTCATGCCAAACAGGCAATTGAAAAATCACTGTGATTTCACCCATTCCCCCTCAGAGAAAGCACATTTTCGGTGCACTCGTACAGCTCATGCATTGTATCACACGCAATATGTGAACACGTAAATAAAAGCTCATTTATCGTAGAATCGACCAACTGAATAATATTCCGCATTATTTGTCATAAAATTATCAAATTTAAGTAATTCTTACTTGGAGAATGTTATCTTAAGTTGAACCATTTGTAATCGAAATTTGAACTAGTAAACGGGGGCTTCCAGTGTTGGCCTGCAGACTGCGCTAGTGATTGTTTTGTTTACTCTTGGGGGATGAAAAATTCCAAATTTAGTTTCCATGTTCCTGAAGAGTTTAGAACATTCTTAGTTGAAATTCCACTGCCTAATGAAAAATAGTTATGGGAATTAACAGATCCCTGTGTTTTTCTATTGTCCAGCACGAAATTGGCTGTTGTGGGAGATGCTCGAGCTGCTAGTAGTGCTAGTTGTGGGAGATGCTCGCCAGTAGTTAAAATTAAGATTAAAATTGGTTCAAATTATGATTAAGATGGTTCAAATTAAGATTAAAATCATTGTTGACGAATAATCGAATTTTTCAATGAAATACGGTGCAAATACAAACTTTTTACCACTTAACAGAAAGCTTATACCCGTGGCTTTCATGTACATAAGATTTTGCCGTAGTAAATTATTTCCATGTAGGAGAAAAAATCACTCAAAATTTGCGCTACTTTGAAAAGTTGCAATTTGGTTCAATTTTTGATTACCTACCCTACACGGAAAAAAATCCATTCCCAAGACCATGAATATGACTCATAGTTTCCCGATATTTTTATGATTTTATGTTATAAATATACACCATGATTAAATTTTATGATCTTATGATTGATTTCACCATAACGCTATGCACCCGTTATTGTTTTGGCTTTCGACGACCAAAAATGGAAAATATAATCATGAAGCTATGATTAAATAAGCTGGGATCATGAGTAGCATTCATGAAGCCAAGAATAATTTTCATAAACCTGGATGCAGATCCTGATGCTTTACCACCAGATTCATAAAATTATGGTTTGGTGAGGTAGAACCATGCATAGAATTCATGGAATCAAAAAATACTTTTATGATTCCGTCGTCGTCGGACCTATATCCTTCTCAGTCAAATTCATAAAATCATGGTTGAGGGAGATGGAACCATGCATAGAATTCATGGAATTAAGAATTACTTTTATGATTCCGTCGTCGTCGGACCTCAATGTTTCTCAGTCAAATTCATAAAATCATGGTTGGGGGAGATGGAACCATGCATAGAATTCATGGAATTAAGAATTACTTTTATGATTCCGTCGTCGTCGGTCCCAAATGCTTTTAATTACATTAACAAAACGATGCAAGCTAAAATCTCAAGAAAATAAAATACGTGATATCAGAGCCCATTTCTATGATTTTGGGACCTATCCATCATCCTTTTTTTCTATGAGCAAGCAGCACTTTTTAGTTGTCCTCTTGTTAGTGTAGATATGTAATGTTCAAATATAAAAGAGAACAACAATGATCGAACTCACCGGATAATCATATTTAGCTGGTTTACTATTTTTGTCTTTGGCTACTACATCCAACAGGCTAAGGATGCCCTCCAAACCACATCAATTGTTCACTAGTTCACACCACTTGCTAAGTCTCCGAAGTCGTCGAACGATGGATAAACCACCTGAGTTAAATGCGCTAGCAGATTTTCGCGCTAGCAAAATTATCCGTTATTCCGATAGGGCACTGAGAAATAGTTCATACACAGCGGTACTTCAAGATGAAAAAGTAACTGCACGCTCAAATTCGTCTATACACAGAGCAAATAACATGAGCTGATATTATTATTATAGTCCGCACTCTGCCGAAATATTGATCCGAGTATTACACAAATAAGTCCAATGTCTGTTCTGAGGGAATTTTTGACTCGTTCATCCGGTGATGTTTATTTATATAATTACGGATACCATGTATATGACTTCCCAATGCACCGAGAGTTTAGGTTTTGGCAAATAGTATTGAAACGGTTGGAAATCGAAAATGTTTGTAAAAAAGGCGATATTTCTTTTAATTGTAGGTTGGACGTAATACTCTGATTGCACACTGAATGTATATATCGAGATGTATGAGTGAATGAAGAAAACTGCATGTGTACCGCTGTATCGCGCTAGCAAAATAAATTGCTTCTGCTTCACAATCTGCAGCACCAAAACACCATATTCTTTGCACGAGTTTACTTGGCATTTAAGCAGTGTAGTGATTTCAGGAAAAAATCCTTGCGCATCTACCAACAAACCGACCCGCTCTAAAGCCAAACTTGTGAATGTCACTTGCGTGGCTGATGGTAACAATGGTAACAACCATGTTCTGCTGGCGTAAAGCAAGGGCCATAATTCAAAAATGTGTAGCACTAACATCTAGCTGGATGTATTATCTACCATCTGAGAGTTTTCCAGAGAGGTGTTTTTCGAAATAGTGGGAATTTTTGAAATAGTTGGTATAGAGCACATATATGTGGTGAGCATAGAAAAATAAGTATTTTTGAGTCACTATTCCGAAAAATTCAGAGCCTAACTGGCAAAATGGCACCCATAGGCATCTAGCTGGATGTAGTATCTACCATCTGAGAGTTTTCCAGAGAGGTGTTTTTTGAAAAAGTGGGAATTTTTGAAATAGTTGGTATAGAGCACATATATGTGGTGAGCATAGAAAAATAAGTATTTTTGAGTCACTATTCCGAAAAATTCAGAGCCTGACTGGCAAAATGGCACCCGTAGGCATCTAGCTGGATGTATTATCTACCATCTGAGAGTTTTCCAGAGAGGTGTTTTTTGAAAAAGTGGGAATTTTTGAAATAGTTGGTATAGAGCACATATATGTGGTGAGCATGGAAAAATAAGTATTTTTGAGTCACTATTCCGAAAAATTCAGAGCCTAACTGGCAAAATGGCACCGGTAGGCATCTAGCTGGATGTAGTATCTACCATCTGAGAGTTTTCCAGAGAGGTGTTTTTTGAAAAAGTGGGAATTTTTGAAATAGTTGGTATAGAGCACATATATGTGGTGAGCATAGAAAAATAAGTATTTTTGAGTCACTATTCCGAAAAATTCAGAGCCTTACTGGAAAAATGGCACCGGTAGGCATCTAGCTGGATGTAGTATCTACCATCTGAGAGTTTTCCAGAGAGGTGTTTTTTGAAAAAGTGGGAATTTTTGAAATAGTTGGTATAGAGCATGTAAGTGTTATGAGCGTAGAAAAATAAATATTTTTGAGACACTATTCCAAAAAATTCAGAGCCTGACTGGCAAAATGGCACCCGTAGGCATCTAGCTGGATGTAGTATCTACCATCTGAGAGTTTTCCAGAGAGGTGTTTTTTGAAAAAGTGGGAATTTTTGAAATAGTTGGTATAGAGCACATGTGGTGAGCATGGAAAAATAAGTATTTTTGAGTCACTATTCCGAAAAATTCAGAGCCTAACTGGCAAAATGGCACCGGTAGGCATCTAGCTGGATGTAGTATCTACCATCTGAGAGTTTTCCAGAGAGGTGTTTTTTGAAAAAGTGGGAATTTTTGAAATAGTTGGTATAGAGCATCTAAGTGTTATGAGCGTAGAAAAATAAGTATTTTTGAGACACTATTCCGAAAAATTCAGAGCCTGACTGGCAAAATGGCACCCGTAGGCATCTAGCTGGATGTATTATCTACCATCTGAGAGTTTTCCAGAGAGGTGTTTTTTGAAAAAGTGGGAATTTTTGAAATAGTTGGTATAGAGCACATATATGTGGTGAGCAAAGGAAAATAAGTATTTTTGAGACACTATTCCGAAAAATTCAGAGCCTAACTGGCAAAATGGCACCCATAGGCATCTAGCTGGATGTAGTATCTACCATCTGAGAGTTTTCCAGAAAGGTGTTTTTTGAAAAAGTGGGAATTTTTGAAATAGTTGGTATAGAGCACATATATGTGGTGAGCGTAGAAAAATAAGTATTTTTGAGACACTATTCCGAAAAATTCGGAGCCTAACTGGCAAAATGGCACCCGTAGGCATCTAGCTGGATGTATTATCTACCATCTGAGAGTTTTCCAGAGAGGTGTTTTTTGAAAAAGTGGGAATTTTTGAAATAGTTGGTATAGAGCACATATATGTGGTGAGCATGGAAAAATAAGTATTTTTGAGTCACTATTCCGAAAAATTCAGAGCCTAACTGGCAAAATGGCACCGGTAGGCATCTAGCTGGATGTAGTATCTACCATCTGAGAGTTTTCCAGAGAGGTGTTTTTTGAAAAAGTGGGAATTTTTGAAATAGTTGGTATAGAGCACATATATGTGGTGAGCATAGAAAAATAAGTATTTTTGAGTCACTATTCCGAAAAATTCAGAGCCTTACTGGCAAAATGGCACCGGTAGGCATCTAGCTGGATGTAGTATCTACCATCTGAGAGTTTTCCAGAGAGGTGTTTTTTGAAAAAGTGGGAATTTTTGAAATAGTTGGTATAGAGCATGTAAGTGTTATGAGCGTAGAAAAATAAATATTTTTGAGACACTATTCCAAAAAATTCAGAGCCTGACTGGCAAAATGGCACCCGTAGGCATCTAGCTGGATGTAGTATCTACCATCTGAGAGTTTTCCAGAGAGGTGTTTTTTGAAAAAGTGGGAATTTTTGAAATAGTTGGTATAGAGCACATGTGGTGAGCATGGAAAAATAAGTATTTTTGAGTCACTATTCCGAAAAATTCAGAGCCCGACTGGCAAAATGGCACCGGTAGGCATCTAGCTGGATGTAGTATCTACCATCTGAGAGTTTTCCAGAGAGGTGTTTTTTGAAAAAGTGGGAATTTTTGAAATAGTTGGTATAGAGCACATATATGTGGTGAGCATGGAAAAATAAGTATTTTTGAGTCACTATTCCGAAAAATTCAGAGCCTAACTGGCAAAATGGCACCGGTAGGCATCTAGCTGGATGTAGTATCTACCATCTGAGAGTTTTCCAGAGAGGTGTTTTTTGAAAAAGTGGGAATTTTTGAAATAGTTGGTATAGAGCATGTAAGTGTTATGAGCGTAGAAAAATAAATATTTTTGAGACACTATTCCAAAAAATTCAGAGCCTGACTGGCAAAATGGCACCCGTAGGCATCTAGCTGGATGTAGTATCTACCATCTGAGAGTTTTCCAGAGAGGTGTTTTTTGAAAAAGTGGGAATTTTTGAAATAGTTGGTATAGAGCACATGTGGTGAGCATGGAAAAATAAGTATTTTTGAGTCACTATTCCGAAAAATTCAGAGCCCGACTGGCAAAATGGCACCGGTAGGCATCTAGCTGGATGTAGTATCTACCATCTGAGAGTTTTCCAGAGAGGTGTTTTTTGAAAAAGTGGGAATTTTTGAAATAGTTGGTATAGAGCACATATATGTGGTGAGCATGGAAAAATAAGTATTTTTGAGTCACTATTCCGAAAAATTCAGAGCCTAACTGGCAAAATGGCACCGGTAGGCATCTAGCTGGATGTAGTATCTACCATCTGAGAGTTTTCCAGAGAGGTGTTTTTTGAAAAAGTGGGAATTTTTGAAATAGTTGGTATAGAGCATCTAAGTGTTATGAGCGTAGAAAAATAAGTATTTTTGAGACACTATTCCGAAAAATTCAGAGCCTGACTGGCAAAATGGCACCCGTAGGCATCTAGCTGGATGTATTATCTATCATCTGAGAGTTTTCCAGAGAGGTGTTTTTTGAAAAAGTGGGAATTTTTGAAATAGTTGGTATAGAGCACATATATGTGGTGAGCATAGAAAAATAAGTATTTTTGAGTCACTATTCCGAAAAATTCAGAGCCTTACTGGCAAAATGGCACCGGTAGGCATCTAGCTGGATGTAGTATCTACCATCTGAGAGTTTTCCAGAGAGGTGTTTTTTGAAAAAGTGGGAATTTTTGAAATAGTTGGTATAGAGCATCTAAGTGTTATGAGCGTAGAAAAATAAGTATTTTTGAGACACTATTCCGAAAAATTCAGAGCCTGACTGGCAAAATGGCACCCGTAGGCATCTAGCTGGATGTATTATCTACCATCTGAGAGTTTTCCAGAGAGGTGTTTTTTGAAAAAGTGGGAATTTTTGAAATAGTTGGTATAGAGCACATATATGTGGTGAGCGTAGAAAAATAAGTATTTTTGAGTCACTATTCCGAAAAATTCAGAGCCCGACTGGCAAAATGGCACCCGTAGGCATCTAGCTGGATGTATTATCTACCATCTGAGAGTTTTCCAGAGAGGTGTTTTTTGAAAAATTGGGAATTTTTGAAATAGTTGGTATAGAGCACATATATGTGGTGAGCATAGAAAAATAAGTATTTTTGAGTCACTATTCCGAAAAATTCAGAGCCTGACTGGCAAAATGGCACCGGTAGGCATCTAGCTGGATGTATTATCTACCATCTGAGAGTTTTCCAGAGAGGTGTTTTTTGAAAAAGTGGGAATTTTTGAAATAGTTGGTATAGAGCACATATATGTGGTGAGCATGGAAAAATAAGTATTTTTGAGTCACTATTCCGAAAAATTCAGAGCCCGACTGGCAAAATGGCACCGGTAGGCATCTAGCTGGATGTAGTATCTACCATCTGAGAGTTTTCCAGAGAGGTGTTTTTTGAAAAAGTGGGAATTTTTGAAATAGTTGGTATAGAGCACATATATGTGGTGAGCGTAGAAAAATAAGTATTTTTGAGTCACTATTCCGAAAAATTCAGAGCCCGACTGGCAAAATGGCACCCGTAGGCATCTAGCTGGATGTATTATCTACCATCTGAGAGTTTTCCAGAGAGGTGTTTTTTGAAAAAGTGGGAATTTTTGAAATAGTTGGTATAGAGCATCTAAGTGTTATGAGCGTAGAAAAATAAGTATTTTTGAGACACTATTCCGAAAAATTCGGAGCCTGACTGGCAAAATGGCACCCGTAGGCATCTAGCTGGATGTATTATCTACCATCTGAGAGTTTTCCAGAGAGGTGTTTTTTGAAAAAGTGGGAATTTTTGAAATAGTTGGTATAGAGCACATATATGTGGTGAGCGTAGAAAAATAAGTATTTTTGAGTCACTATTCCGAAAAATTCAGAGCCCGACTGGCAAAATGGCACCCGTAGGCATCTAGCTGGATGTATTATCTACCATCTGAGAGTTTTCCAGAGAGGTGTTTTTTGAAAAATTGGGAATTTTTGAAATAGTTGGTATAGAGCATCTAAGTATTATGAGCGTAGAAAAATGAATATTTTTGAGACACTATTCCAAAAAATTCAGAGCCTAACTGGCAAAATGGCACCCGTAGGCATCTAGCTGGATGTATTATCTTCCATCTGAGAGTTTTCCAGAGAGGTGTTTTTTGAAAAAGTGGGAATTTTTGAAATAGTTGGTATAGAGCACATACAGTGTCGGACAAAACAATAAGACCACCAACCATTTTTCATACAAAATGACCAAGTTTGACGATGTGATGCTCGGTTTCTGATGAACCGATCTTGCTGAATTTTTGACAGTCGCCATGGAGTTACGTGAATTTTGATTTGTATTTAATTGATTGAGTTCTGTTCACTACATCAAAAGTTACAGATATACGAAACGACAAAATAATAGGACCACTTTCAGATTGTCATTATCAAAGAATATATATTTGTATCTGATACTTGATGATTGATAAACAAGTACTAAAATTAAGCATGCAATTTAAACTTTGGGACATTTTTATTGAATTGACCACTAATAACCATCATAAAAATCTGGTGTTGGAATTTTGTCGCACTGTATATCTGTAACTTTTGATGTATCGAACAGAATTCAATCAATTTAATATAAATCAGAATTCTGGTCATTTCATGTCGACTGTCAAAATTTCAGCCAGATCGGTTTACTAGAAACCGAGTACCATATCGTCAAACTTGGTCATTTTGTATGAAATAGGACCGGAGGTCTTATTGTTTTGTCCGACACTGTATATGTGGTGAGCGTAGAAAAATAAGTATTTTTGAGTCACTATTCCGAAAAATTCAGAGCCCGACTGGCAAAATGGCACCCGTAGGCATCTAGCTGGATGTATTATCTACCATCTGAGAGTTTTCCAGAGAGGTGTTTTTTGAAAAAGTGGGAATTTTTGAAATAGTTGGTATAGAGCATCTAAGTGTTATGAGCGTAGAAAAATAAGTATTTTTGAGTCACTATTCCGAAAAATTCAGAGCCCGACTGGCAAAATGGCACCCGTAGGCATCTAGCTGGATGTATTATCTACCATCTGAGAGTTTTCCAGAGAGGTGTTTTTTGAAAAAGTGGGAATTTTTGAAATAGTTGGTATAGAGCATCTAAGTGTTATGAGCGTAGCAAAATAAGTATTTTTGAGACACTATTCCGAAAAATTCGGAGCCTAACTGGCAAAATGGCACCCGTAGGCATCTAGCTGGATGTATTATCTACCATCTGAGAGTTTTCCAGAGAGGTGTTTTTTGAAAAAGTGGGAATTTTTGAAATAGTTGGTATAGAGCACATATATGTGGTGAGCATGGAAAAATAAGTATTTTTGAGTCACTATTCCGAAAAATTCAGAGCCTAACTGGCAAAATGGCACCGGTAGGCATCTAGCTGGATGTAGTATCTACCATCTAAGAGTTTTCCAGAGAGGTGTTTTTTGAAAAAGTGGGAATTTTTGAAATAGTTGGTATAGAGCACATATATGTGGTGAGCATAGAAAAATAAGTATTTTTGAGTCACTATTCCGAAAAATTCAGAGCCCGACTGGCAAAATGGCACCCGTAGGCATCTAGCTGGATGTATTATCTACCATCTGAGATTTTTCCAGAGAGGTGTTTTTTGAAAAAGTGGGAATTTTTGAAATAGTTGGTATAGAGCATCTAAGTGTTATGAGCGTAGAAAAATAAGTATTTTTGAGACACTATTCCGAAAAATTCAGAGCCTGACTGGCAAAATGGCACCGGTAGGCATCTAGCTGGATGTATTATCTACCATCTGAGAGTTTTCCAGAGAGGTGTTTTTTGAATAAGTGGGAATTTTTGAAATAGTTGGTATAGAGCATCTAAGTGTTATGAGCGTAGAAAAATGAATATTTTTGAGACACTATTCCAAAAAATTCAGAGCCTAACTGGCAAAATGGCACCGGTAGGCATCTAGCTGGATGTAGTATCTACCATCTGAGAGTTTTCCAGAGAGGTGTTTTTTGAAAAAGTGGGAATTTTTGAAATAGTTGGTATAGAGCATGTAAGTGTTATGAGCGTAGAAAAATAAATATTTTTGAGACACTATTCCAAAAAATTCAGAGCCTGACTGGCAAAATGGCACCCGTAGGCATCTAGCTGGATGTATTATCTACCATCTGAGAGTTTTCCAGAGAGGTGTTTTTTGAAAAAGTGGGAATTTTTGAAATAGTTGGTATAGAGCACATATATGTGGTGAGCATAGAAAAATAAGTATTTTTGAGTCACTATTCCGAAAAATTCAGAGCCCGACTGGCAAAATGGCACCCGTAGGCATCTAGCTGGATGTATTATCTACCATCTGAGATTTTTCCAGAGAGGTGTTTTTTGAAAAAGTGGGAATTTTTGAAATAGTTGGTATAGAGCATCTAAGTGTTATGAGCGTAGAAAAATAAGTATTTTTGAGACACTATTCCGAAAAATTCAGAGCCTGACTGGCAAAATGGCACCCGTAGGCATCTAGCTGGATGTATTATCTACCATCTGAGAGTTTTCCAGAGAGGTGTTTTTTGAAAAAGTGGGAATTTTTGAAATAGTTGGTATAGAGCACATATATGTGGTGAGCATAGAAAAATAAGTATTTTTGAGTCACTATTCCGAAAAATTCAGAGCCTTACTGGCAAAATGGCACCGGTAGGCATCTAGCTGGATGTAGTATCTACCATCTGAGAGTTTTCCAGAGAGGTGTTTTTTGAAAAAGTGGGAATTTTTGAAATAGTTGGTATAGAGCATGTAAGTGTTATGAGCGTAGAAAAATAAATATTTTTGAGACACTATTCCAAAAAATTCAGAGCCTGACTGGCAAAATGGCACCCGTAGGCATCTAGCTGGATGTAGTATCTACCATCTGAGAGTTTTCCAGAGAGGTGTTTTTTGAAAAAGTGGGAATTTTTGAAATAGTTGGTATAGAGCACATATATGTGGTGAGCATGGAAAAATAAGTATTTTTGAGTCACTATTCCGAAAAATTCAGAGCCCGACTGGCAAAATGGCACCGGTAGGCATCTAGCTGGATGTAGTATCTACCATCTGAGAGTTTTCCAGAGAGGTGTTTTTTGAAAAAGTGGGAATTTTTGAAATAGTTGGTATAGAGCACATATATGTGGTGAGCGTAGAAAAATAAGTATTTTTGAGTCACTATTCCGAAAAATTCAGAGCCCGACTGGCAAAATGGCACCCGTAGGCATCTAGCTGGATGTATTATCTACCATCTGAGAGTTTTCCAGAGAGGTGTTTTTTGAAAAAGTGGGAATTTTTGAAATAGTTGGTATAGAGCATCTAAGTGTTATGAGCGTAGAAAAATAAGTATTTTTGAGACACTATTCCGAAAAATTCGGAGCCTGACTGGCAAAATGGCACCCGTAGGCATCTAGCTGGATGTATTATCTACCATCTGAGAGTTTTCCACAGAGGTGTTTTTTGAAAAAGTGGGAATTTTTGAAATAGTTGGTATAGAGCACATATATGTGGTGAGCGTAGAAAAATAAGTATTTTTGAGACACTATTCCGAAAAATTCAGAGCCTGACTGGCAAAATGGCACCCAAAGGCATCTAGCTGGATGTATTATCTACCATCTGAGAGTTTTCCAGAGAGGTGTTTTTTGAAAAAGTGGGAATTTTTGAAATAGTTGGTATAGAGCACATACAGTGTCGGACAAAACAATAAGACCACCAACCATTTTTCATACAAAATGACCAAGTTTGACGATGTGATGCTCGGTTTCTGATGAACCGATCTTGCTGAATTTTTGACAGTCGCCATGGAGTTACGTGAATTTTGATTTGTATTTAATTGATTGAGTTCTGTTCACTACATCAAAAGTTACAGATATACGAAACGACAAAATAATAGGACCACTTTCAGATTGTCATTATCAAAGAATATATATTTGTATCTGATACTTGATGATTGATAAACAAGTACTAAAATTAAGCATGCAATTTAAACTTTGGGACATTTTTATTGAATTGACCACTAATAACCATCATAAAAATCTGGTGTTGGAATTTTGTCGCACTGTATATCTGTAACTTTTGATGTATCGAACAGAATTCAATCAATTTAATATAAATCAGAATTCTGGTCATTTCATGTCGACTGTCAAAATTTCAGCCAGATCGGTTTACTAGAAACCGAGTACCATATCGTCAAACTTGGTCATTTTGTATGAAATAGGACCGGAGGTCTTATTGTTTTGTCCGACACTGTATATGTGGTGAGCGTAGAAAAATAAGTATTTTTGAGTCACTATTCCGAAAAATTCAGAGCCCGACTGGCAAAATGGCACCCGTAGGCATCTAGCTGGATGTATTATCTACCATCTGAGAGTTTTCCAGAGAGGTGTTTTTTGAAAAAGTGGGAATTTTTGAAATAGTTGGTATAGAGCATGTAAGTGTTATGAGCGTAGAAAAATAAATATTTTTGAGACACTATTCCAAAAAATTCAGAGCCTGACTGGCAAAATGGCACCCGTAGGCATCTAGCTGGATGTAGTATCTACCATCTGAGAGTTTTCCAGAGAGGTGTTTTTTGAAAAAGTGGGAATTTTTGAAATAGTTGGTATAGAGCATCTAAGTGTTATGAGCGTAGAAAAATAAGTATTTTTGAGACACTATTCCGAAAAATTCGGAGCCTAACTGGCAAAATGGCACCCGTAGGCATCTAGCTGGATGTATTATCTACCATCTGAGAGTTTTCCAGAGAGGTGTTTTTTTGAAAAAGTGGGAATTTTTGAAATAGTTGGTATAGAGCACATATATGTGGTGAGCGTAGAAAAATAAGTATTTTTGAGTCACTATTCCGAAAAATTCAGAGCCCGACTGGCAAAATGGCACCCGTTGGCATCTAGCTGGATGTATTATCTACCATCTGAGATTTTTCCAGAGAGGTGTTTTTTGAAAAAGTGGGAATTTTTGAAATAGTTGGTATAGAGCATCTAAGTGTTATGAGCGTAGAAAAATAAGTATTTTTGAGACACTATTCCGAAAAATTCAGAGCCTGACTGGCAAAAGGGGCACCCGTAGGCATCTAGCTGGATGTAGTATCTACCATCTGAGAGTTTTCCAGAGAGGTGTTTTTTGAAAAAGTGGGAATTTTTGAAATAGTTGGTATAGAGCATGTAAGTGTTATGAGCGTAGAAAAATAAATATTTTTGAGACACTATTCCAAAAAATTCAGAGCCTGACTGGCAAAATGGCACCCGTAGGCATCTAGCTGGATGTAGTATCTACCATCTGAGAGTTTTCCAGAGAGGTGTTTTTTGAAAAAGTGGGAATTTTTGAAATAGTTGGTATAGAGCACATATATGTGGTGAGCATGGAAAAATAAGTATTTTTGAGTCACTATTCCGAAAAATTCAGAGCCCGACTGGCAAAATGGCACCGGTAGGCATCTAGCTGGATGTAGTATCTACCATCTGAGAGTTTTCCAGAGAGGTGTTTTTTGAAAAAGTGGGAATTTTTGAAATAGTTGGTATAGAGCATCTAAGTGTTATGAGCGTAGAAAAATAAGTATTTTTGAGACACTATTCCGAAAAATTCGGAGCCTAACTGGCAAAATGGCACCCGTAGGCATCTAGCTGGATGTATTATCTACCATCTGAGAGTTTTCCAGAGAGGTGTTTTTTGAAAAAGTGGGAATTTTTGAAATAGTTGGTATAGAGCACATATATGTGGTGAGCGTAGAAAAATAAGTATTTTTGAGTCACTATTCCGAAAAATTCAGAGCCCGACTGGCAAAATGGCACCCGTAGGCATCTAGCTGGATGTATTATCTACCATCTGAGAGTTTTCCAGAGAGGTGTTTTTTGAAAAATTGGGAATTTTTGAAATAGTTGGTATAGAGCACATATATGTGGTGAGCATAGAAAAATAAGTATTTTTGAGTCACTATTCCGAAAAATTCAGAGCCTGACTGGCAAAATGGCACCGGTAGGCATCTAGCTGGATGTATTATCTACCATCTGAGAGTTTTCCAGAGAGGTGTTTTTTGAAAAAGTGGGAATTTTTGAAATAGTTGGTATAGAGCATCTAAGTGTTATGAGCGTAGAAAAATGAATATTTTTGAGACACTATTCCAAAAAATTCAGAGCCTAACTGGCAAAATGGCACCCGTAGGCATCTAGCTGGATGTATTATCTTCCATCTGAGAGTTTTCCAGAGAGGTGTTTTTTGAAAAAGTGGGAATTTTTGAAATAGTTGGTATAGAGCACATATATGTGGTGAGCATAGAAAAATAAGTATTTTTGAGACACTATTCCGAAAAATTCAGAGCCTGACTGGCAAAATGGCACCCAAAGGCATCTAGCTGGATGTATTATCTACCATCTGAGAGTTTTCCAGAGAGGTGTTTTTTGAAAAAGTGGGAATTTTTGAAATAGTTGGTATAGAGCATCTAAGTGTTATGAGCGTAGAAAAATAAGTATTTTTGAGTCACTATTCCGAAAAATTCAGAGCCCGACTGGCAAAATGGCACCCGTAGGCATCTAGCTGGATGTATTATCTACCATCTGAGAGTTTTCCAGAGAGGTGTTTTTTGAAAAAGTGGGAATTTTTGAAATAGTTGGTATAGAGCATCTAAGTGTTATGAGCGTAGAAAAATAAGTATTTTTGAGTCACTATTCCGAAAAATTCAGAGCCCGACTGGCAAAATGGCACCCGTAGGCATCTAGCTGGATGTATTATCTACCATCTGAGAGTTTTCCAGAGAGGTGTTTTTTGAAAAAGTGGGAATTTTTGAAATAGTTGGTATAGAGCATCTAAGTGTTATGAGCGTTGAAAAATAAGTATTTTTGAGACACTATTCCGAAAAATTCGGAGCCTAACTGGCAAAATGGCACCCGTAGGCATCTAGCTGGATGTATTATCTACCATCTGAGAGTTTTCCAGAGAGGTGTTTTTTGAAAAAGTGGGAATTTTTGAAATAGTTGGTATAGAGCACATATATGTGGTGAGCGTAGAAAAATAAGTATTTTTGAGTCACTATTCCGAAAAATTCAGAGCCCGACTGGCAAAATGGCACCCGTAGGCATCTAGCTGGATGTATTATCTACCATCTGAGAGTTTTCCAGAGAGGTGTTTTTTGAAAAAGTGGGAATTTTTGAAATAGTTGGTATAGAGCATCTAAGTGTTATGAGCGTTGAAAAATAAGTATTTTTGAGACACTATTCCGAAAAATTCGGAGCCTAACTGGCAAAATGGCACCCGTAGGCATCTAGCTGGATGTATTATCTACCATCTGAGAGTTTTCCAGAGAGGTGTTTTTTGAAAAAGTGGGAATTTTTGAAATAGTTGGTATAGAGCATCTAAGTGTTATGAGCGTAGAAAAATAAGTATTTTTGAGACACTATTCCGAAAAATTCGGAGCCTGACTGGCAAAATGGCACCCGTAGGCATCTAGCTGGATGTATTATCTACCATCTGAGAGTTTTCCAGAGAGGTGTTTTTTGAAAAAGTGGGAATTTATGAAATAGTTGGTATAGAGCACATATATGTGGTGAGCATAGAAAAATAAGTATTTTTGATTCACTATTCCGAAAAAGCCTAACTGGCAAAATGGCACCGGTAGGCATCTAGCTGGATGTATTATCTTCCATCTGAGAGTTTTCCAGAGAGGTGTTTTTTGAAAAAGTGGGAATTTTTGAAATAGTTGGTATAGAGCACATATATGTGGTGAGCATAGAAAAATAAGTATTTTTGAGTCACTATTCCGAAAAATTCAGAGCCTAACTGGCAAAATGGCACCGGTAGGCATCTAGCTGGATGTAGTATCTACCATCTGAGAGTTTTCCAGAGAGGTGTTTTTTGAAAAAGTGGGAATTTTTGAAATAGTTGGTATAGAGCACATATATGTGGTGAGCATGGAAAAATAAGTATTTTTGAGTCACTATTCCGAAAAATTCAGAGCCCGACTGGCAAAATGGCACCGGTAGGCATCTAGCTGGATGTAGTATCTACCATCTGAGAGTTTTCCAGAGAGGTGTTTTTTGAAAAAGTGGGAATTTTTGAAATAGTTGGTATAGAGCACATATATGTGGTGAGCGTAGAAAAATAAGTATTTTTGAGTCACTATTCCGAAGAATTCAGAGCCCGACTGGCAAAATGGCACCCGTAGGCATCTAGCTGGATGTATTATCTACCATCTGAGAGTTTTCCAGAGAGGTGTTTTTTGAAAAAGTGGGAATTTTTGAAATAGTTGGTATAGAGCATCTAAGTGTTATGAGCGTAGAAAAATAAGTATTTTTGAGACACTATTCCGAAAAATTCGGAGCCTGACTGGCAAAATGGCACCCGTAGGCATCTAGCTGGATGTATTATCTACCATCTGAGAGTTTTCCACAGAGGTGTTTTTTGAAAAAGTGGGAATTTTTGAAATAGTTGGTATAGAGCACATATATGTGGTGAGCGTAGAAAAATAAGTATTTTTGAGTCACTATTCCGAAAAATTCAGAGCCCGACTGGCAAAATGGCACCCGTAGGCATCTAGCTGGATGTATTATCTACCATCTGAGAGTTTTCCAGAGAGGTGTTTTTTGAAAAATTGGGAATTTTTGAAATAGTTGGTATAGAGCACATATATGTGGTGAGCATAGAAAAATAAGTATTTTTGAGTCACTATTCCGAAAAATTCAGAGCCTGACTGGCAAAATGGCACCGGTAGGCATCTAGCTGGATGTATTATCTACCATCTGAGAGTTTTCCAGAGAGGTGTTTTTTGAAAAAGTGGGAATTTTTGAAATAGTTGGTATAGAGCATCTAAGTGTTATGAGCGTAGAAAAATGAATATTTTTGAGACACTATTCCAAAAAATTCAGAGCCTAACTGGCAAAATGGCACCCGTAGGCATCTAGCTGGATGTATTATCTTCCATCTGAGAGTTTTCCAGAGAGGTGTTTTTTGAAAAAGTGGGAATTTTTGAAATAGTTGGTATAGAGCACATATATGTGGTGAGCATAGAAAAATAAGTATTTTTGAGACACTATTCCGAAAAATTCAGAGCCTGACTGGCAAAATGGCACCCAAAGGCATCTAGCTGGATGTATTATCTACCATCTGAGAGTTTTCCAGAGAGGTGTTTTTTGAAAAAGTGGGAATTTTTGAAATAGTTGGTATAGAGCATCTAAGTGTTATGAGCGTAGAAAAATAAGTATTTTTGAGTCACTATTCCGAAAAATTCAGAGCCCGACTGGCAAAATGGCACCCGTAGGCATCTAGCTGGATGTATTATCTACCATCTGAGAGTTTTCCAGAGAGGTGTTTTTTGAAAAAGTGGGAATTTTTGAAATAGTTGGTATAGAGCATCTAAGTGTTATGAGCGTAGAAAAATAAGTATTTTTGAGTCACTATTCCGAAAAATTCAGAGCCCGACTGGCAAAATGGCACCCGTAGGCATCTAGCTGGATGTATTATCTACCATCTGAGAGTTTTCCAGAGAGGTGTTTTTTGAAAAAGTGGGAATTTTTGAAATAGTTGGTATAGAGCATCTAAGTGTTATGAGCGTTGAAAAATAAGTATTTTTGAGACACTATTCCGAAAAATTCGGAGCCTAACTGGCAAAATGGCACCCGTAGGCATCTAGCTGGATGTATTATCTACCATCTGAGAGTTTTCCAGAGAGGTGTTTTTTGAAAAAGTGGGAATTTTTGAAATAGTTGGTATAGAGCATCTAAGTGTTATGAGCGTAGAAAAATAAGTATTTTTGAGACACTATTCCGAAAAATTCGGAGCCTGACTGGCAAAATGGCACCCGTAGGCATCTAGCTGGATGTATTATCTACCATCTGAGAGTTTTCCAGAGAGGTGTTTTTTGAAAAAGTGGGAATTTATGAAATAGTTGGTATAGAGCACATATATGTGGTGAGCATAGAAAAATAAGTATTTTTGATTCACTATTCCGAAAAAGCCTAACTGGCAAAATGGCACCGGTAGGCATCTAGCTGGATGTATTATCTTCCATCTGAGAGTTTTCCAGAGAGGTGTTTTTTGAAAAAGTGGGAATTTTTGAAATAGTTGGTATAGAGCACATATATGTGGTGAGCATAGAAAAATAAGTATTTTTGAGTCACTATTCCGAAAAATTCAGAGCCTAACTGGCAAAATGGCACCGGTAGGCATCTAGCTGGATGTAGTATCTACCATCTGAGAGTTTTCCAGAGAGGTGTTTTTTGAAAAAGTGGGAATTTTTGAAATAGTTGGTATAGAGCATGTAAGTGTTATGAGCGTAGAAAAATAAATATTTTTGAGACACTATTCCAAAAAATTCAGAGCCTGACTGGCAAAATGGCACCCGTAGGCATCTAGCTGGATGTAGTATCTACCATCTGAGAGTTTTCCAGAGAGGTGTTTTTTGAAAAAGTGGGAATTTTTGAAATAGTTGGTATAGAGCACATGTGGTGAGCATGGAAAAATAAGTATTTTTGAGTCACTATTCCGAAAAATTCAGAGCCCGACTGGCAAAATGGCACCGGTAGGCATCTAGCTGGATGTAGTATCTACCATCTGAGAGTTTTCCAGAGAGGTGTTTTTTGAAAAAGTGGGAATTTTTGAAATAGTTGGTATAGAGCACATATATGTGGTGAGCATGGAAAAATAAGTATTTTTGAGTCACTATTCCGAAAAATTCAGAGCCTAACTGGCAAAATGGCACCGGTAGGCATCTAGCTGGATGTAGTATCTACCATCTGAGAGTTTTCCAGAGAGGTGTTTTTTGAAAAAGTGGGAATTTTTGAAATAGTTGGTATAGAGCATCTAAGTGTTATGAGCGTAGAAAAATAAGTATTTTTGAGACACTATTCCGAAAAATTCAGAGCCCGACTGGCAAAATGGCACCCGTAGGCATCTAGCTGGATGTATTATCTACCATCTGAGAGTTTTCCAGAGAGGTGTTTTTTGAAAAAGTGGGAATTTTTGAAATAGTTGGTATAGAGCATCTAAGTGTTATGAGCGTAGAAAAATAAGTATTTTTGAGTCACTATTCCGAAAAATTCAGAGCCCGACTGGCAAAATGGCACCCGTAGGCATCTAGCTGGATGTATTATCTACCATCTGAGAGTTTTCCAGAGAGGTGTTTTTTGAAAAAGTGGGAATTTTTGAAATAGTTGGTATAGAGCATCTAAGTGTTATGAGCGTTGAAAAATAAGTATTTTTGAGACACTATTCCGAAAAATTCGGAGCCTAACTGGCAAAATGGCACCCGTAGGCATCTAGCTGGATGTATTATCTACCATCTGAGAGTTTTCCAGAGAGGTGTTTTTTGAAAAAGTGGGAATTTTTGAAATAGTTGGTATAGAGCACATATATGTGGTGAGCGTAGAAAAATAAGTATTTTTGAGTCACTATTCCGAAAAATTCAGAGCCCGACTGGCAAAATGGCACCCGTAGGCATCTAGCTGGATGTATTATCTACCATCTGAGAGTTTTCCAAAGAGGTGTTTTTTGAAAAAGTGGGAATTTTTGAAATAGTTGGTATAGAGCATCTAAGTGTTATGAGCGTTGAAAAATAAGTATTTTTGAGACACTATTCCGAAAAATTCGGAGCCTAACTGGCAAAATGGCACCCGTAGGCATCTAGCTGGATGTATTATCTACCATCTGAGAGTTTTCCAGAGAGGTGTTTTTTGAAAAAGTGGGAATTTTTGAAATAGTTGGTATAGAGCATCTAAGTGTTATGAGCGTAGAAAAATAAGTATTTTTGAGACACTATTCCGAAAAATTCGGAGCCTGACTGGCAAAATGGCACCCGTAGGCATCTAGCTGGATGTATTATCTACCATCTGAGAGTTTTCCAGAGAGGTGTTTTTTGAAAAAGTGGGAATTTATGAAATAGTTGGTATAGAGCACATATATGTGGTGAGCATAGAAAAATAAGTATTTTTGATTCACTATTCCGAAAAAGCCTAACTGGCAAAATGGCACCGGTAGGCATCTAGCTGGATGTATTATCTTCCATCTGAGAGTTTTCCAGAGAGGTGTTTTTTGAAAAAGTGGGAATTTTTGAAATAGTTGGTATAGAGCACATATATGTGGTGAGCATAGAAAAATAAGTATTTTTGAGTCACTATTCCGAAAAATTCAGAGCCTAACTGGCAAAATGGCACCGGTAGGCATCTAGCTGGATGTAGTATCTACCATCTGAGAGTTTTCCAGAGAGGTGTTTTTTGAAAAAGTGGGAATTTTTGAAATAGTTGGTATAGAGCATGTAAGTGTTATGAGCGTAGAAAAATAAATATTTTTGAGACACTATTCCAAAAAATTCAGAGCCTGACTGGCAAAATGGCACCCGTAGGCATCTAGCTGGATGTAGTATCTACCATCTGAGAGTTTTCCAGAGAGGTGTTTTTTGAAAAAGTGGGAATTTTTGAAATAGTTGGTATAGAGCATCTAAGTGTTATGAGCGTAGAAAAATAAGTATTTTTGAGACACTATTCCGAAAAATTCAGAGCCCGACTGGCAAAATGGCACCCGTAGGCATCTAGCTGGATGTATTATCTACCATCTGAGAGTTTTCCAGAGAGGTGTTTTTTGAAAAAGTGGGAATTTTTGAAATAGTTGGTATAGAGCACATATATGTGGTGAGCATGGAAAAATAAGTATTTTTGAGTCACTATTCCGAAAAATTCAGAGCCTAACTGGCAAAATGGCACCCATAGGCATCTAGCTGGATGTAGTATCTACCATCTGAGAGTTTTCCAGAAAGGTGTTTTTTGAAAAAGTGGGAATTTTTGAAATAGTTGGTATAGAGCATCTAAGTGTTATGAGCGTAGAAAAATAAGTATTTTTGAGACACTATTCCGAAAAATTCGGAGCCTAACTGGCAAAATGGCACCCGTAGGCATCTAGCTGGATGTATTATCTACCATCTGAGAGTTTTCCAGAGAGGTGTTTTTTGAAAAAGTGGGAATTTTTGAAATAGTTGGTATAGAGCACATATATGTGGTGAGCATGGAAAAATAAGTATTTTTGAGTCACTATTCCGAAAAATTC
The DNA here is from genome assembly GCF_035046485.1 of Aedes albopictus. Classification (NCBI taxonomy): domain Eukaryota; kingdom Metazoa; phylum Arthropoda; class Insecta; order Diptera; family Culicidae; genus Aedes; species Aedes albopictus. The sequence continues at coordinate 49,627,002 of NC_085138.1, read as the reverse complement.
AGAGCCTAACTGGCAAAATGGCACCGGTAGGCATCTAGCTGGATGTAGTATCTACCATCTGAGAGTTTTCTAAGTGTTATGAGCGTAGAAAAATAAGTATTTTTGAGACACTATTCCGAAAAATCCGGAGCCTAACTGGCAAAATGGCACCCGTAGGCATCTAGCTGGATGTATTATCTACCATCTGAGAGTTTTCCAGAGAGGTGTTTTTTGAAAAAGTGGGAATTTTTGAAATAGTTGGTATAGAGCACATATATGTGGTGAGCATGGAAAAATAAGTATTTTTGAGTCACTATTCCGAAAAATTCAGAGCCTAACTGGCAAAATGGCACCGGTAGGCATCTAGCTGGATGTAGTATCTACCATCTGAGAGTTTTCCAGAGAGGTGTTTTTTGAAAAAGTGGGAATTTTTGAAATAGTTGGTATAGAGCATCTAAGTGTTATGAGCGTAGAAAAATAAGTATTTTTGAGACACTATTCCGAAAAATTCAGAGCCCGACTGGCAAAATGGCACCCGTAGGCATCTAGCTGGATGTATTATCTACCATCTGAGAGTTTTCCAGAGAGGTGTTTTTTGAAAAAGTGGGAATTTTTGAAATAGTTGGTATAGAGCATCTAAGTGTTATGAGCGTAGAAAAATAAGTATTTTTGAGACACTATTCCGAAAAATTCGGAGCCTGACTGGCAAAATGGCACCCGTAGGCATCTAGCTGGATGTATTATCTACCATCTGAGAGTTTTCCACAGAGGTGTTTTTTGAAAAAGTGGGAATTTTTGAAATAGTTGGTATAGAGCACATATATGTGGTGAGCGTAGAAAAATAAGTATTTTTGAGACACTATTCCGAAAAATTCAGAGCCTGACTGGCAAAATGGCACCCGTAGGCATCTAGCTGGATGTATTATCTACCATCTGAGAGTTTTCCAGAGAGGTGTTTTTTGAAAAAGTGGGAATTTTTGAAATAGTTGGTATAGAGCACATATATGTGGTGAGCATAGAAAAATAAGTATTTTTGAGTCACTATTCCGAAAAATTCAGAGCCTTACTGGCAAAATGGCACCGGTAGGCATCTAGCTGGATGTAGTATCTACCATCTAAGAGTTTTCCAGAGAGGTGTTTTTTGAAAAAGTGGGAATTTTTGAAATAGTTGGTATAGAGCATGTAAGTGTTATGAGCGTAGAAAAATAAATATTTTTGAGACACTATTCCAAAAAATTCAGAGCCTGACTGGCAAAATGGCACCCGTAGGCATCTAGCTGGATGTAGTATCTACCATCTGAGAGTTTTCCAGAGAGGTGTTTTTTGAAAAAGTGGGAATTTTTGAAATAGTTGGTATAGAGCACATATATGTGGTGAGCATGGAAAAATAAGTATTTTTGAGTCACTATTCCGAAAAATTCAGAGCCCGACTGGCAAAATGGCACCGGTAGGCATCTAGCTGGATGTAGTATCTACCATCTGAGAGTTTTCCAGAGAGGTGTTTTTTGAAAAAGTGGGAATTTTTGAAATAGTTGGTATAGAGCACATATATGTGGTGAGCGTAGAAAAATAAGTATTTTTGAGTCACTATTCCGAAAAATTCAGAGCCCGACTGGCAAAATGGCACCCGTAGGCATCTAGCTGGATGTATTATCTACCATCTGAGAGTTTTCCAGAGAGGTGTTTTTTGAAAAAGTGGGAATTTTTGAAATAGTTGGTATAGAGCATCTAAGTGTTATGAGCGTAGAAAAATAAGTATTTTTGAGACACTATTCCGAAAAATTCGGAGCCTGACTGGCAAAATGGCACCCGTAGGCATCTAGCTGGATGTATTATCTACCATCTGAGAGTTTTCCAGAGAGGTGTTTTTTGAAAAAGTGGGAATTTTTGAAATAGTTGGTATAGAGCACATATATGTGGTGAGCGTAGAAAAATAAGTATTTTTGAGTCACTATTCCGAAAAATTCAGAGCCCGACTGGCAAAATGGCACCCGTAGGCATCTAGCTGGATGTATTATCTACCATCTGAGAGTTTTCCAGAGAGGTGTTTTTTGAAAAATTGGGAATTTTTGAAATAGTTGGTATAGAGCACATATATGTGGTGAGCATAGAAAAATAAGTATTTTTGAGTCACTATTCCGAAAAATTCAGAGCCTGACTGGCAAAATGGCACCGGTAGGCATCTAGCTGGATGTATTATCTACCATCTGAGAGTTTTCCAGAGAGGTGTTTTTTGAATAAGTGGGAATTTTTGAAATAGTTGGTATAGAGCATCTAAGTGTTATGAGCGTAGAAAAATGAATATTTTTGAGACACTATTCCGAAAAATTCAGAGCCTAACTGGCAAAATGGCACCCATAGGCATCTAGCTGGATGTAGTATCTACCATCTGAGAGTTTTCCAGAGAGGTGTTTTTTGAAAAAGTGGGAATTTTTGAAATAGTTGGTATAGAGCATCTAAGTGTTATGAGCGTAGAAAAATAAGTATTTTTGAGTCACTATTCCGAAAAATTCAGAGCCCGACTGGCAAAATGGCACCCGTAGGCATCTAGCTGGATGTATTATCTACCATCTGAGATTTTTCCAGAGAGGTGTTTTTTGAAAAAGTGGGAATTTTTGAAATAGTTGGTATAGAGCATCTAAGTGTTATGAGCGTAGAAAAATAAGTATTTTTGAGACACTATTCCGAAAAATTCAGAGCCCGACTGGCAAAATGGCACCCGTAGGCATCTAGCTGGATGTATTATCTACCATCTGAGAGTTTTCCAGAGAGGTGTTTTTTGAAAAAGTGGGAATTTTTGAAATAGTTGGTATAGAGCACATATATGTGGTGAGCATAGAAAAATAAGTATTTTTGAGTCACTATTCCGAAAAATTCAGAGCCTAACTGGCAAAATGGCACCGGTAGGCATCTAGCTGGATGTAGTATCTACCATCTGAGAGTTTTCCAGAGAGGTGTTTTTTGAAAAAGTGGGAATTTTTGAAATAGTTGGTATAGAGCATGTAAGTGTTATGAGCGTAGAAAAATAAATATTTTTGAGACACTATTCCAAAAAATTCAGAGCCTGACTGGCAAAATGGCACCCGTAGGCATCTAGCTGGATGTAGTATCTACCATCTGAGAGTTTTCCAGAGAGGTGTTTTTTGAAAAAGTGGGAATTTTTGAAATAGTTGGTATAGAGCACATATATGTGGTGAGCATAGAAAAATAAGTATTTTTGAGTCACTATTCTGAAAAATTCAGAGCCTAACTGGCAAAATGGCACCCATAGGCATCTAGCTGGATGTAGTATCTACCATCTGAGAGTTTTCCAGAGAGGTGTTTTTTGAAAAAGTGGGAATTTTTGAAATAGTTGGTATAGAGCATCTAAGTGTTATGAGCGTAGAAAAATAAGTATTTTTGAGTCACTATTCCGAAAAATTCAGAGCCCGACTGGCAAAATGGCACCCGTAGGCATCTAGCTGGATGTATTATCTACCATCTGAGAGTTTTCCAGAGAGGTGTTTTTTTGAAAAAGTGGGAATTTTTGAAATAGTTGGTATAGAACACATATATGTGGTGAGCATAGAAAAATAAGTATTTTTGAGTCACTATTCCGAAAAATTCGGAGCCTGACTGGCAAAATGACACCCGTAGGCATCTAGCTGGATGTAGTATCTACCATCTGAGAGTTTTCCAGAGAGGTGTTTTTTGAAAAAGTGGGAATTTTTTAAAAAGTTTGTATAGTTTAAAAAAGTGGGAATTTTTGTAATAGTTGGTATAGAGCGTCTAAGTGTTATGAGCATAGAAAAATAAGAGTTTGTGAGACACTATTTCGAAAAATTCAGAGCCTAACCGGCAAAATGGCACCCGTAGGCATCTAGCTGGATGTATTATCTACCGTCTGAGATACAATTCTGGCGAAAAGTATCTTTTGAGTATAAAAATCTTACTATACAGGCCCAGGTTTACTATACAGCGCACCACTTCCAAAGTTAGGTCCGACTCATGGATTTGGAGAAAAACCATACTTCGGTAGTCAAAAACTCCGAATTTCAACTAAATTGAGAATATTGTCGTCGCGGTTGAAACCCGAAGTTTCCCCACACCCGACAATCGAATTTTCTCAAAATCCATATACGTCAAACCTAACGTCGGACGTAGTGCGCTGGACAGCGGACCTGGCCCTCTATCCAGCGCACTGTGTCCGACGTACGTCCGACACACGGTAAGAGAAACATCGATTTTCGCGTGTCAAAAATTCCGATTTTCAACTGCACGAACAATATCGGCTAAAGAGCTGCTTTTTGCATTGTTTTTGACAACTTTGTGAGAGGGTGAACGAGGAAACTACCCACTGATGGATAATCATTCGCATATTACGTAACTCAAAATTCATCAATTTTAAACCCCTCCCTCCCCCCATGTAACAACTTATGTCTGGGTAATTTTGAATTTTTGTAGAAAGTGTAACACAGCGCTAGACCCCCTCCCTCCCTCTAAGCGTTACGTAATAATCGAACGAACCCTAAAAAGTTCAAGCGGATTAATTTTTTTTGCTCTTTCGACGTATTTTTAGGGTAATCTGAATTCCCCGTGTGTAATTCATGTTTGTGTCAGTCGTGCTTATTGTGATGTATTTTTAGCGTGTACGTGTCTTCCAGCGAATTGGCTTACAGCGGTACTGTTGACATTAAATGAACGGAAGTTTCATTCATTCATGTAGATCATTCAAGCATCCCACGGTTATATTATTTCAATCAGATTTCACACAAATTGTCATTTGTTTTTAGAGCCGATGCACACGGGCGTGCTCACCAGGTCTTGAGTTATTTACACACACTCAAATGAGAGGATGCACGTGAGAACGCAACGCTACCGCAGCACGCAATGTCAACGCATACCCCACAGGAACCACGCGTAGTTTTAATTTATTATTTTTGAAAACCTAAATTATGTCATCTGTTACTGAAGATTCAGTTAAACTGCAAAGAAAGCCTAAGGCCAATGCACACGAGCGTAAATTCACGCTGCATTGCGTGGCATTGCGAGCTGCACACGGTGTGGTAGCGATCTTATATTTTAAATAAATAGCGTACAGCCGGTTGTGTCTTTTCTCTTGATACTCAACAACATTCGTTTAGAGAAATACCATTTAATGCTAACTTTTACAATGGCTATGAGCCATTTTACGGAATGACAACAATGTTGATGAGAATATTAATTTTCCCAGGTTAGAACGCCACCTCCTGTCAAATTTTCATTCATAAAATCGACGCGTAAAATAGATTATTGCAAAGATTTCAATGACAATGTTTTTTTTAACCATTACATGTAACAGTTGTGATTTTCAATAAACAGAATCAAATTTTATTTGGAATTATTAAAAAAAAAAAAACAGCTAAGGAATAGATTTTTCAATCACTGGGTATGTCAATTTTAGCGTGTTTTACATTTCCAGTGAATGAACTCTGATTTGGCGCGCTTTTCTTAATTCGTAACATCGTTCGTGGAAACTTGAACTTTATCTTTGTCGAACTGTTCGAGGAGTAAGTAGTGTTCCGTGTTCAAACCATTTTGTATTTTTGTAATATTGTGAAAACGGAAATTTATTTTGTGATTTTTTTTATGTGAATTGCAGCATTGGCTGTGTTCGAAGTGAAATCCAGTGAGTATCAATTTATTTATTTTTTGTATATTTCGTTTTTTGTTTTGATGGTACATTTTCGTAGCAAATTGGCGATCATTTCTGAGGTTAGGGAGCGAAAATTTAGGTTTGAATTCCTTGCGGGAATCCATTTCCATTTCATCATCATCATATATATTTTTATTTTATTATTTATATTTATATTTATATATATAAATAATAGCCCTGTTTGTCTGTCCGGTGACTAGCCAACCAGACGCAGCACGCAGGGAAATTCTCCCAAAAAATATATTTTTTTACTATCAGATGCAGAGAACAAACTCAGTAACAACCTTAGACAACCAGACACAGCATTTGATGAAAAAACCACAGACAACAGACGTTGAAAATTTTGATTTATTTTTGAATATTTGACACTTTAAATGTTTTTTTTACTATCAGATGTAGAGAACAAAACCAGTGACAACCTTAGACAACCAGACACAGCATTTGATAAAAAAAAATCACAGACAACAGACATTGAAAATTTTGATTTGTTTTTGAATATTTGACACTTTAAATGTTTTTTTTACTATCAGTTGTAGAGAACAAAACCAGTGACAACCTTAGACAACCAGACACAGCATTTGATAAAAAAAAAATCACAGACAACAGACATTGAAAATTTTGATTTGTTTTTGAATATTTGACACTTTAATTCTCTTTTACTATCAGATGCAGAGAACAAATTCAGTAACAACCTTAGACAACCAGACACAGCATTTGATGAAAAAATCACAGACAACAGACGTTGAAAATTTTGATTTTTTTAAAATATTTGACACTTCAATTCTTTTATACTATCAGATGTAGAAAATAAAACCAGTGACAACCTTAGACAACCAGACACAGCAATTGATGAAAAAAAAATCACAGACAACAGACGTTGATAGTTTCGTTTATTTTTTAAATAAATATTTGACACTTTAATTATTTTTGATAATCAGATGCAGAGAACAAAACCGGTGACAATCATAGACAACCAGACACAGCATTTGATGAAAAAACCACAGACAACAGACGTTGAAAATTTTGATTTATTTTTGAATATTTGACACTTTAAATGTTTTTTTCACTATCAGATGTAGAGAACAAAACCAGTGACAACCTTAGACAACCAGCCACAGCATTTGATAAAAAAAATCACAGACAACAGACATTGAAAATTTTGATATGTTTTTGAATATTTGACATTTTAATTCTCTTTTACTATCAGATGCAGAGAACAAATTCAGTAACAACCTTAGACAACCAGACACAGCATATGATGAAAAAACCACAGACAACAGACGTTGAAAATTTTGATTTTTTTTTTAATATTTGACACTTTAATGTTTTTTTACTATCAGATGTAGAGAACAAAACCAGTGACAACCTTAGACAACCAGACACAGCATTTGATAAAAAAAATCACAGACAACAGACATTGAAAATTTTGATTTGTTTTTGAATATTTGACACTTTAATTCTCTTTTACTATCAGATGCAGAGAACAAATTCAGTAACAACCTTAGATGTTACTGTTGTATGTACAATGTTTTTTTTTACTATCAGATGTAGAGAACAAAACCAGTGACAACCTTAGACAACCAGACAGCATTTGATAAAAAAAATCACAGACAACAGACATTGAAAATTTTGATTTGTTTTTGAATATTTGACACTTTAAATGTTTTTTTTACTATCAGTTGTAGAGAACAAAACCAGGGACAACCTTAGACAACCAGACACAGCATTTGATAAAAAAAAAATCACAGACAACAGACATTGAAAATTTTGATTTGTTTTTGAATATTTGACACTTTAATTCTCTTTTACTATCAGATGCAGAGAACAAATTCAGTAACAACCTTAGACAACCAGACACAGCATTTGATGAAAAAATCACAGACAACAGACGTTGAAAATTTTGATTTTTTTAAAATATTTGACACTTCAATTCTTTTATACTATCAGATGTAGAAAATAAAACCAGTGACAACCTTAGACAACCAGACACAGCAATTGATGAAAAAAAAAATCACAGACAACAGACGTTGATAGTTTCGTTTATTTTTTAAATAAATATTTGACACTTAAATTATTTTTGATAATCAGATGCAGAGAACAAAACCGGTGACAATCATAGACAACCAGACACAGCATTTGATGAAAAAACCACAGACAACAGACGTTGAAAATTTTGATTTATTTTTGAATATTTGACACTTTAAATGTTTTTTTTACTATCAGATGTAGAGAACAAAACCAGTGACAACCTTAGACAACCAGCCACAGCATTTGATAAAAAAATCACAGACAACAGACATTGAAAATTTTGATTTGTTTTTGAATATATGACACTTTAATTCTCTTTTACTATCAGATGCAGAGAACAAATTCAGTAACAACCTTAGACAACCAGACACAGCATTTGATAAAAAAAAATCACAGACAACAGACATTGAAAATTTTGATTTGTTTTTGAATATTTGACACTTTAAATGTTTTTTTTACTATCAGATGTAGAGAACAAAACCAGTGACAACCTTAGACAACCAGACACAGCATTTGATAAAAAAAAAATCACAGACAACAGACATTGAAAATTTTGATTTGTTTTTGAATATTTGACACTTTAATTCTCTTTTACTATCAGATGCAGAGAACAAATTCAGTAACAACCTTAGACAACCAGACACAGCATTTGATGAAAAAATCACAGACAACAGACGATGAAAATTTTGATTTTTTTAAAATATTTGACACTTCAATTCTTTTATACTATCAGATGTAGAAAATAAAACCAGTGACAACCTTAGACAACCAGACACAGCAATTGATGAAAAAAAAATCACAGACAACAGACGTTGATAGTTTCGTTTATTTTTTAAATAAATATTTGACACCTTAATTATTTTTGATAATCAGATGCAGAGAACAAAACCGGTGACAATCATAGACAACCAGACACAGCATTTGATGAAAAAACCACAGACAACAGACGTTGAAAATTTTGATTTATTTTTGAATATTTGACACTTTAAATGTTTTTTTTACTATCAGATGTAGAGAACAAAACCAGTGACAACCTTAGACAACCAGCCACAGCATTTGATAAAAAAAATCACAGACAACAGACATTGAAAATTTTGATATGTTTTTGAATATTTGACATTTTAATTCTCTTTTACTATCAGATGCAGAGAACAAATTCAGTAACAACCTTAGACAACCAGACACAGCATATGATGAAAAAACCACAGACAACAGACGTTGAAAATTTTGATTTTTTTTTTAATATTTGACACTTTAATGTTTTTTCACTATCAGATGTAGAGAACAAAACCAGTGACAACCTTAGACAACCAGACACAGCATTTGATAAAAAAAATCACAGACAACAGACATTGAAAATTTTGATTTGTTTTTGAATATTTGACACTTTAATTCTCTTTTACTATCAGATGCAGAGAACAAATTCAGTAACAACCTTAGATGTTACTGTTGTATGTACAATGTTTTTTTTTACTATCAGATGTAGAGAACAAAACCAGTGACAACCTTAGACAACCAGACACAGCATTTGATAAAAAAAATCACAGACAACAGACATTGAAAATTTTGATTTGTTTTTGAATATTTGACACTTTAATTCTCTTTTACTATCAGATGCAGAGAACAAATTCAGTAACAACCTTAGACAACCAGACACAGCATTTGATGAAAAAGCACAGACAACAGACGTTGAAAGTTTTGATTTTTTTAAATATTTGACACTTCAATTCTTTTATACTACCAGATGTAGAAAATAAAACCAGTGACAACCTTAGACAACCAGACACAGCAATTGATGAAAAAAAAATCACAGACAACAGACGTTGATAGTTTCGTTTATTTTTTAAATAAATATTTGACACTTTAATTATTTTTGATAATCACATGCAGAGAACAAAACCGGTGACAATCATAGACAACCAGACACAGCATTTGATGAAAAAACCACAGACAACAGACGTTCAAAATTTTGATTTCTTTTGAATATTTGACACTTTAATGGTTTTTTAACTATCAGATGTAGAGAACAAAACAAGTGACAACCTTAGACAACCAGACACAGCATTTGATAAAAAAAATCACAGACAACAGACATTGAAAATTTTGATTTTTTTTTTAAATATTTGATACTTCAAATATTTTTTACTATCAGATGCAGAGAACAAAACCAGTGACAACCTTAGAAAACCAGACACAGCATTGTTTTGAATATATGACACTTTAATTCTTTTTTACTATCAGATTCAGAGAACAAAAACAGTGACAACCATAGACAACCAGACACAGTATTGACGAAAAAAACTCAGACCACAGACAAAAATTTCGATTTTTTTTCAATGCAGAAAAGAATCTGTCACTCTTAGACAACCAAATGCAGCATTTGCTGGAAGTAACACAGAAAGCCCGATGCCCGATGATTTCACCGAAGTGAAGTGCTATTGCGTCCACAAATAAACTAGTATGAAATATTAAAAATATATATATTCAAGGGATGTTCAAATTTCCTCCATACTAGACGTGTGCGCCGAACATTCGGCGTGAACTCGGCGTGGGACTTCTTAAACAATTATGAACAAAGTTAACTATTTTCTAATGATTGGATTACAAGTGGACATCTAGATATGTGCTGCTGCAAAAAATTTCTGATTTTGATGATGTAAGGCTTTCTGAGGAGGGATGCGCCGATCGGCGGGCGGTTTTCACGCCGCCGCCGCCGATTGCCACGCCGACACGTCGATGCTTCGTGGAAACAAAGTTTTTGTTTATAAAAATGAAATTAAATTTTCGCAGGAATCCAAACAAATTAAAAAAAAAAAGGTTTCCCCAGGGGGAGCGACATTAGTTTTGCCAAGCCAACCTCAAAAATATATGAAAAAAAAAAAACAAAAAGTCGCTAAAACCCGGAAAAGTTTTAATTATAAACTTCCAGAAACTTATAGGATGTACTTTTTTTTTTGTCCCTGAGTTATGTCCAATTTTGTGAAAATGACCGTATAAGCCTATTCTTTGAAAACCCATACGGTCATTTTTCACAAAATTGGCCATAACTCAGGAACAAAAAAGTGCAGCGAGTTCGTGGTTCATCCTTCTCTGCCACACACCGTTCTCCTGCACACCGCCGAAGATCGTCCTTACACGCAAAACAAGAAAGGCTACCAAAAATTGAGATATGCCTTTTCTACCAATTAATGTATTAAAAACGTACAGAAAATGTGTTCAATCATAATCTATTCGTTGTATTAAGATGCGCTACACGGTTCCACATGTTCCATACCACTACACACAAACAGCGCTATTCAAACCCGAGAAGTTGAACCGGTTTGTTTCTAAAAACCACTTTCGCTTCGCTGCTGAGCTTCGCGTCCTATTGTCTACTAGGAATTTTCCACTAATAAACAGCACACTGCCGGATGCGGGTTTTTCAGTGCACAATGGGTTTAGAGTCGTATTTACGAATACAAAAATGTTTCTGCCAAGTTCTGTCATTTTTTTTTTGCATTATTGTGAAATGAGTACGATCACTCGAGTGTGGCTTATCCAAAAATCTGCTGATTAATTATTCTCTATACAATTTCAAGTGTTCCACAAAGTTGTAGCAAATTTGCAAAAAAAAAACATTCAAATGATTTGAACTTTTTGAAAAGTATTCAATAAGTTGCAACTTCTTTTCCCTTTGTACATACTTTAGTCGAGTCCAACTGTACATGAAGACCAATACATTAATCATAAACTTTCAAAATAAAATTTAATTCGGTTCGCTTAATCCTAAGTAACAGTCATTTGATAAACGGAAGTCAAATAATAGGTATTCTACTAGAAGGGCTCTAATTTCGTGTAGAGTTAATCAATCAAGACCAAATATTTACCAATTATATCTAACTTGTTGAGGAACAAGTAATTAAAATTTGAATAGTTTTGGTGTACTTTACAAACAACAACTTGCTAAAAATGTTTTAGGCAATTTATCAAACTTGGCATGCTATTGTATATACCACTACGCGGCGCTAGAGATCATGCAAATTTTAAATTTCATATATTTCAGAGCTCTGGTCACTTACAAAGTTGGTGTCTTCGACAATGTTGTTTGGTAGGTCAAGGGCTTACAGTCCACTTGTTTCGAAATTTCGCCACTAGGAAGCGCTAGTTACACATTTCCAAAATTATGCAAATGAACGATTTTTTTCGTAAAGTAATCAAAAAGCTGTAATTTTGTTTTCTTTGAACGTATTTAAGTCAAGTCAATGGTTTTTCAATGAGCTATATATTAGTCATAAATGTGCAAAATTTCATTTCATTCGGTTCACTTAATCATGAGATATATCAGTTTAACGAAGAACACTCAAATATGAAACATTTTACTAGAGTCGCTTTAACTTCATGTAAAACTATCCAATCGAGCTCAAATTTGTATCATTCATAGCTAATTAGTTGTGCAACTAGCAGATAAAATTTGAGAATTTTCCCTACACTTTATAAAAACTTACAGCTTGCTGAATATTTTCGAGATAATAAGAAAAAGTTGCATGCTTCAATTAATTTGCAACTAGCGCCGTCTACTGGCAGAATCTTGAACCAATCAGCTAATCAACTGAAAGGCCTTTATAAACCAACTTTCTAAGTGATCAGAGCCCTGAGACATATGGAATATAAAAATTGATTTATCGTCAGCGCTACCTAGTGGTGGAATTTTGAATCAAATGGCCCATCAAAAGTAAGACCTTGGTTGACCTAACAACTTTGCCAAATACACCGAATATATAAGTGATCATGGTGCTAAGATATACGGTATGGAAATTTTGGAAGTGCTACGTCTTGCTGTCTGTGATTCTGTCATGCCAGAGACAAACAGATGTAACACTGATGAAATGTTAATACCAAATATCTCATGATCCTAATTACTTGGAGAGTTGGTGTCTTCGGCAATAATATTTGGCTGGTCAAGAGCTAACAAATGATGGACCGTTTGTTTCAAAATTCCACCACAAGGCGGCGCTAGTGAGCATACAAATCCTATGTTCCATATATATATATATATATATATATATATATATCTCAGGACTCTGATCACTTAAAAAGTTGATGTCTTCGGTGATGTTGTTAGCTTGGTTAAGGCCTCTCAGTTGATTAGCTGATTGGTTCAAGGTTCTGCCAGTAGGCGGCGCTAGTTGCAAATGAATTGAAGCATGCAACTTTTTCTTATTATCTCGAAAATATTCAGCAAGCTGTAATATTTTCTAAGGTAGACCAAATATTCTCAAATTTTACCTGCCAGTTGCACAACTAGTTAGCTATAAACGGTACAAATTTGGACTCGATTGGATAACTTTACATGAAGTTGGAGCAACTTGAGTGTTCTTCGTAAAATGGCTATATCTCTGGATGTCGCACAATTATGACTAATACATAGCTCTTTGAAAAACCTTTGACTTGACTTAGACACGTTCAAAGAAAACAAAATTTACAGCTTGTTGATTACTTCACGAAAAAAATCAATTATTTAAATGATTTTGCAAAAGTGTAACTAGTGCCACTTAGTGACGAAATTTTGAAACAAGTGGACCATTAATTGTAAGCTCTTGACTAACTGAATAACATTGCCGAAGACACCATCTTTCTAAGTGGTGAGAGTCCTGAGATATATGAAATTTATAATTTGCTTTATCTCTGGCGCAGCTTATTGGTGGAAATTCCAATTAAACGATCCATTACCATCCATCATGGAATCGTAAATAAAATTATTAGAAAGCAGATTTTTGAATCAGTTTAACCAGATGTTTGACATAACAATAATGGGGACAATTAACAATTAAAAATAAACTTTCTAAAACACAATATGTGTCTAAAAACTTAAACAGTTTTGTATTCGTAAATACGGCTCTGGGCCCATTGTGCAGTGTGGCGGCTGTATCACTTCCATCACCAAGCCACGTTTGTGTTGTTAATTATGGCTTTCAGCCTCTCATCTATCCATGTGCAGTTGTAGCCGTGCTGGTTAGAGCACAAGGTACTGTGTGTGTATCACTATTATAGTGTCTCGGATCGTTTCCCGCCGCCGCCTATATTTCTTTTTAAACATGTTTTGGTAATTGATGCCGCTGCTGCTGCCATGACCAGTCTAAAAATAGAACAAATAAAGAGAAACCAATGCAACAGAGCACACGCACACATGCAAAATTTTCCTTTTCCAGATTCTAGGAACCCAATACAATTTTTGGTACACTGCCACCTACCAATTTTTGTATTTGCAAAGCCTTAATACAATATTTGTATATGCTTCAAACCGCATTGTATTAAAATCTGCCAATTTCCGGTTACGTGTAGCACCCGTCGCTCGAAAACTCCGAGTGCTTGCAGGTCCCTCCTCGAGCAACGTCCATGTCTCGTGTCCGTAGAGAACAACCGGTCTTATTAGCATCTTGTACATGCGGTACATTTGGTGCGGGGTGAATCTTTTTTGACCGCAGTTTCTTCTGGAGCCCGTAGTAGGCCTGACTTCCGCTGGGATTCTGCGATGTTCTAGATATTCCAAACTGTCCTGTAGTAAAGGCCTTCAAATCTACAAGAATACTTTTATATGTTTCCGCCATAAATAATAACATTACATAATATACTGGGATCCCTGAAGCACTTGAAATCTACAATGTCATTTATAGACACTACCGGGAAATTCCAGGCCATTCAAACTACCTTGGAGTTCAGACCTTCAGGTCTACACTCGTAACAGTAGCTATATCTGTTGAACTAAACGCGCTTTCTGGATCAATATGAAGTCTACTTGATATTATTATAAACCTTTGTGATATTCAGGGTCGTCCAAATTGTTATAGACACTATAGGGATATTCCAGGTCAGCCAAACTTCCTTAGAATTCAGAACTTCAGGTCTATACTCGTAACAGCAGCCATATCTGATATACAGGGTGCGTGCGCTAATTTTGCACTTAAAACTGGGATATTTCATCAATGAGTTTAAATGAGTTTAAATCCAACAGCATCAAGTACATCCCATTTGTAGTAAACTGTGAAAAATGTAAATACCATCGTTGATTTCAGTTTTTTTTTAATAAGCCACTTCATTTTTCGAAAGTGCGACAGTTGAATATGACGTCATGTGTTCCATTAGTTTTGTTGGAATCGTGACGTCATGCTCATTTGGATGCAGATTTTGACATTTCGTTTGATCATCTTCGCGGATCTATGTTGACTCTACTATCTATATCCTATACTATCCGTGAGAATGAAGCAATAGCTGGAGTATTTTTGTGGTACTGAGCGCGAAGAAAGCCGGAAAGAAATTGAATTATGCATCGGATTAGCAGTCACAATACACATTATACCACATCGATATGGGTGTGTTGAGTGTTGGTTTTTATAAAATATGTGTTAAGAAACATAATAAAAATCATTTGAATTTTATCAGTGTAGAGTCATCTTTAGAATATGGACTGGAAACTGAATCCACTTCTAATATACACTCCCGATCAAAAGTTTGGGGTCACCCCCTCAAAAACATGTAATTTTTTTAGGCCCATATATTCGCCAATTTGCGTCCGATTTCAAAACCCTGGGTCTCATTCAAAAGATTAAGTCAAAGAAACTTTGAACATGATTGAAAAGAAACTTTTTCAAAAAAATATGTATGTAAACTTAATCCAAAGTTGCCAAATTTTCTAAAAAATGAATATAAAATTACGGCAGTGTCGCTGGCAATTGGGTCGACCAAATTTTAAGATGAGAGCGGTAATATAACCCATTTTCTATTAGCTTTCAACTGCTAAATTAACACTTCATGTCATCGGCCAAAAGTTTGGGGTCGCTATCGTAAAACATGGAAAAGTGATTTGTTGATATCTTTGTCATCTTCATCCAATTTTAATTCTTCTTGATCGGGAGTGTAGGATTGTCTACGGGTTCGCTCTTTTAGTCTGGAACACAGCTTATACAGGGTGTTAGGTTCCTGAATGCAAAGTTTTTAAAGGGTGACAGAGAACCATAAATGGTGAAAAAAATTGATCTATGCATTTGGTCAAGTCTCAACCGTCGCGTAGTTATTGAGCTTTCCATAATTTTTCGAATAAGGGTTAAAAAACTGCGATAAGTTTGACCATTTTAAAGTTATAGCCAGTTTGGGCAATAATAGTCTCCAGTTAGCCTAGTGGTTAAGCCATCCGCCAATCCGGAGACGACGGGTTCGATTCCCGTTCCGGTCGGGAAAATTTTCTCGACTTTCTGGGCATAGTGTATCATTGTATTTGCCTCACAATATACAAATTCATGCAATGGCAGGCAAAGAAAGCCTTTAAATTAATAACTGTGGAAGTGCTCAAAGAACACTAAGCTGAAGCGAGGCAGGCCAAGTCCCAGTGGGGACGTCGAGCCATAAAAAAGAAGAAGAAGGGAAATAATAGTCAAAAACATGGGAAGTTCAATAACTACGTAACGGTTGAGATTTGACCATATGCGTAGAACATTTTTTTTTCACCATTTATGGTCCTCTATCACCCTTTACACATTTTTTTTCACCATTTATGGTCCTCTATCACCCTTTAAAAACTTTGCAGTCACAAACCGAACCTGTTTTAATCAAACTCGATATTTTACTCATGAGTGAACTACCATATAATTCGACGTTAAAGTTTGTTATGTATTCCAAGCTTTACTCAAACGGAAGCCTCAAATATTAAAGTTCAACAGTTAAGCACGCTGTAATGTGTACCTCGTCACCCACTTCATGCAACTACATTAATAAGGTAAACACTCCGGAGCAAGTTGAAACACCGGGTTAACGTGATGTTATCCAAAGATGGAAAACAGCTTGAATACCATAATACATAGTTTTTAATTCAAACAATCTTTTGACGAAAGAAAAAAATTGAAGCTATATTGAAATCTATTTCAAAATTTCGCATTTCATCTTGTCCCACCCGTTTCAACATGCCACGGTGTATCATAGTCTAATAACACTTAGAACCCACATATTGTCGTCGCGGTTGAAACCTGAAGCTTAATAATCCATACGTGAAACCTAACGTCGAACGTAGTGCGATGGACAGCGGATCTGTCCCTCTATCCAGCGCACTGTGCCCGACGTTCGTCCGATACACGGTTTAGGAGAAACTTCGATTTTCGCGTGTCAAAAAAATCCGATTTTCTGCACGAACAATATCACTATTCAGAACAATTCATTTACAATGTATGGTTTTGCAAAAATATATATGTGGAAAAAAATTAATATATAAATGAACTGTGCATAAATCATGCTGATCGGTTTATCAAAAACTGAGTTGCTTGCCTCAAAAAGACCTCGAGCTCATTTTAATTCATAAAGATTATTATTATTTTTGTAGTGTTACGTATCACATTTATTGTCTTGTATATAGTGATTCCGCAATGGTGTATCATAAACAAAATTTTACTTCATTTAGCGGAAATGGCGAAACAGCAGTTCAAGCTGACGGCGGAGCAGAAGGCAGGCTTCGTAGAGTTCTGCAAGCGTATGTATGGACCGAAGTGGATGTATGCGAAAGCTATCTTAGCTGATGGGCGCGTGTACCGATCCGCTGGCTTGGATCCGGCCATCCGGCTGAACAAGTTGCGGCTTCATGGCATCATGCGGCAGATGCAGAGGAAGGACAGCGCGGAAGGAGATCAACAGGCCGTTTCGGACGGCAAAGCGGCGGGAGTGGAACTGGCCGTTTCGGACGGCAACGCGGTGGGAGGTGGACTGGCCGTTTCGGACGGCAAAGCGGCGGGAGTGGAACTGGCCGTTTCGGACGGCAACGCGGTAGGAGTGGAACTGGCCGTTTCGGACGGCAACGCGGTGGGAGTTGGACTGGCCGTTTCGGACGGCAAAGCGGCGGGAGTGGAACTGGCCGTTTCGGACGGCAACGCGGTGGGAGTTGGACTGGCCGTTTCGGACGGCAAAGCGGCGGGAGAGAAACTGGCCGTTTCGGACGGCAACGCGGTGGGAGTTGGACTGGCCGTTTCGGACGGCAACGCGGTGGGAGGTGGACTGGCCGTTTCGGACGGCAACGCGGTGGGAGTTGGACTGGCCGTTTCGGACGGCAACGCGGTGGGAGGTGGACTGGCCGTTTCGGACGGCAACGCGGTGGGAGGTGGACTGGCCGTTTTAGACGGCAAAGCGGTGGGAGAGAAACTGGCCGTTACGGACGGCAACGTGGTGGGAGGTGAACTGGCCGTTTCGGACGGCAAAGCGGCGGGAGTGGAACTGGCCGTTTCGGACGGCAACGCGGTGGGAGTTGGACTGGCCGTTTCGGACGGCAACGCGGTGGGAGGTGGACTGGCCGTTTTAGACGGCAAAGCGGTGGGAGAGAAACTGGCCGTTACGGACGGCAACGTGGTGGGAGGTGAACTGGCCGTTTCGGACGGCAAAGCGGCGGGAGTGGAACTGGCCGTTTCGGACGGCAACGCGGTGGGAGTTGGACTGGCCGTTTCGGACGGCAACGCGGTGGGAGGTGGACTGGCCGTTTCGGACGGCAAAGCGGCGGGAGTGGAACTGGCCGTTTCGGACGGCAACGCGGTGGGAGGTGGACTGGCCGTTTCGGACGGCAAAGCTGTGAAAGATCAGCCTGTTGTTTCAGACGCTAAGGAAGATGGCACTGGCGAATGTGGGTTTGGGAAAAATCAAAGTATTTCCTTTTTGTTGCCAGAAACGGCTCTGAATGTATCTTCAGAGCTCAATTTGGGGAAGCAAAAGGAGCCGCATGATAACGCGGATACAATTCTGCAGAGCTCGTTCTCATTTTTGATGCCAGAATTGCGTCCGTCAGAGTCTGTGAGCTGCCTAAGCAATATCGGAATACATGGTAAAGAAAAAGCGGCAGAAATGATGAAAATGCGGGACGAAATTAATTTGGAATATTTTAGGGAAATTCCAGATTATGAGATATTTACCATTTATGCCGAACATTTTTCAAATGTTGAAATCCTTGGCATGGATTTTAAATCTTTTTATGACAGCGAACAGTTGTACGCTGGGGCTTTGGAAGTTGGAATGAAAGTTTGCTTATCAAAGTTTCATTTCAAACGCGTGAAGTGTTTGAGTATTCACGAGTCGATGCTGTTCTTCCGGCAAATCATCAAGCAAGATATTGGTGAACTAAAAGAAGTTTTCGACTATGAGTTGCTATTTATTCCAATACACTGCAATGAGCACTATTCTCTTGTAGTTGTCGATGGAAAAAAATCGATATTTTATTATTTGGACTCTGCCAACATTGACGATAACATGTTGAAGTACAAACAGAATTTGTACTTTAATAAGTTCAAGGAATGTTTGGCGTATTTTGCAAAGCAACGTATTCCTAATGCCACACGTTATTTGCACAAAAAGTGGACACTTAGCTCGCTGAAAAGTGAGAAACAGAATGACAATTTTAATTGTGGCATATTTGTTATTTTTAATGCACAGCGCGTGATGAATTTGCGAAACTTCCAAAAAGATTTAATTTTGGGCGATGTTCAACTGAAACGACAAGAAATTCATGGGATTATTCTCAATAGCATGGTTTTCAAGTCGATTGATGTTAAATTATGTCAGATATGTGAAACTGAAATAGAAATTTTAGACAATGATTGTAGTCAATCAGAATTTGTCTGTGAAAAGTGTATGGCTGTTGTCAAAAAAACCGATACAGTTGTCACCTCACCTGAAAGATCATATGATGTTTTTAAGAAGGATCTGTCTAATGACAAAAAACCTTCTAAGTCATATTTGACTGGGGTGTCGTGGGGTAATAAATGTAATAAGTGGTCAATTATTACAAGTATTCATTTTTCCAAGGATGACCTCAAATCGTGTTACTTCGATGAAGAAACATACTCCAATATGAAACGCAAACCCCAGCGTGGAGGTTGGTTCGACAAATCGAAGTACACGACAATCCTCCGGGACAAGATGAATCTGTATGAACGCAATTGTGTGTACTGTGTTGAAAATCAGTCACACAGCAAGAAACAAATCATTATTTATGGGTATTGCAAGCATTATCGACCAGAGAACCCTTGCAGATTATTCAAATATGTTGCTTCTTTACCACAACAAGATGGTTTAATTTTTGATGTGTACGTTAATGACACAAAAATATGCCACAACGTATTTATGACCGAACCTTGCAAGGGCCTTGCTATGGAAAGGCTTCAAGATAAAACATTGAAAATGCCTCCAAAACAAATATTTCTTGAACAAGCAGAACAGGTGTCGCTTGAGCAAGTAAAGAATAAAAATTGCACACAAGTGCAATCTTTAAACACCATCAAGGGTGCTAGGCATATGGCCTTAGCCAAAAACGATGGAGACAAAGATTCTCTGAAGGCTCTTTGTGCAAAGTTTGATAACGAGGGAAACAAATTTATTCAGCACATCGATGCTCGTGTTTTTGGCGTCAAATTGTACTCTGTTGAAAGCCACGAGTTACTTCACGATGAAGCCATCAGGAATAATGGGGTTAAACCATTAGCTTATTTTGACGGAACTGCTGGTTTATTCGAATATTTGGACGAATGCCAAAATAAGGATTTACAGCTTTTATTGCTTGTTGTTCGAGTGAAACACACCTCAAGTGAGTTTGACCATAAACAAGTAACAATACCAGTGTATTACCATATTTCTTCGGATTTGAAAGCTATAACACTACAAAACGGCCTGTGTAGTTTTTTGGCTTCGCATTTAAAACGTTATCCTAACAATGGCGTTCCTTTTAGAGGAGTTGTTAGCGATAATGCAAAGGGAAATTTGCATGCGCTTTGTATGGCATTCAATAACATGTCGTTAATTGAATACATCAAAAAATCTTTCGTGTTAGTTCACGCATCAAGTCATGAACGTAAAACACAATTTGCAAAAATTTGCTTTATTTATTTGTGCAATGCTCATCTAACAAAAAAGCAATATGAGCTTGTAGATCAAATGTTCGCAGAAAATGACTGCCATTTATCTTCTTGTGTGAAGGCACTGATAGCTGAAATGTATCACCAAACTTCATACACAGAATTGAAGAAGTATTGGTACAATTTTTGTATATTTCTGCTTAGTTCTGAAAGTTCAAAAACGTATACCGATGCGTATAACTTTTTGAAGCAATTTAAGAAAAATAGCGCAGATCAGGTCATCAGCAATGAATCTACAGAAAACAATTTAGTGGAAGATGTATCTAGCAAAGCTCAATACATGCATAGCCCGTTTTATATAGAAATAAATAATATTTTGATTGCTGCCATAAAATATGTGTCGTTAAAAACCTCAAATTATGCAACTCGTTTGTCATTTCTGACCAGTTTTGCCAAAAGATATATGTACCTTTTGCCTTTATGGATCCCTGTTTTGGAAGATCAGTATGAGCGAAATGAGAAAAATGACAAAAACGTTCGGAAAAGTAATGCAACTATTGAAGGCAAATTTTCCGAACTAAAACAATATTTTGAAACCATGAGTCTTAATTTAGGACATGGTAGAAAGAAGATCATCAGGGTAGTCAACGAGCTTGAGAAGCAGCACTTCCTAAGTATTGGGGCTTATTCAAAGCAGATTCCCATGACAGCACTGCAAAGTAGGAAACCAGGTTGTCATAATAAGAAACAATTAATAAACCCTAAGTTCTCTACTCCACTCAATAGTCCAGACAAAAGGAATGAAATGGAGTTTGACAGCGTTGATGATTATTTGTATACACAAGACACTTTCAAACGGAGGAGGAAAAACGCTCTTTCTGTTATGCAGGATGTAAAACTGGGATCTGCTAAGAGATCTTTTTATGAAGTAGAGTTATCACAGGATCCACCGAAGTCCAAACAAATAAAAACTAACAAAAGTAACGCAAACGGAACGGAAAATAGTCCTTTGAGAGGCTGCGTTATTTCGGAGACCAATAATTCAGGCTACAATGTATCATCTGTTCGAGACATTAGTACGGAAGGTGTTACTTTAAAAAGGGAGACATTGTTTTTTGATAATCGCGCAATCAATAAATACGATTACTACATATTATTTAATGAAAATGTGAAACTTTATGTCAATTTGGTTACCAACGAAAAAATTAAGCTTATGCCATTATCTATTTCGGATTTCAAAACCTTGCAAAATGGCCAGTGCATGTCTAATTGTGTACTTGAAATATCACTTAAACTTTTACTTTCCAAGTTTGACAACATTAACTTTACTGCACTATCTTGTCATGACACAAAAAAAATATTTTTGGGAGGCATTTCTTCAGTTGAACATGGCAATCTGTACGACACTGTAGAGAAAATTTATAATTACGATTTAGTATTTGCACCTATGTTAAAAAATAATCATTATTCGTTGGTAATAATTGACTTCAAGCGACATGTGTTTCATTATTCCGATTCACTTTATAGTGCTGAACAGTCTAGATTAACCCTGTTCACAAATTTCAAACAATGTCTGAATTATTATGGAAATAACGGGATAGATACTGCAACAAAACATTATTCCGCAAATTGGGTTTCAAATATCTTGCCAAGTCAACTGCAATCAGATGGTTTTAATTGTGGTATTTTTGTTTTACACAATGCCGAACAATTTCTAAAATTCTATCGTAACAAGGGTGCAACGTCAAATGAATACGCAGAATTATTTCAAAAAGATACCAATGATTTTATTCTACAACAAAATTCCAATAATATTTTGTTCTCTCCTTCGCGAAAACGAGAAGATATTCAACAGTTAATTATGAGGAGCCTAGCGATTGATTACAACAAATGTCCAATATGTAATGAAGAAAGTAGTGCAGAAATGCATTACTGTGAGCTTTGTTGCCGTTGGCTTCATTTCCACTGTGATGGAAGAGAAAGTATTGGCCGTGACTTGCCCGATAACTTCGATTACATTTGCAATACTTGTTGTGCCTTTTTCAAAGGTGAAACGTTTAGTAAAAGCATTAATGGTGTTGTCAAATTAATAACAGTAATTGATAAATGAGATGTTTTAACTTGGCAAAGAGATATGTACTAGTATGGATTTCACCATATCAGCACGTTATGTTGGCGATACTGGTGAAGTTTTCATCTTTCTTCCAAACTGCCGGACATTCTAGATTGAGTTTAAATAAGGGCGAAAGAAACATGATCGATTTCTCTTCATCGATGCAGGTTGCATTTTTTGGCCATACAACGCTAGGCTAGGATGCGAACTTGCGTCCAAACGTAAAAAAGTTCAATCAAACTTGCATCTTGTCACTTTAATTTGCAGAAGATAGAGTCGATGAAGAGAAATCGATCATGTGACTTTTGCCCTAATTTGAACTCAATCTAGAATTGGTCTTAAGGACAGGGATGGGAATAATCAATTGCAACTATCTCTGCCCAGAGAAATATATCAAAAATGGTATACAGGGTGTTAGGTTCCTGAGTGCAAACTTTTTAAAGGGTGATAGAGGACCATAAATGGTGAAAAAAAAATTGTTCTACGCATATGGTCAAATCTCAACCATAACGTAGTTATTGAACTATCCATGTTTTACATTGTTATTGCCTTAACTGGCTATAACTAGAAAATGGTCCAATTTATCACAGTTTTTTTACCCTTATTCGAAAGATTATTGAATTTACTATCATCGTCTTAGAATCGATTAGTTTTGTTAAATAACTTAGTTTTCTAGACCAAATAGCTCAAAAGTAGCGTGTTTTAATTTGTTTTTGTCAACTAACTTTGAAAAATGTATAATAAATTAAAATTATTTCTTAGGCAAAGTAATGGCCCCTGTTCCACTCTACAACTCGTTCTTTGACATCAAACTTCTATCTCTTATCGTTTTCTTGCGATTTCGATTTAAACATCGCATTTCAGATCATAAATTTGCAACTGTCAAGGTAAGTACTTTTTTGCGCACTGTGCCGCACATTTAAATCGAAATTGCAAGAAAACGATAAGAGATAGAAGTTTAGTGTCAAAGAACGAATTGTAGAGTGGAACAGGAGCCACAACTTTGAAAGAATTTTAATTTACTACGCATTATTCAAAGTTAATTGACAAAAACAAAATAAGGGTGAAAAAACTGCGATAAGTTTGGCCATTTTGAAGTTATAGCCAGTTAAGGCAATAATAATCTAAAACATGGAAAGTTCAATAACTACGTACGGTTGAGATTTGACCATATGCGTAGAACATTTTTTTTTACCATTTATGTTCCTCTATCACCCTATAAAAAGTTTGCACTCACGAACCTAACACCCTGTATATGGATTATTTCTATCTTGTAATTTAATCAAGACTTTGTCGAATTAATAAAAGTCACACACGCATATTACATTGGTAAAAAAGATATTTAGTAGACTTTACAGAGTGAGCTTAATTTACATTTACAGCTCAGAAAGTCACGCTCATAGATATTTTTCTTACGACTTTTGTATGCGTGTGAGGCTCTTGCTGTATTCGACATAATTTAAGATCGAATTACAAGGTAAATCACCTCCATAAACCATTTTTGATAGCATGCTTCTGAACATAGATAGTAGCAAGTGCATGTAACTCTATGCAAGTGTTCCCATTCCTGGTTACGGGAAAGTGGTGGAGATTTCACCTTTTTAAAATGTGGGAAAGTGGTGTTAGGGATCCTGGTGGAGATTTCACTTTTTTAAAATGTGGGAAAGTGGTGTTAGGGATCCTGGTGGAGATTTCACCTTTTTAAAATGTGGGAAAGTGGTGTTAGGGATCCTGGTGGAGATTTCACCTTTTCAAAATGTGGGAAAGTGGTGTTAGGGATCCTGGTGGAGATTTCACCTTTTTAAAATGTGGGAAAGTGGTGTTAGGGATCCTGGTGGAGATTTCACCTTTTTAAAATGTGGGAAAGTGATGTTAGGGATCCTGGTGGAGATTTCACCATTTTAAAATGTGGGAAAGTGGTGTTAGGGATCCTGGTGAAGATTTCACCTT
This sequence comes from Aedes albopictus, assembly GCF_035046485.1. Classification (NCBI taxonomy): domain Eukaryota; kingdom Metazoa; phylum Arthropoda; class Insecta; order Diptera; family Culicidae; genus Aedes; species Aedes albopictus. The sequence goes on along the minus strand of NC_085138.1, from coordinate 49,602,410 downwards.
TTTAAAATGTGGGAAAGTGGTGTTAGGGATCCTGGTGGAGATTTCACCTTTTTAAAATGTGGGAAAGTGGTGTTAGGGATCCTGGTGGAGATTTCACCTTTTTAAAATGTGGGAAAGTGGTGTTAGGGATCCTGGTGGAGAATTCACCTTTTTAAAATGTGGGAAAGTGGTGTTAGGGATCCTGGTGGAGATTTCACCTTTTTAAAATGTGGGAAAGTGGTGTTAGGGATCCTGGTGGAGATTTCACCTTTTTAAAATGTGGGAAAGTGGTGTTAGGGATCCTGGTGGAGATTTCACCTTTTTAAAATGTGGGAAAGTGGTGTTAGGGATCCTGGTGGAGATTTCACCTTTTTAAAATGTGGGAAAGTGGTGTTAGGGATCCTGGTGGAGATTTCACCTTTTTAAAATGTGGGAAAGTGGTGTTAGGGATCCTGGTGGAGATTTCACCTTTTCAAAATGTGGGAAAGTGGTGTTAGGGATCCTGGTGGAGATTTCACCTTTCTAAAATGTGGGAAAGTGGTGTTAGGGATCCTGGTGGAGATTTCACCTTTTTAAAATGTGGGAAAGTGGTGTTAGGGATCCTGGTGGAGATTTCACCTTTTTAAAATGTGGGAAAGTGGTGTTAGGGATCCTGGTGGAGATTTCACCTTTTTAAAATGTGGGAAAGTGGTGTTAGGGATCCTGGTGGAGATTTCACCTTTTTAAAATGTGGGAAAGTGGTGTTAGGGATCCTGGTGGAGATTTCACCTTTTTAAAATGTGGGAAAGTGGTGTTAGGGATCCTGGTGGAGATTTCACCTTTTTAAAATGTGGGAAAGTGGTGTTAGGGATCCTGGTGGAGATTTCACCTTTTCAAAATGTGGGAAAGTGGTGTTAGGGATCCTGGTGGAGATTTCACCTTTTTAAAATGTGGGAAAGTGGTGTTAGGGATCCTGGTGGAGATTTCACCTTTTCAAAATGTGGGAAAGTGGTGTTAGGGATCCTGGTGGAGATTTCACCTTTTTAAAATGTGGGAAAGTGGTGTTAGGGATCCTGGTGGAGATTTCACCTTTTCAAAATGTGGGAAAGTGGTGTTAGGGATCCTGGTGGAGATTTCACCTTTTTAAAATGTGGGAAAGTGGTGTTAGGGATCCTGGTGGAGATTTCACCTTTTTAAAATGTGGGAAAGTGGTGTTAGGGATCCTGGTGGAGATTTCACCTTTTTAAAATGTGGGAAAGTGGTGTTAGGGATCCTGGTGGAGATTTCACCTTTTTAAAATGTGGGAAAGTGGTGTTAGGGATCCTGGTGGAGATTTCACCTTTTTAAAATGTGGGAAAGTGGTGTTAGGGATCCTGGTGGAGATTTCACCTTTTCAAAATGTGGGAAAGTGGTGTTAGGGATCCTGGTGGAGATTTCACCTTTCTAAAATGTGGGAAAGTGGTGTTAGGGATCCTGGTGGAGATTTCACCTTTTTAAAATGTGGGAAAGTGGTGTTAGGGATCCTGGTGGTGATTTCACCTTTTTAAAATGTGGGAAAGTGGTGTTAGGGATCCTGGTGGAGATTTCACCTTTTTAAAATGTGGGAAAGTGGTGTTAGGGATCCTGGTGGAGATTTCACCTTTTTAAAATGTGGGAAAGTGGTGTTAGGGATCCTGGTGGAGATTTCACCTTTTTAAAATGTGGGAAAGTGGTGTTAGGGATCCTGGTGGAGATTTCACCTTTTTAAAATGTGGGAAAGTGGTGTTAGGGATCCTGGTGGAGATTTCACCTTTTTAAAATGTGGGAAAGTGGTGTTAGGGATCCTGGTGGAGATTTCACCTTTTTAAAATGTGGGAAAGTGGAGTTAGGGATCCTGGTGGAGATTTCACCTTTTTAAAATGTGGGAAAGTGGTGTTAGGGATCCTGGTGGAGATTTCACCTTTTTAAAATGTGGGAAAGTGGTGTTAGGGATCCTGGTGGAGATTTCACCTTTTTAAAATGTGGGAAAGTGGTGTTAGGGATCCTGGTGGAGATTTCACCTTTTTAAAATGTGGGAAAGTGGTGTTAGGGATCCTGGTGGAGATTTCACCTTTTTAAAATGTGGGAAAGTGGAGTTAGGGATCCTGGTGGAGATTTCACCTTTCTAAAATGTGGGAAAGTGGTGTTAGGGATCCTGGTGGAGATTTCACCTTTTTAAAATGTGGGAAAGTGGTGTTAGGGATCCTGGTGGTGATTTCACCTTTTTAAAATGTGGGAAAGTGGTGTTAGGGATCCTGGTGGAGATTTCACCTTTTTAAAATGTGGGAAAGTGGTGTTAGGGATCCTGGTGGAGATTTCACCTTTTTAAAATGTGGGAAAGTGGTGTTAGGGATCCTGGTGGAGATTTCACCTTTTTAAAATGTGGGAAAGTGGTGTTAGGGATCCTGGTGGAGATTTCACCTTTTTAAAATGTGGGAAAGTGGAGTTAGGGATCCTGGTGGAGATTTCACCTTTTTAAAATGTGGGAAAGTGGTGTTAGGGATCCTGGTGGAGATTTCACCTTTTTAAAATGTGGGAAAGTGGTGTTAGGGATCCTGGTGGAGATTTCACCTTTTTAAAATGTGGGAAAGTGGTGTTAGGGATCCTGGTGGAGATTTCACCTTTTTAAAATGTGGGAAAGTGGTGTTAGGGATCCTGGTGGAGATTTCACCTTTTTAAAATGTGGGAAAGTGGTGTTAGGGATCCTGGTGGAGATTTCACCTTTTTAAAATGTGGGAAAGTGGTGTTAGGGATCCTGGTGGAGATTTCACCTTTTTAAAATGTGGGAAAGTGGTGTTAGGGATCCTGGTGGAGATTTCACCTTTTTAAAATGTGGGAAAGTGGTGTTAGGGATCCTGGTGGAGATTTCACCTTTTTAAAATGTGGGAAAGTGGAGTTAGGGATCCTGGTGGAGATTTCACCTTTTTAAAATGTGGGAAAGTGGTGTTAGGGATCGAGGTGAAGATTTCAGCTTTTTTCAAATGTGGGATTCCACTATTTTTATAATGTAGGAAAGTGGTGTTGAGAATCTTGGTTGTAGTTTCAACTATCTAGTATGTGGGATTATTATATTATCAAATTTCCATATATTAATGTGGTGAATGTTAGTGGGAATTCCGCCAATGGTAGAATGTTAAATCTATCATGCCGGTCACAAGCCCGGAAAAGGAAGAGTGACACTTAACATTCTAAATAAAACATTGACTGTTTACTCAAGAAGCCAGGTAAACAAAGATGTCAAAATTTCATTTACGGGGTTACATACCAGCGGGAATAAAAATATCATTTTTTTATTGCATAAACTGAGAGCATACTAGCCAGACAATACACATTTCAAATTTCATAAAGATTGGAACGAGAATGAGCCATTTTACGAGACGTTTCGGATCAGCTGATCGCTCATTTCATGAATGAAAATTTGACAGGAGGTTGCGCCCAAGCCCGTGAGTGTTAATATCAATATCAACACTGTTGTCGTTTCGTAAAATGACTATTACAGCCTATTGTAGCTCGCACGCTCCATCAAAACAAGGCAAATCGCGAAATGACAGATAACAGATGTTTATCCCAGAAAAAAAATCAAAACCTGTGTGGCGAAACTATAAATGGTTTAGGGAACGTCCATAAATTACGGCACCGCTTTCCGCTTTTGTTCGGCCATGGTGGTTTGTGTGGGGTGGTGCGTGTCGGTGTGTGTGTGCTTTGTGCGTGCGGTGCATACGGCTTCAGCAGCGTGGTTACTTGGGTAGTGTGGGATAATTGGGTTTGGGACTGAGGAGGTCGTCGTTGATAACATACACAAATACTTACACGAACGCATGCACCTACAACTAGCTGTAAAAGATCAGTAAGCGGGACAATGGTGCCTACCCAACAGTTGTAGGTGGGGTGTTTGGCTTAGCTACATGACTTGGTCCGGCAAGCCCATAAACATCAATTGGTAGACGTATTGCCTAGTGAAAAGACAACACAGATGGGCGAAAGCCAGGCGATGCGTTGATAATTGCAGAATAGAAATATTTTTTATTTTTTTCGAAAAAGTGTCCCAAAAATCTTATTTTTCTATGCTCATAACACTTGGATGCTCTATAACAACTATTTAAAAAATTCCCACTTTTTCAAAAAACACCTCTCTGGAAAACTCTCAGATGGTACATACCACATCCAGCTAGATGCCTACCGGTGCCATTTTGCCAGTTAGGCTCTGAATTTTTCGGAATAGTGACTCAAAAACACTTATTTGTCTATGCTCTCCACATATATGTGCTCTATACCAACTATTTCAAAAATTCCCACTTTTTCAAAAAACACCTCTCTGGAAAACTCTCAGATGGTAGATATTACATCCAGCTAGATGCCTACGGGTGCCATTTTGTCAGTCAGGCTCTGAATTTTTCGGAATAGTGTCTCAAAAATACTTATTTTTCTACGCTCATAACACTTAGATGCTCTATACCAACTATTTCAAAAAATCCCACTTTTTCAAAAAACACCTCTCTGGAAAACTCTCAGATGGTAGATATTACATCCAGCTAGATGCCTACCGGTGCCATTTTGCCAGTCAGGCTCTGAATTTTTCGGAATAGTGACTCAAAAATACTTATTTTCCTTTGCTCACCACATATATGTGCTCTATACCAACTATTTCAAAAATTCCCACTTTTTCAAAAAACACCTTTCTGAAAAACTCTCAGATGGTAGATAATACATCAAGCTAGATGCCTACCGGTGCCATTTTGCCAGTCAGGCTCTGAATTTTTCGGAATAGTGACTCAAAAATACTTATTTTCCTTTGCTCACCACATATATGTGCTCTATACCAACTATTTCAAAAATTCCCACTTTTTCAAAAAACACCTCTCTGTAAAACTCTCAGATGGTAGATAATACATCCAGCTAGATGCCTACAGGTGCCATTTTTCCAGTCAGGCTCTGAATTTTTTGAAATAGTGTCTCAAAAAATCTTATTTTTCTATGCTCATAACACTTGGATGCTCTATACCAACTATTTCAAAAATTCCCACTTTTTCAAAAAACACCTCTCTGGAAAACTCTCAGATGGTAGATACTACATCCAGCTAGATGCCTACCGGTGCCATTTTGCCAGTTAGGCTCTGATTTTTTCGGAATAGTGACTTAAAAATACTTATTTTTCCATGCTCACCACATATATGTGCTCTGTTCTTCAACCTCCACGGTTCGCGGGTTTAGAAGGCACTTTTCTGGCTTTAGTGCAAATTCCCAGCCACCACTTCTGTCCAATCACGCAAATTAAACTTGCTCTCCACACTAGACACTATTGTGTAATTCTTCCTCGGCGACCTCACTGATAACGCTTTACTTTCCGTTGAAATTCACAAGCTTTATTGAAACCAAAGTCCGATACTTTATTGTAGGAACGAAAATTTCTAATCTACACGTCTTTATTGTGGAACGATCGATTGGCTACTGACTTGAGTTGTTATTTTCGAAAATCTCGTATTGCAATCTCAGGTCGCTAAGACTACCTATACATCAGCATCGTCGTCGTAACTTTGTGTTGAGTGTTGTTAGTTTTTAACTGTATTGTTACTAACATTCTTAGGCATACTGTGTGTTCGGTGTTGTGTATAACAGTTTGAATTTTAACCTGCTCAATCCTAGCTGTAAGTTTTAATTTGTAGTTTTAACAATAGAATTCATATTTATGTTATTTTACTATTTCAACAACTAACATGCTCTATACCAACTATTTCAAAAATTCCCACTTTTTCAAAAAACACCTCTCTGGAAAACTCTCAGATGGTAGATACTACATCCAGCTAGATGCCTACGGGTGCCATTTTGCCAGTCGGGCTCTGAATTTTTCGGAATAGTGACTCAAACATACTTATTTTTCTATGCTCACCACATATATGTGCTCTATACCAACTATTTCAAAAATTCCCACTTTTTCAAAAAACACCTCTCTGGAAAACTCTCAGATGGTAGATAATACATCCAGCTAGATGCCTACGGGTGCCATTTTGCCAGTCGGGCTCTGAATTTTTCGGAATAGTGACTCAAAAATACTTATTTTTCTATGCTCATATATGTGCTCTATACCAACTATTTAAAAAAATCCCACTTTTCAAAAAACACCTGTTTGGAAAACTCTCAGATGGTAGATAATACATCCAGCTAGATGCCTACGGGTGCCATTTTGCCAGTCAGGCTCTGAATTTTTCGGAATAGTGTCTCAAAAATACTTATTTTTCTATGCTCACCACATATATGTGCTCTATACCAACTATTTAAAAAATTCCCACTTTTTCAAAAAACACCTCTTTGGAAAACTCTCAGATGGTAGATAATACATCCAGCTAGATGCCTACGGGTGCCATTTTGCCAGCTAGGCTCTGAATTTTTCGGAATAGTGACTCAAAAACACTTATTTTTCTATGCTCACCACATATATGTGCTCTATACCAACTATTTCAAAAATTCCCACTTTTTCAAAAAAACACCTCTCTGGAAAACTCTCAGATGGTAGATACCACATCCAGCTAGATGCCTACGGGTGCCATTTTGCCAGTTGGGCTCTGAATTTTTCGGAATAGTGACTCAAAAATACTTATTTTCCTTTGCTCACCACATATATGTGCTCTATACCAACTATTTCAAAAATTCCCACTTTTTCAAAAAACACCTCTCTGGAAAACTCTCAGATGGTAGATACTACATCCAGGTAGATGCCTACGGGTGCCATTTTGCCAGTCAGGTTCCGAATTTTTCGGAATAGTGTCTCAAAAATACTTATTTTTCTACGCTCACCACATATATGTGCTCTATACCAACTATTTCAAAAATTCCCACTTTTTCAAAAAACACCTTTCTGAAAAACTCTCAGATGGTAAATAATACATCAAGCTAGATGCCTACCGGTGCCATTTTGCCAGTCAGGCTCTGAATTTTTTGGAATAGTGACTCAAAAATACCTATCTTCCTTTGCTCACCACATATATGTGCTCTATACCAACTATTTCAAAAATTCCCACTTTTTCAAAAAACACCTCTCTGTAAAACTCTCAGATGGTAGATAATACATCCAGCTAGATGCCTACGGGTGCCATTTTTCCAGTGAGGCTCTGAATTTTTTTGAAATAGTGTCTCAAAAAATCTTATTTTTCTATGCTCATAACACTTGGATGCTCTATAGCAACTATTTCAAAAATTCCCACTTTTTCAAAAAAACACCTCTCTGGAAAACTCTCAGATGGTAGATACTACATCCAGCTAGATGCCTACCGGTGCCATTTTGCCAGTTAGGCTCTGAATTTTTCGGAATGGTGACTCAAAAATACTTATTTTTCTATGCTCACCACATATATGTGCTCTATACCAACTATTTCAAAAATTCCCACTTTTTCAAAAAACACCTCTCTGGAAAACTCTCAGATGGTAGATAATACATCCAGCTAGATGCCTACGGGTGCCATTTTGCCAGTCGGGCTCTGAATTTTTCGGAATAGTGACTCAAAAATACTTATTTTTCTATGCTCACCACATATATGTGCTCTACACCAACTATTTCAAAAATTCCCACTTTTTCAAAAAACACCTCTCTGGAAAACTCTCAAATGGTAGATAATACATCCAGCTAGATGCCTACGGGTGCCATTTTGCCAGTCGGGCTCTGAATTTTTCGGAATAGTGACTCAAAAATACTTATTTTTCTATGCTCACCACATATATGTGCTCTATACCAACTATTTCAAAAATTCCCACTTTTTCAAAAAACACCTCTCTGGAAAACTCTCAGATGGTAGATAATACATCCAGCTAGATGCCTACGGGTGCCATTTTGTCAGTCAGGCTCTGAATTTTTCGGAATAGTGTCTCAAAAATACTTATTTTTCTACGCTCATAACACTTAGATGCTCTATACCAACTATTTCAAAAAATCCCACTTTTTCAAAAAACACCTCTCTGGAAAACTCTCAGATGGTAGATATTACATCCAGCTAGATGCCTACCGGTGCCATTTTGCCAGTCAGGCTCTGAATTTTTCGGAATAGTGACTCAAAAATACTTATTTTCCTTTGCTCACCACATATATGTGCTCTATACCAACTATTTCAAAAATTCCCACTTTTTCAAAAAACACCTCTCTGTAAAACTCTCAGATGGTAGATAATACATCCAGCAGATGCCTACGGGTGCCATTTTTCCAGTGAGGCTCTGAATTTTTTGAAATAGTGTCTCAAAAAACCTTATTTTTCTATGCTCATAACACTTAGATGCTCTATACCAACTATTTAAAAAAATTCCCTCTGATTGTTTTTTTTTTTTGATTCTTATGCTTTCATTCGACGTTACGAACTCATTTATTGTGCCTTCTTTATTGAAATATAAGAATTATTAATTGCAACATACTTGTTGCCATTATTATGTTTTCAGTTCAAAACTGAATCAGCGACATTTTTTCTTTTACTTCCGCTGCTTTTTTCAAAAGTGGCGCGCTGCATTGTACACCTGGAAGTCTCTTCCGACATTGTGTTTAACGCAAGGCAAAAGCAGCGAAAGTCGAAGTAAAAGTGTCGCTAATTCGGTTTTGAACTGAAAACAATACCTGGATTATGAAATTAAAATAATGAGCCATTTTACGAGTTAACAATATTGTTGATGATATTGATATTCACGTGCTAGGTTGCCACTTCTTGTCAGATTTTCATCCATGGCTCGTAAAGCAGACTATGAGCCATTTTACGAGACGTTACGGATCAGCTGATCGCTTATTTCATGAAAGAAAATTTGACAGGAGTTGTTTTGAGTTGCAGATTCTTCTCCAAATGCGTATCTATTAATTTATTTTGCTAGCGCGATGCAGTGGTGCATATGCAGTTTAAGTACCACACTCTTGAAAATATACACCTTTATATAGCGCATTCAGTTCACAACTGGACTATCGCACTAGTTTTCAAGAGTGCGAAAACGCAAATAAAAGTGCGCGATTGCATCCAATCGACTCGGTGTCTTCAGAGCACTTGTTCAGCAAACAACGAAGAATTAGTGCACCGAAGACATCAATTTGAATTGATGCTATCGCGCAGTTTTATTTACGTTTTCGCACTTATGAAGACACAGGGCGCAGTCCAGTGGTGAACTAAATGCGATATATATATATATATATATATATATATATATATATATATATATATATATATATATATATATATATATATATATATATATATATATATATATATATATATATATATATATATATATATATATATATATACTAGCTGACCCCGACAAACTTTGTCTTGCCTACTGCGTTTTTTGACGTTTCGAGATTAAGTCCCCGTGCGTACGCAAATTGCACGAAAAATCGATTTTCAAAAATTCTCAATTTGATCGTGTTTTGCCTCATAAACTTTCCTTGGGTGAAAACTAACAGAACGAAACCAAGATGACCGAAATCTGACGTTCCGTTCGCGAGTTATGCGCGGTCCCACGTATGCCACTGCATTTTTATATAGATATTTAGATAGATTTAATATGCAACCAGAGCACTACGTCTAACGTACACGGTCAGAAAATTCACTCATTTTGGAGCTAAAGTGGGACAACTCAAAAATGAGTTAATTTTTTCCCAGCGATAGCGCTGGCCCAAGTGCGAAAATCTCATCAGTTTAGGTCGTATAATATTCTTGCTGATGTGAAAAATATTTTTTGCAATTTCTCATCGTAATAGGCTGTTTTACTCCACGCAAATCTGACAGGAAAAGGCCTACTTTC